>NC_090956.1:11077819-11380766 GCF_040807025.1 Struthio camelus | reverse complement strand
ATATGTCAATATAATGATTACATTCTGATGCTTGTAACCAATCTATATGTGAAGAGAAAGATATTTGTAATCACAGAAGTTTCTGTTTTGATTGCGCTTTCTAATGAAAAAAAAAATACCTCAAATGAAGTATTTATAGGATCCCTTCTGCTTGGGCACAGATTAGATTTATGGTTTCTTTTTTTCTAAACCAACTACTACCGCCTAGCCTCTTGAAACAAGTAAAGCACAGACTAGAAATGAGAAGCTGCACGCAAACTCCTGCCTTTAATGCAATACCCTGGCAATTTATGTCAAGAAACAAACAGAGCTGGCCTATCTTTCTATCTTCCCATGCACGCACAGTTACGATTCAGATTGCTTGACAGCAGAGAAATACCAAGGAATATCAAAAAGCAAAGCTGCAAAGAAGAAAGGAAGAGAAGAATTTAAGACGGATTTCAAGACCAGAGTTTAAGTGATGAACGTTTGGGTGAGGAAAATTGTGAAGGCCCCACTGAAGTATTCAAAAGTGATGGGACAATTATGATGAGACACGATGAGCTGGAAGAGATCACACAGCTCTTCCTAATAACGCTGACAGAAGAACAAAGAGCTCTAAACTTGCTGTAGAAATAAGGCTGGAACTAGGCATGTGGTTTGAGTGAGGATGCAAGCAGCGTTTCAGCAGAACCTATCTTTCCCGTCTTCCTCTTCTCTAGGTGAGATTCACTGCATGACTTCCATGGGGTGTGTGCCTTGCAGAGGTTACCCATTCCACTGCCGTTGTTGCTAATGGTAGTACCTGCTGCCACTAGCAAAAAAAATAACTTGGAAACCTTGGGTATCCCACCTCACAACAAGCATTTAAGGAGACCTGATGGTTAGGATACATTTAAGGATACAGCTTTACTATCTTTTATCATTTAGAGTTTGACATACCTTGTCCTTTAGTAGGCCATTGGGTCCAAGAACACGTTCAAAAATGTGCTGTCTAACATGGGCGTCAACAGCTGAGAGAGGGTCATCCAATAGGTAAATGGAAGCCTTCTGGTATATGGCACGAGCGAGGTTCACTCTTTGTTTCTGCCCTCCAGATATATTAATCCCCTGTAAAAATGCATTGACACTGTTTATTCCAAAGTTACATCATCTTTGCTAACCCTTGCCTGCATTTTACACTGAGGTTTTTATGGCTTCCTTAAAAGGCTTCCTGAGATACTGAGGCAGTAGCAGCTTCACTTGCAACTCCCCTGACCTGCAAAAGAAGACCCAAGAGTTTCATCTTAACCGTCTCTCATCTCTCTGGCTACCTTAACTGTCAGGTGGTAAGCTTCAGACCCTGTTAAGTCAGGAGTTTTCAGAAATTCTCGAGTACCTCTAGCCTGCAAATTTAGTCCCTTCAACAGGTGTTTGGAGCAGGACACGGACAGTTTTAGCACCTCCTAGAAAAACTGGCCAAAATATAAAACTGGGCCAGCACCTTCTCTCCTATTTCACTTTTCCGCCCTGCAGGGAAGCTCTCCAAATCAGCTTGAAGTGCACAAGCATCAATCACTCTGTCGAACCATATTTCATCCATCTCTTTCCCAAAGAGAATATTATCTTCCACTGAAGCATTTTGTATCCAAGCTTGCTGAGGGACATAAGCGACTGTGCCCTGTAAAAACAGAAATGGAAGAATGTTACCAATATCCTTCTCATATGCTAAACTTGAAGATGAAAAGTTTCTTACATACAGCGGGAATGTGTCTTTGAGGAAAAGACCTCCCAATTAGCTTTACAGAAATTCGGTATGATAAACGAGACTGAGGAATGACCGTCACCACTGACAGCTCTCAGAGTGCGTTGCAAAGTCAGAGGGCTACACCTCTCCTCTTCTATATAGTAGAGGAAATGAGGTACAAACAGGTGAAGTACCTTACCAGGATACCGTTTCAGCTTGGTGTCAGCATGGGAAATGGGACTGGATCTCCAAAGGTTTATTCCAGATCCCATTCCCAAGGGCCAGGCTCCCCCAAGAGGTCTTAAGCACCTTCAGATGAATAAATGCAGGCTGCTACATTATAGCCTTTGCCAAAGTTCAGCAGTAAACTAAACAGCTTTCCATCAAGGAGGTGATGCCTTAGGTGATACCTCATTGTTCCTGAAGACTGCCTACTCACAAGCAAATGCTCAGGGGAAGATTTACCTTCATGGTCACGTAGCCATCTGTATTTTCCATCTCACCAAGTAATGCTGACAGCAAGGAGGATTTTCCAGCACCCACCTGGCCAACTACAGCAAGCAGGCAGCCTTGGGGCACAGTGAGATCTATCCTACAAAGAAAACAGCCCCCCCCACGGCCCAGTTAGTCTCTTAGCAGCTTTCAGATGTGCTTTCTGAAAAGAAAATAAGCAAAATTCTTGCTACTGTGTTCTTACAATAAAAATGTACCAACCAAACCCCTTAATTTCACGCTTTAGGCCTCGGTTATACAGCGTTTCTCTTTCTGTCATGCTGATTTTTTTTGCAGCAGCTCAGGAGTTATCCCTTCAAAGGCATCTTCAACTAGAAATCCGTCAGCCACATCCCCATCTTCTTGCTTTTTCCTAATGGGTTTCAAACCCAGATCCTAGGCCAAGGTCTCCATTCTGGAGATAGGCAAAGCACTGGATGCAGAACATTCCTGAACATCAGTGCTTTGCAACAATTTTTCTTTTCTGAAACTGCTTTTGAGATAAGCATGTAGTGATGTCATATATAATATTTGTATACAACTGCTTCTGCTTTTTGACTTAAATTACTGTAATTTCATATTTGGACAAGAAAATTCTGTAAAGAAAAATCAAAAGTCTCCAGATATTCCCCATTTATAAGTTTTCACTTATGGCCTTGAAGGATCGTTTCCTTCAGCATCCACCCAAGCCTTCAGAAGTGGGATGATTAAGGGTAATTCTGTACCTTCTAAGACAAGGAGAAGTTTCCTTGCTCCAGCTGAAAGTTCCATTCCTTATGGTGATGCTTGCCTGTACTAAAACATGACAAGTAGTAGAATTCATGTATATTCAAAGGTAGGCACAAAAATGTTCCTATTTATGTGACTTTACATTTCAGTGTGTACTTATACATATAAATAAGATGAACCTTATGTCCCAGAAGAAGGGGTTAATTATCAGGGCACTGATAGTTAAAAATTAATAGGCCTGAGAGAGAAAATGATGGTAAGTGGCAAATGGTTTTCGCTCTTGACTATGTAGGCACTCTAAGAGTAGAAGCTGAACAATGAAAGCTACACCTCCATAAGACAATAATGCTAATGCAAAAAGCTCACCACAGTCCGAAGTGTTTCTGCTTGAACTCTCAGGATTCAGTTCTTCCAGATTCAGAAAAGCTGCTAAGCGATTTAAAGAAACTTTGGCCTGAAATAAAGAAACACAGGAAATAATAGGACTTAGAATTAGAAAGATAACTAGAACTCAGCGTAAAGACTCAATCTGAAGACCCACTTAGACTGTTGACTAGGTGCTATGTTGCAGATGCTGTAAGCTTAGCTGGATAAATGCAGCTCTTCCCTACACTAATTGCTTTTTTTTTTCCACCTAGCTCAGCAAAAAAACATGTTCTTCCATGTGTTTTCTCTTTTGTTTAGGTGCTTGAAATTGGTGCTTTTTCCCCCAAATTCATTTAGCAAAACTTTCCAGTGGTTGTTTCTGTTAAGGAAGAGTCACGACAGTCCTCTTGGGGAGCAAGAGGGAAGTGCAATTTCCCAATTTCTTCACAAGCGTTTTTGCTTTTCTCTCTGGCCTGGGCTAGCAGGGTTTCCTTTGAAACTTGTTCTGATTTCTGTGATAAAAAACGGAGCTGGAAGCACTTCTGAGACGTAATGCTGCTGATATAGGACTAAGAAGGAATTAATGCTTTTAAAAGACAGCTGAAGCCCAGACGCTGCCCAATGAAAAGAGCATTAGCCCCAGCCTCACAACATAGGACATGAATATGGCCCCAAAAGACTGAAGAGTTGCTATGAGTGACTATTTTGTTAATATATGGAGCCTTTCTGAAAAACAGTATTCCAAAGTACCTGTGCAGCTGCAAGTCCTTGCCGTTCACTGTTTCCTGACAGCAATTAAATAGCTGGCCTGAGGTTGAATATCATAAGAAATACCTACCTTTACTTTTTAATGGTAATATGTAATAAAACAATTATGGCCAAAGAAAGAGGAACATAGCCTGCAATTAACCTGAACTGCAGCATTTATGGAGAACGGCAGGAAGGAGTGTGCAGTGTTGAGGATGTTGATCAGTGTTAAAGATACAAAAGCCTTCTGAGCATCCAGGATGTGTGTGTTATCTGCCAGGGTGTAGACAGCAAACATGACAAATGCAATCTGCAAGGAAGCAAAGAAAAAGCAAATCGTTCGCTTCAGACAGGGAAGAGAATGCTTCAAGGGTGCCAGGTCCCTTCCTAAAGACTCTGGAACCCATTTAGTCGAAGCTAGGCTATCAGCCACATACATGATGCCGCTGTCCTGCAAATATCAGAGGTAAAGGTCTTGCATGCTGGTGACAAAACCAACAATCTGATCACTTGACATTTGTTCTGCTTTAAGGAAGTTTCGGTGCTGCAACCACAGCAAGGTCATTGGCACAACTAATTCTCCACTGAGCTGCAAGAACATCAAGTGCAAAAGTGACTTGTGCAGATTCTGACAGTGCCATAAACTCGGTGCAGCTGGTGGTCTCCAGGTGGTTCATGCAAAGCAGGGTCAGTCTGCCTGAAGCATACCACCAGACCAAGTGACTGCCCACCGAACTGTTAGGACAGTGTAAATGTCTGTATGGCCGATTCCACTGGGACTCAGCTCCCCTTGAGAGAGCACCAATCTTCTGGGCAGACATTATCTATAGCTGTCCAATGGGAAAAACCTGTCCAGACAGCACCACAAAGAGAAGTAGAAATAAGAGCAGCATGTGTTTTATGTCACAAGTTGAACCACTCACCAGGAAAGTTGATGAATGGAAGGAAGCTAGAGATGCTGAGAGGAGAATCTGAGATCTTTTTAGGGCCTGAAGTTCTTGCTTCCGGATATCAAGCACTTTCTCCATGAAGATGTTCTCCCAGCCATAGAGTTTGATTACTTTAATGTCGCTGAGAATGGCATTGGTGAGTTTGGCTCGCTCATCTTTATATTTCATCTGGGCCTCCTGTAATAAGTGTTCATGAACATCGTTTAATTGGGTGAGTGTATAACTGTGCAATTATTCTGAAAAAACACCTTAATCTTGCCTATGAATTCTAAACAAATTTCCCTGCAGTTGAGCTGTGTATACTCTTTTGCTTACCAGTCTTCCAGGCTGGCAGATATTTGGCTTTTCATCTTCAGAGTTTAATTTTTACTAGAAGTTTTCTTTTTTTTAAAAAAAAACAAAAACAGAAAAGGGGGGCAGACACAAAGTAAAAGATTGAACATGAAGAAGAGCTTACTCTAAACCTCAAGAAACTTTGCAGGCTTTGAATCCTACTACTGACGGTCCTTCTGACAGTCATGGTCAGTATGGGTAACAAATATCAAGCCATCACGTGTTAGTGATGCACTTCAGTATAATACTTTTTGTTACAACATGCCTACTGTAATCATCAGGTTTTTTTCTGCTTTGTAGTCTTGGGTTCCACCTGATCGTTTCCTAGGAGAGCACAGCAGACCTTAGCTTTTGAATCCCTGCATATTTCAGTAAAACACTTTTCATTTCTGTGAAGCAAAATATACCTGAAATTGACTCCTTTTCTTTGTGATCACAAAATTCAGTGGCAAGAGAAGAAGAAATACAGCAATCGAAGTCAAGGCAGATGGCCCAAGAAGCTGCCAGGAGAGAAAAGGAAAGAGAAGAACTATTGGTGATAGCTAGAAACAACTTTGTCTTCTACGCCCTCTTGCTCACCTTCCTTCTCACTTGAAGCTTATGCCTGACATTCCTCATGCCTAAGGCTTTCCTCTAGTGTGCCCTTTGCCATTCTTGGGAGTTGTGCTCCCTAATCACTGAGAATTGTTAACTCTCCAGGCAGGGTAGCTCCTGTCATTGTGCTCCGCTGAATTTATTTGCTTCCTTTTTAGGAACAAGATTAGGGCTGAAAGAGATCCAGAAACACTCCGGAGATTCAGAAGTCGTTTCTGTTTCTTCTCTCCCATTCTTGGATGCGTTAAGGAGGACATCTTGTGGCTGGCGTAAATAAGTCACCCAAACTGGGTTTTGTTTAAAACAAAAGCAAGCCCTCAGCAAACTATTCTTGCAGCATAAATAACCTAGCTTGCCTGAATTTACATCAATGAGTGGCATGAAATGGCAGCATTTTACTGTGACATGTACACTTGGACAGCTCTTGGATACCGGGTTTGCAATGATTATGTTTGTGGGCCAATATAAAGAGCTTGGTTTTCCTGGTTTAGTTGCGACCCTTGGCAGACTACTACAGTTTGGGAGAGAGATGAGTGCCAGTATACGCAGATAAACAAAGGTATTCACTACACAGAAGGTCTGTAGACACTAGCAAACAAAGTATTAATTATTCCTAAACAAGAAGGAGAGAGATATAAAGCAATCTGTAAGTTACTACTGAAAAAAATCTCATGTAGCTCCAACTACATGTAACAGCATTCAGCTTGTCACCACCACTAGAAAGGGATGATGAACTTTCTACAGTCTATACCATAGCTACTAATCTACTTTCCAAGGCTGTAGGATCCTGACAGGTCATAGCTGATCCTAGTTAACAAAGGAAGGTCTCAAAGGCCTCTGGCAAGCGACTGTCTCTTTAGCGCTCATACTTCCATTGGCGTGCAATCAACAAAAAACAGGGACTGAGAAATAGGGCTCTGTCCTGCTGAGAAAATGCCAAGGAACTAAGTAAACTAAGGGAAAAGATGAATCTTTTAGACTAGCAGCCTTTATTCCAATTTAGGTTTTGCTGTCTCCTTGCTAAACTCCTTGACACCTATGAAATGTAATGTTTCCCATACTCTTTTTTCAATATCATATAACCTTGCTTCAAACTGTTTCATTGATCTTGTGGTAAGCAGACTTCAGGATGAAGTCCCTCAAGTTGTCATTTCAGACCATTCTCATTTACGCTTTTTAACTCTGATGATGAGCTGGAACTGGACTTGCAACCTGCAGTGGGCCACCCCGTTTTGATTGAAAAGAGAGCTGAGAAAAGAAGACCTGATGGCAGAAGTTTATCAGTAAGCTCAGAACAATCACACTTGCTGTCTTTGCCTAAAAGAGACGGAATGCTGAATGCACAGGTAAAAGGCTGAAGCGAAGCATCATGAAACACTTCTATACTAATAAAAATATCTTCTAATAATACAAGTGAATCTACAATGCTGTAGAGCTAAGAAAAATATGACAATTTCAAGTTGTTCAGATCAGCAAAACTCTAAGCAGAATTTTGAAAACTCCTCTTTCTTTTGATGTCAAGAATAGAAAGGCATTGATAGGTACTCTTGTCATATTTTACCTGCCACAAGAAGACGAAGCAGATGATAATCCGAATAGGAGCAAGCCAGGTCCCATTAAAATAGATAACAAGATCCATTAGCTTTTGGACATCAACAGATACCAGATTAACAATTTCACCTACTGTTGCTGCTTTCCTTGATGCGTTTGACATTACTAGAATCTAGACAGGGTGGAGAAGAAAGGAAAGACATAGTCAAACAACAGGTTTTGATCTGAGAATCAAACAACTTTCTTTTCCTTATAAAGAAAGGAAAAGATGGGAAAAAAGTCAAATCCTAGGTACTGAAAGCATGCTATTGCCTAGGATATACGACTTCTCTTTAGGATGAAGATTTTATTTCTTCTGACAATGAATGAAAAGCCCCAACCACAATCTACAGCATAAGAAAGCTTAAGTTGCTTTTTGCTGCTTTCTTTTCTTCTTTTTCCCTTCAGAGGTAGGATTTGAAAAAAAGAAAAAGTAAAATACCTCCCACATGCTGTTCAGAGATTAATAAGAGCACAGAGCTATACGCTAAAAGTAGTTCTCTAATAACATTTTCCATGATATTGTTAAGAATCGGTACCAACAATGTTATAACGATTAATGTAGGGCCTAGAAAAAAATGAAGCTGAAAAGGAAGCTGCAGACTCACCTTCCTGTACACAAGCCCTGTTACTGCGGTTTTCAGTCTCAGTCCCAGAACAAGACACATGTACATATATCGCTGTTCAAAGAGAGTCTGGAGACAAGTTAATAGGAACATAGTGAAGGCATAGAAATAACCATGCCAGTTAGGGGCCTCTTGGTCTTCAATGAACTCCAGGAAAAGGCTGCAAGACAGGAGCAAGGTGTCGATGAACCCATGTAGTACTGATGAAATATCAGACACACAGAAATGCAGAAATAACAGGGATTTTTCTGTATTCTCTCTGGCTGAACTTTGTCAGTAAAAGAGCAGAAGAGTGGGACAAACTGCTAAGTATCCCATGTCTACAACATCTTGATTTTTGACATTTAGCTATTCCTGGTTCTGGAGCAATCTCTGATCTCAGCATCTTCCCCTCAGGGAAGACCTTGTTTTCAATGTTAAGGATGGCTCCTGAATAGTATGAATTTGTCAGAAATACACACATTGGGAGCCATAATCTAAGGAAGCCATTGGCATTCTAGAACTTCACTTAACCTTAATGACCGACAAGTGATTCTGGCCTTGAACATATACTGTCATGTGTTGTACCAATGCAGCCCACAAAGCAGAAAGTCAGCTGACTAAAGAAGCTGTTTGAGATGTATAGGATGCACAACTGTGCTCTTTATAATCAGTCAGAGATCACGGAGCCTTAAGAGTACAGCAAGTGGCTGACATATCGATGTGATACGTAAAACGATCCAAGAACTGACACTCCTGTTCTAGTCAAGTTGCCAAAAGACTTGGAGCAATGGACCTTCTCCACTGTCAGAACAGAGCAGTGAGGAAAGTGTGCGCAGCTTTGGCCAGTGATGGCTTTTTCTCATTGCATTGGCTGTGGGTTTAGTACAAATGATAATCGAGCTCCTTGCATCAGCACTACGAAATTTCTAATTTAAGTGTCTGTTTGTCAGTCTCTGTGGGTGCTGTCATACACATCTCTCATGCAAACAGCAATCTTATATGTATGGTATTTGTCTTTGGAAATAAATTCCAAATTTGCACGTACCTCAGTAACTTTGGGATGGAGAACAAGAAGACATCACAGATAACTAAGCTGAGGGTGCCAAGAAGGAAATAGGTTCCAAACATGCTCCAGAATGCTTTCAGTAAGGGCCCACTCTGACTCTGCTGTGATTGCAGTAGAATCTGGGTCTCTTCAGTTTCTGCTAAGCCAGTTTCACTCTTCTGACCCTTTTTAAATGTAATGGACTCCATTTTTCTGAAGAAAAAAATAATAAGGCGGCTAGCTGCAGCCAGAGAAAGCTTGAGGATCTTGTGCTTTCAACAGCATTGCTAAATATCCCACACTGAATGTTGTGTCCAGTATAAATGCACATGAAGAAATGATCCCTTTCACAAAGAACTTAAGGCTCCGACTTCCAGGAATTAAAGCATGTTCTCCAGCACATTTCAGTACTTAATATCTGATGTGCAACTCACTTACTGCGGGCTAATGTTTTCATAGCAGAGAGTTACTCAGATTACTTTACATAGACTCTCCTTTTCTTTTCCTTGTTCAATTGACAAATAATTCAGTGGGAATAAACCTTTCAACAAATCTCTCGTCCAGATAGGAAACACCTAGAAGATGTGAAGTTCACACCTGCGTATGTGCTGAAGCAGTCTGTGTGGCACTCTGAGGGGATGAAAGCGTCTGTTCTGAGATGGCATGTCAGCACCTGTGAATCTTATTTGTTCCACATCATCTAGAGGATGTCCAAAAGTCATCTAGAGGAGAGAGAAAAACTGCCCACTTGAGTCCCTGACATGCTCTCTAGACCAAGTACTTACTGCTCGGTTCCGCTACGATACTTTTTCCATTCTCTTTCAATCTGGGCAACGATTGCTTCTGAGGAGTTCTCTTCCCTCATTGACCACAGGTCATCCACCCCCAAGGACTGCCGATAGCCTTTGCAGACAAGCCTGCAGAACACAGAGACTGCCGTAACCTAAGCGCAGAAGCATTTGTGCACGCAACGTATTGAAAGCAGATGGGCTTTAAGTTAGTGTTCCATAGTGGGTCGAGAGAGTCACTTACATAAAACATTATTCAGGAATATACTTTCCCAGAATAAACATGAATATTCAGGAACAGCAGTTTTGTTTCAAACCCATATGCTATCTTCTGCCAAACCCATATGCTATCTTCTGCCAATGTAATTGTCATTTGGAAGTAAGCCCTAATTCTATTTTACTTTGTACTGAGATTTGGGGTGTGGGCAGCGGGAGACAAAGTTTTCTTTGACTGATTTGGTGGCTTGGTGAAACATAGGCTAGGCCTTATCGTTGCTGACAATCAATCAGGCCCAAAGTACGTAATCATTTTCCTTCTGAATGTGAAGCGGCAGAGTAGGCCCATGTCCCCCTCTGACATTTCCTTTCTGCCCAGCTTTTGTTACAGGAAGGTCTGGCTGGCAGGCAGGCAGGGCTGTGGGTGGTGTACAGTGATCATTTTAGATTACTGAGGTATTACTTTCAGGATTGGGAGGGCGCTGGAGGGGTAGCTGGAAGTGCAGAGAGAATTATCCAGAATTGCAAAGTCAGCTTTCAAATTTGTGCTTTAAACTATTTTGAAAAAAATAATTGAATTTGTATAACTGTATCTTTTGGGAATTCCTCAGGTCTCCAGAGAAAGAATTTACCTCCTCACCAGGCAAGCTAAGTTTTGGGCTGAGATATTTGCTGCTGGCTCTCATCTACACCCTCTTTTACCCTAACTGTTTTTATCTGATATTCTAGAAAAAAAAAAGTTGTTTTCTTACCCAGAGAACCACCAGTATGTGATTTTGGAAAGAAAAGAGGCGTTGGCTTCTGGACACTGATTCTGATGGGAGGAAAAACATGGATGATATTTATATCTAGAAATGGGTACGTGTCAGATAAACACAATCCCCTTCTGCACTTCCACAGGAAAAGCAATCTAAAAGCTATGCAACCCCCATTCATTGCCCCAGACGCTGTAAACGTATTGTGAAGGATCAGCGTGACCAGGAGAGTTTGGTGAATTAGACTTTGAATAATGCCTAAGATGGAGGAGGGAAGTCTCAGTCTTCACACACGCAGACATTTATTTTCTGAAGCACAGAGCTCTGCCCTACTCATATCTCATAGAAAATAACAAACATCGGTGCTTTTGTGCTTGCTTTGTGCCTAGTCTACTCAGGAGTGAACCAGAAGGGGTTTATTAACCCTGTTAGTTTTGCTAGTGCCAGTAGAAGTGGGAAAACTGGAGAAACAGGGAAAAGCTGTGGCTCATGAAAAAGTGGCAAACTGGGATGGGGAGTGTTAGGTAACAAAAAAGTTGGGAAATAGATTGGTCTAGGGCATTCCCAGGAGGGCCAAGAACCTGCCTCTTCATTACATTAATGGCAAGTACAGGTGTTCTGAAAATAAACTGGTTCAATCCAAAACTGAGCCGGTTCAACTTATAAAAATGTTGTCCTTCATGCAAAATGATGCATTTTCCCTCTCCCAGATAATCATGTTCCTGCATATTTGCAGAAATTTGAATTTCTGTTTGGACAATGAAGCAATGCATTATGAGAAGCCATTATACTTACAGGGTTGTTGACAGTTTTGGAGAAGAAGGGAGGGTGATCAGCTAAGCAGAACAACACAAGTTGTCCTAGCACCAGGCTAACATAAAGGTAAGTTGTAACATGGTGGAAAGGGTCTTCCAGGAAGCCCTAAGAAACAGAGTACTCTTGAGATTGAGGTAAAGACCCTACACGTGAAATCAGTGGAGAAAGTGAACATCTCATATTCTATAAGCCATAAACTCTGAGTTTTGGTTCGAAGCATGAGGCGTATTTTCTTACAGTTGCATTTATTTAAATTGTAGTTATGTAGCGCTACTGAAATGGAAAACTAAACGGAAAATTACCCAAATAATACTGAGTAAGTAATACTTAGTATTATTACCCAAATAATATGATGTATAATATACCAAGATATGTATGCTGATACAAAATCTGGGATGAGGCCAGTTTTTAGTGACAGCATTTACATTCCTTTTGCATTTATTCACATGTGAAGTCAGCCGAGCTCTCAGAAAACAACGCTCTATCTATATTGAGATGGATAACATGGCTGGAGATGACCAAGAATCATCAACCATTCCTCTCAGCAAGTATCTTAAGAGAGGAATTTAGTTGTCCACCTCATGATCAATGAGGCAAAAAGAGCCATACTGTTTAGAGACTTCATACCCCTTCATGTTAGAAATTCACGTTTTCACTTACTCTTTCTAGAGCATGTTGGATTTTGGAACTAAGCATCACAGCTGCAGACAGGAACGTGAGCAGCCAGTAAATCAGCAAGATGCCTGAAGACTGGGTGCCCACCATTCTTTCCGCCTGGGTAAGGAACATTGCAAGCATCTGAGAGGAAGTGAGAAGTATGTCCAAATAAATAGCTAGTAATGAAAAGCCAAACATTATTATCAAATTAATGGATACAGAGAGTAAAATCAATTAGTTTCTTGCCCAAACATTTCAAAATGCTCAGAGCTGAAGTATTGTTCCTAAAAGGCTAAAACTGAAAGGCATGTGCCATTTTGCCCTCAAGAATGTAGGTACTGAAAGAGCAAGCAATACAACTACAACCAGGCCAAGAGGTTGGGAGGATAAGAGCTATGAAGACGCAATGACAGAAGGGGAGAAGAGGCACTTAGAGGAACAGGAATCCCATTTCATTCACTGAGATACCAACCACACTGCATCACATACTGTGGCTGAGAGAAACTGGACCCTGTCCTCTTGTTGTGAGATCTCTTTCTAATCACTACTGCTGCCTCAGCTCCTGTGAGGAGTACTCTACCCAAAGAGCTGTATATAACATAGCTGTAGAGCCACTGGTCCTGCCCCAGCTCCAACCCATTGCCACTTCATACTGCAGAAAGTCACAAAGCGTGGCTCCAGCCTGCAAAGGCTTCACAGCAGCTTCTATTCCCCATCAGCCATCTTTGCGCTCAAAAGATACCGAGAAACATAAGACATACAAGCAAGACCTGTCCCAGGAGGGCTAAACGGGGCCACATACAGACAAAACAAAGGAATAATTACCATTGTAATCCCCAGCACTGCAGGACTAATGAAGATTGCCGGAGCCCATGAGATTCCTTGGCTTATTTTCCACAGCATGAAGAAGATATCAGAAAAGCACAGTATTACAAGAATGAATCCAAGGACCTGGGGCAGAGACAGCAAACACATGTTGGAATGGACTGAAATGGTGATAGGATGATCTACCAAACCGAATGCTCTGAGCAGCCTGAGCTGTAAGACTGGAGAGGTGGAAGGGCAGGTTGGGGATTAATGCTGAGGCAAACACAGATGGATTGCCAGGAAAGAGCTGATTATTTAGAACAATTAAATTCTGTATCAAAGTTGCCAGAATGCTAGGTTCAAACCCCAGCTTCTGCCCTTACCATTTTAGTTTTGAAGATGTGGGACATCCTAATGTAGCCTTTGTTTTTGTGTCGAAGATACAAGTAGTAGAATGGAAAACAGATCCAAAGATAGGCACAGGGGATCCAAGGAATGACTGTGTTCTCGAAGCACCAGGTCAATCTGGGGGTGTTTGTATACCATGTCTGGTTCCAGTCCTGCCACAGAATCAACACAGAAGTGAAACAGTAAAGCTAAAGAACGCACAGTTTCACCAGCTAATATATGTTGCTAATGCTATGCTGAGATCTCCTGCAACGTTAGAGGAACTTGATTTAGGGTTTTAAATGTAAAAAGCACTTGGCCATAGAGAAGAACAGCAAGGTGCTGCTGGAAGAACAGCAAGGTGTCATAAGTGAGGGAAGGAGGGCTCAGCAATAGCATTTTGGAGGGAGTAGAAGTGGAAGAAGAGAGAGAAAAAAGGTTGGAAAAGTCTTAGAGTCTAAAGAAAAGACATCCAGTGCTAGAAACAGAGAGAAAAGAAAGAGATTACATTTAGTAAAATATTGAATGTGGAATGAGAAAAAGTAATTACGGAGTCAGAAGGATTATGGGCAGCTGGGAACAATCAGAGTGGTCAGTAAGGAATGAGTGGTGAAGGACAGACATTAGGAGGAAAGCAGTGTCCTAGTGCATAAACTGCATCACAACTGCATTTCCTCAGTTGTTTTTATAATCCATTTATAATCTTTTTGACTTATCCAAACAAGCAGTTTAAATACTACCAACTAACAAAAAAAAAGCTATAGATGAACAGGTGAGAGGAAAGACTCAAGGTACATGGCTTAACTAAATTTCAAAATAGCAAAGGCTCCATCCAGGCAGATCTAGGGAGCCAAATAATCTCCAAAGACTGTGAGGGACCTGTGTGAGAACCAAGGACTTCGGTTGGGTCAGTGTCACTCAGCTACGATAATCAGGCTCTGCTTTACTTGCTAACACTCACAGGCTTTGGTATTGTGAAACTATAAGGTCCAAAGATGGAAAGAGCTACAAGGCAGAATAACATGGCCTAAATCTTCAGACTTGTTTTGCCAGAGGAATATTCCTAGATGATGTGTTGGCATCCAAGTAACAATGACCTGTTTTTTCAGAGGTACTGCCTGTGTCTACAGCTCTCCCTGACTCCAAAGCAACTTGCATCTACACTGTGTTTCTGAAAAGCACGTATCTTTTTCTCAGGTGCTCCAAAAGTAATCTGAAGCCAGTGTTTAAGCAGCCAGCTGGGAAAATCTTGGCCTACACTCCTCAATTCTGACTGCTGAAGAAGGCGGGACTGGGCTGGATAAAAACGGTTCAGCAGATTTTTCTTCTGGGTTATGGCATATAGCAGAAATAGTTATGGCAGACTCCAAGCAAGTACTGGACTGATAGAGGTTATAAAGTTGGTGCCTTACTAAATATATAGATCCAGGCCTAACTCTGGGATAAACTGTCCAATAAGTGTCTGCAGTGCATATTCAGATAGCTTCCCTGGCTTGGTCCTTGATCCTGCAGGTAAATTTGTTCTAGCTTTGAGTAAAAGAGGATTTTTTTTTTTCTTTGGCAGCTCGCTGAGGTCGTTTTGAGTCCTTAAATCCATTTGGAGGATATCGAGAACAGGACGCGATGCAAAGCAAGGCCAGGCGATAGGACCTCCTTGACGAAAAGCAGCAGCAGATAACGGCTCACAATTATGGGAGTTTATTAATCTTGAGGAAGAAGCTCCACGTGGGTCTGGACTGATCACTCATTTCAGCCCTTTTAAAGGTAATTCTGTATCAGGCCATTCAGCAGCCATTCTCTGAAGACAATAAAAGGCCTAAAGCGTATTTCAGTATCCTCGGGCTGCGCAGTCCCACACAACCCACATCGAATTTGGAAAAGAATTCAGCTGTCCTGTACTTGGGTGAAAATTTTGTCCCACGGAGGTAAATTTTGTAACACTAGTTGGCTTGAATGGAAATAAATACACGTTTACAGTGTGGCAGTAACAAAACGTTGACAACGACTGCTCGGCTTTGCTTCCACGCCGGAGGCGGTGGTACGCGGATGGACGCCAGCACCGGCAGGGCCCTGCTCGGGCAGGGCGACGGTGTCGCGCCGCTGCCACGTTACGGTCCCGCGCAGGCGGCGCCCGCGGCCGGCTGCGAAGACCTTCGCCCCACGCAGGGCTGCGCGCACCGGGCCCAGGCCCAGGGCCCGGGCCAAGCCACGGCCGCTACCTTCGTGCGTAGCCCGGGCGCGAGCGCAGAGGCGAGGCCGGAGGTGCCGGTGAGGGGGCTGCGCTCCCCCACAGCCAGGGCTGCCCCGCGGCGGGTCCAGGCCCGGGCTCCGGGGTCCGGGCAAGGCGGCCGAGGAGCCGCTCGGGGTGGGCGCTGCACGGCCCGGCGAGCGCCGAGCCCGGCCGGGTCCGAGCGGGGTCGGGGGGAAGGTCCCGGTGGCGCTCACTCACCCAGAGCCCCGCGGAGCCGGCCCGGGAGCCGCAGAGCCCGCCGCCCGCCGCCATGCCGCCGCCGCCTGCGGGCGCCTGCAGGGCCTCGGCGGGGGGCGGCGCGGCCACAGCCGTCGCCCTTCGCCCCCGCTGACCGCCCGGGCTTGGCCGGCGGCCGGGCTTCCCTGGCCGCCTGGGGGGAGGCGATGGACGCCGAGGCGGGTGGGCTCGCTGGGAAACGGCCGCCAGCCGCGTTCCCGCCCGGCGCGTGGCAAACGCCAGGCCGTAAAGAGGCAGGAGCCCCCCGCCGCTCCTGCACGGCGGCCCTGGCTGGGGGGGCTGGTGCCCGGGGTCAGGCGCCGTCTCTTCGCGCCGAAAGGTCCGCCGGGGACACGGAGGCAAAGGGCAGCGGAGCTCAGAGGCGGCTGGAAGGGCCGGGCGGGTGAATGATTGTCCCTGGGCTGGCAGCAGGGAGGGAAGGGCACGGTGAGGGCAGGGAGTTACGGCACGGCCGGCCGCGGGCTGGGAGGTGTTTTTCTGCGAAGCGTTTGGATTTGTTTTGTCATGCTGGAATACCAGCGCACTGAGGCTCAACTCCCTCCTGGCCGGGGGTTGCTTTCAGCGTTATGTCCCAGCTGCAAAACAAACCAGCCCTCCCGAAGGTCCCGAAACAGCACGCTGTCGGGTGGGACCGGAGGCTGTGTGTGTGTGGGGGGGGAGCTCTGTACTGCTTATTAACCTATATATCCTATATCCTAGGATATATCCCAGGTGGCAACTGGGAAAGGAGGGATTTGCCTTTCTGTGCGGGAACTATAATGCCAAACGCTGCCAGAGCCGAGCGGCGGAGCCTGTCCAGGGTTCCCGCTTCTCAGCGTGAGCTTCACGTTTTTCAGGCTTGAAAGCCTCAGGAAAGGCGGCTCCCTCCGCGGCAGCGCTTCTCCCCGTGCAGCTTGTGGCAGCGCTGCCCGTGTCGGGGGGGGGCCGGGGGCCGCCGAGGCGGCAGGGGGCAGCAGCGGCGCGGCCGGGGGAGGGGGGGCGGCGCTGAGTCAGCGCGGCGGCGGCGGCGGCGGCGATGGGGGCCTGGGCGGCGGCGGCGCTGCTGGCGCTGGGCTGCGCGCTGTGCTGCGCCCGGGCGCGCGGCTCCGAGGACATCGTGGTGGGCTGCGGCGGCTTCGTCAAGTCCGACGTGGAGATCAACTACTCCCTCATCGAGGTGGGCGGTGGGCTCGGCCGCGCCGCCCGCCAAGGCGCTCGCATCCTTCCGCTCTGAGCGCCGTGGAGGCCGAGGCGGCCGCCGCCGCCGCCCCTCGCGCTGGCGTTTCCCCTGCAGGCCCCCCCGCCCTCCCCGCGCCCCAGGCTTCGCTCTGCCGGCGCCAGCCCGGCCGGCCGCCTCCCTCCTTGCCCTGTGAGCGCCTGCCCGCTGCCGCGCCTGCCCTGCCGCCAGCACCCCTCCTGCCTGCTTTCCTCGCCCTTCTTAAAAAAAACCGTAACTTTCTCTCTTCTCTCTCTCTCTTTTTTTTTTTTTTTGTTTCTTGTAGATTAAATTATACACCAAGCATGGTACTCTGAAATACCAAACCGACTGCGCCCCAAACAACGGGTATTTCATGATTCCCCTCTATGACAAGGTAGGAAGAGGAGGGCGCTGGGCCCGCCGTGCGGCGGGGCGGCGAGCTGCTCTCCTGCCGGGGTGCGGTGTCCCTCGAGCAGCGCGCCCCGCAGACCTTTGATTCAGTGCATCCTGTAGTGCTGCATCAAACTTACCGCTGCTGCTTTTTGTAGTGCCAGTGTTTTATTTCTTAGTGCTGACTGTTACCATGAGAAGGGACAGGTAGCTTTAGCTGTGTCTTTGTGCTATTTATGTGCACAGCTGCAGCGCTGGGAGCGTTAGTTACTGGCAACAACTGTGTTGTGCTTGCTAGCAGCTGTACAAACACTGAACGAAAAAGTACGGGTTCTCACAGACTGTGTACATGCAAAGCTTTCCGTTTTCTACCTATAGAAATGAAAGTAAATCTGCTGTATAAGGGTATGTTTTTGTTATGAGCGAAATGAAAATAATTGAACAACCGACTGCAGCTATTAAAACGTCTCAAAACATGAAAATAATGAAATAGGAAGCTCAGAATATCTCAGAAGTTTCTCGGCTGTTTATACTAGAAAAAACACTTCTCTTCAAATTAAATAGAAACTGGCCTCAGAGGGCCCACATCTTTTGTTCTTTTAAAGAGCTGTTTAATTTACGGAAAAGAAATAACTCCTTCCCTTCCAAATCTGAGAACGTAGGACGCTTTCTGATCGCAGTGGTTTCATTCTTAGGTCTTTGAGTCTCCTCATGGATGAACTTCGGAATGTGTGTGGGGCCACTGATTCAGAGAGGATCTCTGTGTAGCCTGATGCCCTTTTGGTGCAGAGCTTTTGAAAGAACTGAAATTTTCGTATCTCATATTTGGGCGGAGTGGTTGAGTAAGACCCCCTATGAAAATACTAAAGGCTTATTTCAGGCACTTCTCCTGGGGCAGGAGTTTGGTCTGGAAGCTGTGTAAGCATGGTGCTGATCAATACTTGCTCTTAGCTGGCTGGACATGAGCCCAGCATCCCAGCCTGTCTGGGCGGACATTGCTGCTTCTTTGAACAGAGTATCCTAGGTAGGAGGAGAGGAGAATGGGACACTTGACTCTTGTGTTATTCTCTGCAGCGTGATGCTTGCATTCTGTTGTGTTTTGGTTTTTTTTTCATCTTTTAGTTAAATTGCTTTGAGATCAGTGAAGATGGTTATTGCTTTTTTATTTTTAGGGGGACTTCATTCTTAAGATTGAGCCTCCCCTAGGGTGGAGTTTCGGTAAGTGGTCATATCTTTTTTTTACAGTAGGGTCATATCTTTTTTTTTACAGTAGGGCAGTTTATCGGCAATGTGAGGCTTCAACTATGCCTAGCTTGCAGTTGGGAGGGAAAATCAAGTGCTTTTCAAAAGAGATAAGCCCTCCTGTATGGTTTTAAGTAACTAAAAGGTACTTATTGTACAGGAGGAAAATAAAGCTGTGAGATAGACTTTGAGAGGGTGACTCCTGAACTGCGTTAAGGGAACGTGGGATTTTGACAAACATTGCTGTAACGGGAGGCAGAAAGAGCATTTTCAACATTTGCATTTATGGTGGTGAACTTTGGCGAGAAAAGACTTCCAGAGCAGAACTGGGATGCTTGAGTTAGTGTATTTCTGTGAAAGTTTTGTAAAGCTCAAGTAGAAACGCACCGTGATTCCTCCATCCCTAACTACCATGCTGTTTCATTGTTTTTCACCTGCAGAACCAACCAGTGTAGACATCCATGTGGATGGCATTAATGACATTTGCACAAAGGGAGGCGATATTAACTTTGTGTTTACTGGGTTTTCTGTGAATGGAAAGGTTAGAGTCCTTTATTTTTTTTTATTCCATCCTGTGTTAATTCTGCCTTCACAGAAACATTCTTCTTTGGCTCTGCCAGTTGCTTTTATCTGTTTATACTTTGGTTTCTCTTCATTTTGACAGGTTCTCAGCAAAGGTCAGGCGTTAGGTCCTGCTGGAGTCCAGGTTGTACTGAGAAATGCTGGCAGTGACATAAACATACAAGCAACTGTTACCCATCCTGGAGGAAAGTGAGTGTGGGAGTATGCATGGGTGCGCGCACTTTATTCATCTGTTTATTTACAGAGCAGGCTTTCAGTTCTGCTAAGTCGGTTGGGATTATAGTAGTTCTGAAATTTTTTTCCTAACGTATGCAGACAGTATGAGTTGTTTTTATGTAAACAAATGTTTATGACTATTTCTAAAGGAACGTAACCCTTTTCTTGTCGTACAGGTTTGCTTTCTTTAAAGTGCTTCCTGGCGAATATGAAATCTTTGCATCTCATCCTACCTGGACGTTGAAAGAGGTTAGAGCCTATGAGAGTTCGTGTTTAGTGAAGGTGGATCAACTAGACTTTGTCTTGATTGTCCCAAGTGAGGGCTTGCGCAAGTGGACAGGTTTAATGAGGTTTTCCTAAATTTCATTTAGGAAGGCAAGAAATTAGGGAGACCTAGCTTGGAGAGTGTGGAGCCAGCCAGGGAAGGACTGGCAAGCGAGCTCTTGCCTTAGGTCTTCTAATCTAGTACGTTCTGCAGGAGCTTGGAGATTAGTAGCAGTGCTCTAATCCTTCCCTCTCGGACTGCTTGCTTTCTGAGGAGCTCTGACAATCCTGACCGATTTCTACAGTAAAAAAACTGTTTTACAGAAGTATCTTTGATTTAGTCTCTCTTTTTCTTTTGACTAGCCCATGGTCCCTCTTTGAATGCTGCTGCTCTGGCTTGTATTTCTGCTGTTGAATATAGTAGTATCTGATAGTTATTTAGGTGCTGTAAATAAGGTTGAACACCTGCTTTTCATGAACATGTATATGTTTCTGTATTTCAGTCGAATACAGTGGTACGGGTGACCAGTTCTAATGCTTATGCTGCTAGCCCTCTTATCGTTGCTGGCTACAATGTTTCTGGGTCAGTAAGGAGTGATGGAGAACCCATGAAAGGAGTGATGTTTCTTCTTTTCTCTTCCTCAGTCTCCAAAGAGGTAATAGCATATCAGAACCTTTTCAGTAGGTGTATGGACATGAATGAGAAACAGCTAAATAGCTGCTGGACCCACAGTACCCTGCATCTCGTCTCTGCCTTTCGTTCTAATACAGCCTAAAATACTGATACTGTAAATGAACCAAAAGATCCTCTTTGTATGCCGTGAGCTTGGTTTATAGGATACCTGAGCTGTGCAACCCCTTAAGCTGTTCAACAAGTCCCTTGTTCTACACCATTTGTGTACGTGCTTAGTTTTCACATGACTTCTGTAGAATACTCAGATGTGTAACACAGTGCCTGTGTGTTTAAATACTGGAAAAACTGAGGCAGAAGGCCTACATAAAATTGTCTTTATACATATGCTTCAGACAGAAGAAATTAGAAGATTCTTTTAATTGCAACTCTTTTCGTCCTTTTTTTTTTTTTTTTTTTTTTTGAACAACCAGGCTCCTCAAAACCCAGGCTGTTCAGGGGCATAGAAAACTAAGACACGAGCTGAAGTGGATGAGTGCAAATATAATATTGTTCAATGCATATTACCGATGTGTACGTTCCTTGTGGGTCAGCAGAGTTATGGGCTACAGTTTTAAGACAATGTTTTTGCGTGCTAAACGTTGGTTAGTAAGCATGTTCCTGCATCAGGATGATGCTCTGCCAGGGTGAAAGACCACCTTCTGGCGCATGATGAAAGATGTTGCCAGACAAACACTGAATTTCATTGTAGAATGGATGCAGTTTGTCTTCAGCATGAGTTCTTAATTGCTCTTTGCCCTTTCAATGCGAAGACAAAGTTCTCAAAGTTCAGCAGCTGCTATTGCTAACTTAAAAATATGTTATGAAATGAGTGTGGAATGTTTGGTCATGTACTGCGATTCGATATGCAGAGTAGACCTTTGTTCTGTAATATTAACCTTGTCCTCAGAACTGAAGTTAGTTAATGTTGAGATATGCCATGCTGCTCGGGGGGTGCTGGTGAGTGTTGAATTTTTGAGTTTTATGCCCTTGTTACCCTAATGTTCATTTATTTATTTATTTATCCCCCCCCCCCCACACACACACCCAATGCCTATACATGAACTGTAAGCCACGTTACCAAGGTTAGGCTTCCAAAATAACTTGTATTTCCGTCCTTCATTCTCAGCATAACATTCCGGAAAAAAAAACCCCAAATTATTTCCTCCCTGTTCTCTCAGGAGCAAAAAAAAAAAAAGTGGTAACGCATCTATTTACACAGGATGTCATGGGCTGTAATATTTCTCCAGTGGATGGATTTCAATCAAGAGATGAGTCTCTATCCTATTTGTGCAATGTTGTATCAAAAGAAGATGGATCTTTCACCTTTCTTTCTCTGCCAAGTGGGAAATACACTGTGGTAAGTAGCTAGAAAGTTCATTGCTTATTTGCCATTGGGTCATTAACTTTTGTTTTCTAAACTAGATAATGTGTAATTTTGTAGCTGTTAAAGCGGAAGTAGTTGAAGCATTTTGAAATGGATGAAATAGTCAAAAAGGACAATCCAACGTAAAATGTTTGACCCTGAAGTTGCTGATTTGGAAGAGCTCTGTGGTGAGGTTTCTGAGTCAGGACGTATTTGCAAATCACTCTGAATTAACTGAATACATTGGCCAGTCACAGAACCACGCTTAGGCTGATACCAGACTGAAAGCTTCAGTTGGCTGCTGCCATCTCATGTCCTTCAAGTTCTGTTTTCTTTTTTTGCCTGTTCTTTTTCATCGTTAACTCTAGGCGTATTCACACGTAGCTGGAGAGGGAAAAGCTGTTTAACTCTTCTAACTAGATCTCCTATTTAGGCTGTGAACACTTTGAACAATTTTGCACTGCAGTCTGGAAGCTCTCTGTACTTTCAGCCTCACGTTTTCTTCTGGTGCTTCAAAGATGCCCCCAGTGGTGGCTGCAGTAATGCGGAGGAACACTTCCTCTCAGGGTAGAAAGCAACACAGGTGAAGCAGCTGCACAGCTGTTTTTAATCCCGCAGGTGATATTAATGGCTCTGAAAACTTCTATCCATCTCTGACATACCCATTTTACACTTCAAAATCTTTTGGCTCAAATGCCAACTTTAATCCCAGAAGAACAGAGTTTAAAGTAGTCAGCAGTAATTCTGCTGGTTTTAATGGTGGGACAGCACTCTGGACATCCTACTTGGCATGTTTGAGTTCTGTGACTTTTTGAATAAAGCTCAGGTTCTCTGGTTTACAGTCTTTGCTGGTATGATGGGATATAAATTTCCTGAGCCAAACAGCTTGTTTTCCTGGAGTAACAGAAAATGAAAGGATAGAAAAATGAATGACTTGCATACGTCTCTGTTTTCATATGCTTCATTTCTTCTCTGGGAAGATGATGAAACTGCAAGAGCAGACAGAGATTTTAAATATTACAAAGAGAATTACAGTATTGAAATGGGAGACCTGAATCAACTGGAGTGGGAGAGCTGTGGAAAGGAGAAAAGTATGGACGCTAAGGTGTATATTCACAGGAAGTGCTGTGGAGGGTCATGAGCCACTTGTGATCTAGAATTACGTGGATACTATACTGAAATAGAGGTATGGCTTCTGGACCAAAGCCAGTTATGTCCAGGAAATGTGGAAGTGTGGTTGTCCGTACCCTTCCTAGAGCGGTGGTCTTGCATTCTTAATCTGCATGGTCTAGAAGAGGAACCCAAATTTTCCTCATTTCTTTAGTCCCTCTAGTGATCATATATTTTCTTACATTCTGTTATCTGTAAACTCTCACACATCCAATTACCTTTGCTGTATTTTGAGTACAGGGTTACCGTTCTGTCTCTTTCTGTAATCTGAAATGGTTCATCAAACGTTTCTGAAAGATCACCTTTGTTCATGTCTCCATCCCTCTGAGTTATTTTTCTAGTAAGTTTGCAGCCCCTTGGAAACTTTCTGCTTCGTAGAGATGTCTGATGGTAGTAAGAATGAGGAGGTAATAAATAACATTTCTGACATCAGAGCTCCTTAGGAGTCAAAGCAACATGTCTTCTTTCAGATACCATTCTACAGGGGGGAGAGAATTACCTTTGATGTTGCACCATCTAGATTGGACTTCTTGGTAGAACATGACAGTTTACAAATTGAGGTAAGGCATGCAGAGAAATAAAGTTGTTTGTGCTGTTCTTTTCTTTAAAAACATGGTTGATTTTAGTAGAAAGCAGGCGTGCTATGCAAAAATAGGCTTTTATAAGCAGCCTAGAAGACGTTTGTTACCCATACTCACTCGCACAGCGTGTAGACCGCGGTATCTGGCATCCTGCTGTGTTTCTGCACTTCAGTCCCTTTTGCTAGATAGAAACAAAATAGGGAAAAGCTCTTTACTAAGTTCACTTTTCACGTCCGTGTTGCAAGCAGTCAGTGACCTTTCAGGTTGCTTGAATTACTCATTCAGTTTGGGTTCTCTGAAGAAGGGCCTGTAAATTTGTGTGGTTTTGTAGAGTGTCTTGTATAACAGCATTATGATCTGTGTTTTGGGCCTGCTGAACCATAACGATGCAAATAAATTGCAAATTGTTTCTGTACTTGTTGAGACTCCGTTCCTCCGTTCCTGGATCCAGAATTTTGTTGCGATTATCCCAGGGATTTTTTTCTAAAGGGGGAAATAAATTCCCTTTGTGTGAGGGGAAAGAAAACAAAACGTGTTCTTTGCTACAGATGTCTGAATGCTTTTACTGGGTAAAGATTAAAGTTAACTTTTTTCCCCCCATTTTAGCCTGTTTTCCATGTGATGGGTTTCTCTGTCACAGGCAGAGTGTTGAATGGTCCTGAAGGAGAAGGAGTTGCTGATGCCACTGTGACTCTAAACAATCAGATTAAAGGTATGCAGTGGTCTTGGTCTGTGTTGCTGTAGGGAAGTCTTTAAGCCCAAGTACAGAACTAGGGTATGAGATGGTATTAAACCTTCAGGATAGTACACTATTTCTGTTGTGAATTCTTTGAAGTATTAAAGTGATTTTCATTCAGTTGATTAAGTTTCCATTTTCTGACTTTAGAAGAGAGCATTAGGTATTCATCCGTTTTGATTTAGAAAGCTTTGCCGTAATTTTTGTCATACATATGCCAAATTGAAAATGGTACTGTAAAATACAGAAACAAAAGTTGGTCTAGTAAGAAAGCAAAATACCGTTTCTTTGCTATGCATTGTGAATTAAAAATAGGCTGAAGCAGTGCATGCACTCAGTGGTTCTGTTAACACACGAGGATAGGGTTTTTTGGATTTTTTCAGGGTTTTTTTGTTTTTTTTTTTTTTTAAATTCTTGACTTTATTTGTTACAGTAAAGACTAAAGCTGATGGCTCTTTCCGCCTTGAGAACATAACAACAGGTACATACACAATTCAGGCCCAGAAAGAGCACCTCTTCTTTGATACTATTACTGTGAAAATTGCACCAAATACACCTCAGTTAGCAGACATCATAGCAACTGGGTAAGTACTGGTGTCATGATGAAAGTGGAAACTGATATGTGGGCAAGGTCTTGAAAACGGGTGGTCCTTTCCTGTATTATGCCCAGACTTGCGTCCTTTTGCCTGGAGCTGAACACTGCTTGAGAAATTCAAGGAATATTGGGCAATGTGACTGGACGACAGTGTTTTACCCACAGCGTTTTGCTCAGCAGTTGTTAAACCTTAGAGCACCCTTGTAATAACCGTTCTCTTGCAAATGAAGTCTCTAAGACATGGGGTTATTAAGCAATTATAGAAGAGTATGTGGCAGAACCAAGAAAAGAACAGAGGCTTTCTGCTACTGATGCAGCACTTCAGATTTGACTCTCCTTCTCTATAGGCATGGAATTACATAACTGTCTAGTAGGTTGTTGTACCACACTGGTACATTTTATTACTTATCACTGTTAGGATCATAACTGTCTTACATGAATTTTTTTTTTTTTTTCCCCTTGTGGTTCTGTGGCTGCTGAGCCTGTTCATTGGTGACAGGATGGTTTTGGCAGTGTAAGGCTGCACGGTGGTGGGAGGCATGGTGTGAACTGAGCAAGACAAAAGGGGCAAGGTTCTGTCCCCAGGAGCGCCTCCTTAGGAGGAAATAGTGGCAACCTTCAACAATAGGAGCAAAGGCAACGAATGAAAACTAGGAAATTACTAAGACAAGTGGCAAGTAACTCATGTGGACTTGGCTAGCTAATTTAAAAAAAATAAATTACTGTTGAACGATCAATTACAGTTGATTTTCAGTCACTGAATATGTTGTACTGTTGAAAGGGAAAAGTAAAACTTAACAGCTTCGAATTGGCCTTCTTATCTTGTATTTTCACAGAACGTAGTCCAGTGTACTACCTATTTGAAATCTTTGACGCACCAGACTAGTTAAAACCTGAGGATTGCCAATATTAAGTCAATTGTCGTCCTAGTCAAAAAAAGGAGGAAAAAAAAAAAGGTGTGGGGGGGAATAGGATAAAGTAATTGGTTTAGAAAAAGATTCTCAAATAACGAAGCAGGTTGCCTGCAAAAAAACAAGTAACATCATGGTGACTCCATTGTTCAAAAACAAAACAAACCAACCAACCAAACATTACACAAGAATTTGCATTTACTCTGCTGCTCGTTTGTAATATCACTTTGGCATAAATGCTGCTTAAGGGAGAATTAATTCTAATTCCTGTGTTATTTCCTCATTATAATGAGGTTTGCTTTTGAAGAAATTTTAAGACAAGTATTTTGTATGTGTTTTGTCAAATCAAGGTATTTATTCTAATGTCTGACATTTATTTTACAGATTCAGTGTGTGTGGCCGCATCTCAGTAACTCGTTTCCCCGACACAGTCAAACAGATCAATAAATACAAGGTAACCATGATGCCTCAGGACAAGGACAAAACATCACTGGTTACAACAGAAACTGACCCTCACGGAACATTTTGTTTTAGGGCAAAACTGGGTACATACAACATTCAGGTAAGAATGAGCTACCATTACTCCACTGTAGGACGGTCAAGAGCTTTTATAAGATTTTGAAAAGTTTCTCTCTAAAGTTTGAGAAGTTGAAAATAGGTTTCTGTGGTGCTTTTCACCTGCTTGCAGTATTTAAACAATGACAGTTATTTCCCTTTTTTCTTCATAAGCTGGAATTCCCATACTACTTTCCTTTTATACTTATTAAAAGGAAATTGGGCTATTGAGATCAAAGATTTTTATCTCTCTTTTCACTAGTTGAGTTCTCCCCTAGATTGCTTCTTATCTTAATATATTATCGTGTGAATGAGACATGTAATGTGTACCTTTATCCGGTATCTAAGTGGTTCCCTAGATTATAGGTCACAGCAGAATCTATAGCACAACCACCATGTGTTATGCGTTGTGGGAAATAGCGCAGACCGGAGGAAGAGTGTAGTGACAAGGCCTCTGACTGTCCTTACAGATAATGAGAGAGCCTAACGTAGAAGCAGGAGTAGTTCCCAAAGCAAAAACTCCTTCAGGCTTTTGAGCCATGAGGAGGATTTTCAGCTCGGGCCTTTTGCAATTTTTGGAAGGACTTTTAATATCAGCCGCAGAATTTTCGAAAGCATCTTTGAGAGACTGATTTTGCTTTGTCTGAGACTTAGAGTAAATTTCCATTTGTATCATTTCTGGTGAGTTGAACTCAGTGCAGTGAGTGTATTGGGACCGGTATTTAAAAGCTGGTGATACGTTGATATTATGTGCTCTTCAGGTAATTGTTCCAGAGGCTGAAACCAGAGCGGGACTGGCTTTGAAACCCAAAGTGTTCCCTGTTACTGTTAGAGACAGACCAGTAATGGATGTGACCTTCTCTCAGTTTCTGGCCTCAGTCTCAGGAAAAATCTCTTGTTTAGGTAAGCCAGTTTTGAAAGTGAAGGGAAAATGGGAAAGGAAAACTCTAGCACTGTGTGTGTGAATGAGTACTGTTTGGATCAAAGCAGTTGCTGGGGATAGCCCCATCAGCAGATAAGTAGGTTAACTTCCCGCACGTAGATGCAAACAGTCCTGGTTCTGAAGACCTTGCAGTCTAATAAAGTACCGTAGTAAACTTTGGAGCTATCTATTTTAGTAACGTTATGTACCCATTTTAAATACTTGCTGGGGGAAGTTCTGACTCTTGGCTTTGCTTGGAAGATGGCTGAGTTCTGGAAGGAAATGCTACTGGCTGATAAAAGGGATGCTGCACTTTAGAGAAGTACTGGAAGGGAAAAAACCATTAAAAATGCAATGGATGTAAACATGTAGAAGCTTGTAGGCTCAAGCTGTTGACACAAGGTTGTAGTCTCCCTTCTCGTTCTTATGCTTTTCTCTTTATTTCGGTTGACGGTTCATTTCTTCTCCTGTTTTCCTTGAATGCCCACTAGTTTCAGCAGCAGGTGACTCAGGTTTGACTTTTGTCATTTTTGCCCCTTACTTGTGCTTTCTGAGCCTTCTCTGCACTTGGTGTGCTGTTCTGTTTTGTCCCTGTAGTCTCTGCAGCGAGATATTAGCCCAAGAATTTAGTGTTGAGCTTCTGGTTGTTACTTGCCATTGGATGCAATAACGTGGTTAATAAGCGTAAATTCACTAAAGAGTGCAGCAAAGTGCTGGAGAATGTGTGCTTAAGAAATAAGAGTAATAGTTTTGATTGGAAATGTAATCATTTTACTCTTAATACACATGAAGCCTGGAGTGGGGGGTTTTGGAGGCTGAGGTGGGAAGCCAGAATGCAATGTAATTTTCTGCTGTCCTTCCTGCACAGATGCTTGTGGTGATCTGATGGTGACATTACAGTCTGTGAGCCGCCAGGGTGAAAAACGCAATCTTCAGCTCTCTGGAAACATGGACTCAGTGGCCTTCACATTTGAAAATGTGCTACCTGGCAAATACAAAAGTAGGATTATAGGGAATTGCTTGAAGCATTAGCTCAGTATCTAAATTTGTGACTTAATCTCTCTACCTCTCTTATTAAGAATACTATTTAACCTGTGTGTCACATGCCCAACATGTGAACTGGTTCTGAAACTTGAGAGAAGCTGGAAAATACAATACCTCAGTGCATCATGTTTCCTTAATCTTGTACGTTTAACCCTGTGACAACAGATAACTGCTCTCCTAAGTTTTAGGAACTACGTGCTGGCCTCATGGATTCGCTGGTGTAAACTGAAAGAGAATTATCATGAACCAACTTGTCCCAAACATGAGAGCAGGAGCATGTCCTAGTTCTTCTGCTTCCACAGTAACTAGCCTCTCCTAAGAGCAAAAATAGGTGTTTTGGCCAGCCTGGCTTAGCCTACTATTAAAAGAAATTGCATTCTTGGGGAAGGCATGGAAGGGGCATGTACGGATTGCTCTTTCTATATGGAAATCAGAACATCATCCCACAAGGTGAAATTGGAGTTGGGCTCTGAAATCCTCAAGGCTACTTTGGCTACCACAGGGGTAATGTATATTGCAGAACTTCCCCGACTTTATTGTTCTGTTTTGTAATAGCTTTTCTATTACAAGATGTGCTGGATTCCTGGTGATACTGCAGTGCTTTGAGCCAGGTCTGTTGCCACAGCTGTTCTCTGGACTGACATTCAGTGCATCTGAACTGGAAGATTTTTGTTAGGGAACAGTTAGCATGTTATGAGTTATCCAGTTATGTTATCTAGGTGTTTTTTTTTTTTTTTTTTACATGACAATAACTGCCCCTTTTCACAAAACTTTCTTACTAAAATGCTTTGTGTGGTGTGTATTCTAGTGAGCATTGTACATGAAGACTGGTGTTGGAAGAATAAGTCTTTGGAGCTAGAAGTCATGGAGGAAGATGTTGCAGGAGTAGAATTCAGACAGACTGGATATATGCTGAGATGTTCTCTTTCCCATGCAATTACACTGGTACGTAGGTAACAAACACACTCTTTTATTTATATATATGTGTGTGTGTGTGTATATATATATAAAATATATATTATATGTTATATTATATATATAAATTATATATATAAATAATATATTATATATATATATAATTTTTTTTTTTTTAAATAAACCTGTGTAGGATTATGCTTTGAATCAAGGCTTTCTCATGTCTCTAGGGAGTCCTAAAACACAGCAACACTAATGGTTAGAGTGCTTTGAAATTTGTCTCTTGAGATTGGTAAAATGATCGTTTGTTGTTAGCTGCTAGAAAGGAGAAGCATTAATATACCTTTAGGCAAATATTGTTTTTATTTTGTTATTTGGTAGTAGCTAATAGTGAATTGTATTGTGGCTTCACAGGAATTTTACCAGGATGGAAATGGACCAGAAAATGTTGGCATTTATAACCTCTCCAAAGGAGTTAATAGATTCTGTCTTTCAAAGCCAGGTAACAGTTCTAAAATGTTAGTTTAAAAAAGGAAAAAACAGCCTGTCAGTTAATACTGCTAACAATTAAAAAAAAAAATCTGTTGTGCTTTCTGAGATTCTTGAGAGGCATTATTTTACTTACATCTGTATACAAGAGCTCTGTTATAATATTTTTTAGAACTCTGTTACTATATAGTCTTTTAACTAAATATATGTTCAGAAGCAAAAGAAATTTGTTTTTTGATTAGATGAAGGGCATTGATCTTTGATCAACAAAGAACATACTAAAATAATTTTGTTGTCATATGAGTTCTATAACTGGAATGTGACTGACAAATAGAAGTTTTATTTCGATCCAGTATCCTTGAAGGAAAGCTGCTTAAAAGTTCCAGTGTTGGAAAAAGTAATTTTTAAAGTTTGAAATTTTTTTTTTTTTTAATAAGTCTTGGAGCTAATTGTCTGTTATGGCCTGTTAGCAAAAGCATTTGGTTTTGATTCAGTTTTCAGCTTTGATCAGTTCATTCTACTGAAACACAGGAAGTTCCATCTGAACATGAGGAAAAACTTCTTGACTGTGAGGGTGACTGAGCACTGGAACAGGTTGCCCAGAGAGGTCGTGGAGTCTCCTTCTCTGGAGATATTCAAAGCCTGCCTGGACGTGATTCTGGGCAGTGTGCTCTAGATGACCCTGCTTGAGCAGGGAGGTTGGACTAGATGATCTCCAGAGGTCCCTTCCAACCTCAACTGTTCTGTGATTCTTAAAGCCAGTGGTCTCATTCTCAGTACAGTTGCAAGACTGGCTGTATAATCAATCAGAAGGGCACCAGATATGGGACCCTAATAGGCTACTCTCAACCTTGTTAAGTTTGTTGTTTGTAATTGTGTTTGTAATTATGTTTACCTGTGCCTGTCTGTTGTGATGCCTAATTGTGTTTTGTAATCAGTGTACCTTAGTAACTCTGAGCAGAATCCAGCAGCGATCAATGACTCAGGAGAGATGGATCAATTTACAAGTGTCTGTGCCAAAGATGGTAGAGATGTAGGCAAATTTTGTAATTGTGTTTATACCTCAGGTCTCATGTGGTCTTTAGAATTCAGCCGAATGCCAACACAGTGAGCTTGAATTTTTTTCAGAGGATCTCTCTTTCACTTAATGTTTACAGGTGTATATGAAGTGACCCCACGTTCCTGCCACCGGTTTGAACATGAATATTACACTTACGATACGTAAGAACAAAATAATGCTCTCATTTTGATCTTTTGCCTGTCAGTATGCTTTCATAAAGCGTCCTTCTGTTGCTTTCTTTCAGCATGTCAGGATGTGTGGCTATGGCTTGCTTTAACCAATAGAGGGAAGCTTTAGCAAGGCGGATGTGTCCTCTTGCTCTTCGCAGCGCTTAAAAAAGAAAAATTCATCTAATGAGAGACTTTAAAGATGTTTCTGCTATTTTAAATGGATGTTTCTGGCTGCCTTCTGTCTGTGCTTAATGTATTTTTGCTTTGTAACAAAGCAGAGGCATTTCAGCAGAAATTATTGGTCACTCGTGAAGGCTAAAATGCAAAAGATAGGATAATAAGTTTACTAGAAGACACATGCGACTTTGCATGCATCTCTGGTACCAAGACAGTCTGTGGAGACTTGATTCTGCTCACCCCAGTTTTTGCAAACTGAACAAATACTCACTGTAATCATCAGTGAGCAGTACTGATCTTCTCAGTCAGCCACGTTTTATTAGTTATTGCTAGGTTATGGTTCAGCAAGGTGCTTAATGGCTCCTTGGGTCCAGAAAGAGAGTTTCTGCTCCCCGAGGGCAACAAACTAATGCAGCATTAAAAGCTGGTTGTTTTCTGCTGTGTTAGTGAATTAAAAGCACTTCAGAGAGAAGTGTGATAACCATCAGAGCCAGCACAAAGCAAGTAAGCGTACAGAAGCCGGAACCCCCTTTTGGCAGCAAAGAGCAGTTAGACTTGCAGGATCTTGAACCACGTTAAATATGGCGAAACTGGTGAGTATCCCTCTTCTGTGTGTAAAGGGACTGTACATAGGAAATCAATCAAAGCAACTTTGGCTTGAGAGGAAGCAGGAGGCGTGAAGCAAGGAAGTAATTTGGCCGATGTCATGCAGTAGTTTGGAGTTTGGAGCTGAGTAATTGCTCCCTTTCCAGTATGTTGTCATCTCAGCCATATAGCTTTGCCTGTGTAATTTGTATATCGTCTTCTCTAAAGCACATTAAATTTAGGGATGGGAGCATAAACTCAGCTAAATGAGATTTGATTACTTTCTCTAAGAGGCAGACCTTCAGTTCATCTCTTTTGTTACTTTGATTTACAGGTCCTCTCCTAGTATACTGACGCTCACTGCAATTCGACACCATGTCCTTGGCACGATTGCAACAGATAAACTAATGGATGTGACTGTTACCATTAAGTAAGAACAAAGAAATCTTGGGCTTATAAAAAGTGGGGGGAAGAAAGGCGTCTGGCTCAAAAGGTTTTATTCTGGTTTTAATACCACAGTGGCTGCTTTCTAAGGGGATGGGGTCCCCTTATCTAGTGGGGTGTTCACAAATCAGTATAAAAGTTCACAAATCAGTATAAAAGTGGGGTGTTTTTTGTTTTTAATGCTAAGCTGTACTTTGAGTACTTTGTAGATGGATAAATAATTCCCAGTCATCACTTTGAACATTGTCACTTCATTTCAAAATGGCCCATTTCTATTTGTGTGTTATAGTAAAAAGGAATAATTTTCTGCGTGTTTATGCATTTTAGTGAACTGAAATTTCAGAATTCAGAGGATGTTGTTTTAGCCTTTTCTGAGCTCCTTAGCACTGGGATCTATTTTGCCTTTTTTATTACTTCAAGAAGAGAATCTGCTGCTTAGAGCATTGTTACTGGCGTGAAGAGGGCTATAAAAGGAAAACCGTGCAGAGTGATTACACACTAATGCGCCAGTTTATGTTTAGCTGAACACACAGCTCACTGGGGACCACTGATTTGTGAACAGCTTTAATTGCACGAGGTGCCAGATCTGCCTGGAAGACGCTGATAATGATGAGTGCTTTATTAGTGTTTTACTGATGTGCACTTGTTCTAGACTAGGGGATCTCGAACTTTTTTTTGAGCCTAGAAAATTTCTTAACAGAGAGTGAATTTTGGGCAGCGCATTGCCTCATCCCTGAGTTTAGTGAACTTAAAACTACAACTAATGTGTGACTACAGCAGCTGGAAAAGGAATACTGAGACAGTAAAGAGCCGTTAGGATTTAAAAAAAAAAAAATTAGTGAGGAGGTGAGTATCCTACCAGTCTTCCAGCTTAGTTGGGGTTGTTTTGAGACTATTGGCAAGACGGTTGCCACAGACTGTCTCTGTTCAAGCCTGCCTGAATCTTTTTAGCCAAAGTCCCTTTTGTGAAGTGCTATCAGTATAAAGGGAACAGCTTTGGAATTAAAAGCTGGACAGTTGTTTTTTAAAAGGTTTGTGCTTGTGTTCCGGATCTGTGGCAGTAACCTGTTACCTTTCAGTTAATTAAACAAAAACACAGTTCTTAGCAGTTTCTGATGATAGTTTGCTATGTACACTTCTCTGTTTGAAAAATGAGACTAGAATGATTAAATGAGTAATATGGTGAGCATGTGTGTGTGTCTGTCTGGGTTTTTAATAGGCTTTGAGGCAAAAAAAATGTTTGATGCATTTCGGGATTGTCTCTGGACTGCAGAGAAAAAGTTTAGAGCCTTGATTAAAATTTAGTGTGATAGAGCAATAGTATATGTTTGCCTCAAAAAAGGAGGAGTTGAATACCTGTGAATATTGAAGTAGGAGACAGCACTATCCTGATAAAGTGATTGTAGAAAAAGTAATCATGATCTTTTCAGTTCACTCCTCCTAGAGAATTTCGCAATATTCCTTACCAGTTTTTCAGACTATTGTAGAAGAGACAAGATACGATACAAAGGATGGTTGTAGACTAGAAGAAATTGGTAGGGAAGGGAAGATGTAAGATCAGGGAGGGTAAAATGAGATACATTGTTCTAAGCTGATTACAAGAACCTGCCTAAGCTTACCTAGAAATCTGTTAAGTAGACAGTGACAAGACAGCTGGGTGGTTCAAATATCTGGGGCAGATAGGGCAGAACTCAGAGCTTTTCCTGGAAATTACCAGCTATTGGAAGTATTTATTGGTGACAAAATTATTTTCTCCTTTATACTGTTATCCCTGAGAGGTGTATTCTGAGGGAAGGTAGCACTGGGAAAAGAAAATTGAGTTACTAGTCTTTTTTTGTTTTGTATAACTCATCCTTTCTGTGTTAAGCTAGTACTCAGTTTTGACGTTCCAGTCTTTCTCTTGTTGTAGATTAGGGCTTTGTTAAATGTACTCTTGCAAACTGTGTTGCTTGGGCTTAAAAATTTACCATTCCCACTGGCTCCTCAGTGCTTCTATGGGAGACTCTTGCCCCTATGGGAGAGCTAGTGTCTGCGATTTTGTGCAAAATCAAGACACTCTACTGTCCACCAAAAACAAAGTTAAGCTAAGATGCCAGACTCTGCGAAGCGGTTGAGACATAAGAATGTTTTGTTTTGTTTTGTTTTCCTGGTGGCTCTGCAGTGGGATGCTGAGGGGTAGCAGAGGGAGGAAGAGGCAGCAAGGCTGTGACTTCTTGACTGGTTATAACATAATGAGGCAGTATTTTTGTCTGTGAGCGCTGCAGGTAGGTCCTTTTCTGCTAGGCTAAGTTGCAGTAGGTTATCTGTAGCCCCTGTGAACGAGCCTTTCTAGTAGTAACTAGTTCATATGGAGGTTGGAAAGTTTTAGGTACGTTTGGAATAAATAGCAGAATTAAAAAGGAATGGTTTAAAAAAAAAAAAAAAAACACCTGGAATTTTTTCCCTGGGGTATAAAGGGTGTAGTCAAGAGATATAACAAGCTCCTCTCCCGTCGTGCCAGAGGAGGTTATTTTATTTTCTCCTTCACATTTTCAGATCATCCATTGACAGTGAACCTGCCTTAGTGTTAGGGCCCCTGAAATCTGTACAGGAGTTGCGAAGGGAGCAGCAGCTGGCAGAAATTGAGGCCCGCCGACAGGAGAGAGAAAAGAAGGGTCAAGAGGAGGAAGGAACAACGCCACCGGTGCAAGAAATGGTGGAGGAACTCCAAGGACCATTCCTATATGAATTTTCATACTGGGCAAGGTACGACAGAGCTCCAGCGTACAGGGTATATTCTTTCTACTACTATCTGGTGTTGTCACCAATCGAACACTGACATATTCCGTAATGGAAAGAGCAGCTTTACAGAACCTGTGTTTGCTCTTGCTGCGTGCCAGCTAAAGGGAAACTGGTACCAGATAACGCGAATCTAGCTCAAGTAATTGTTGATTTCCTCCCCCTCCCCCTTTAGGTATGTAGATGGGTCCTCTAGTTGATATGCAGTGCTGTCTACTGCAAGAGAGCTGCTAACTAGTTCCATCTTATCTTCTAATTGTATCTTATTTGAGTTTTATAGGTCTGGAGAGAAAATTACTGTGACGCCTTCATCAAAAGAGCTTCTTTTTTACCCACCTTATGTGGAAGCGGTTGTTAGTGGAGGTAAATATAAACAAACTTTTTTCTTAAAGCAGATTTTAAGGCAGAAACGTATCCCTGCAGATGAAACTTTGAATAGCTCTTCAAAGGTAATATTAGAAAGGCAATTTCAATTGCAGAAATTTCTTTGTGGACTAATTTCACTCTGTGGAACTTGGGATCATGGCTATTTGGTAGAGAATACAAATACTGCTTTTTATCAGCAGAATATCCTTGTAAGTGTGGATTGACCCCTTGGCAATTCTGAGAATTATTCATGTCACGCTTGTTGTGTAGAAGAATAGATGTAAAAAAAAGCAATATGTTTGTATTTTGAAACTGTTGCCAAATTCAAGCTTCTGTCAAGTTTGCTATGTAGTAAATTGCAATAATAAAAACATTCATAAAATAAGTAAACTTTGAAGTTGTCAGGGCTATCAGCAGTCAGTTTATGCTACCTGTTCAGTCAGTGTCCATCTAGCCCTCAGGTTCCTAAAGTGAACACTTTTTGTTATTAGTCATTAATAGAAAATGTTAGGTGCCTCTCTGCTGTCCACGTTCTAAATACATAGGTAAATATAATTTTTTTTACATAATGTCTTAGAGCATGGCACATGCTGACCTCAATGTGACCTCAACAAATTTTAATCAAAGCTTATGATATCAGTTAAAGGAGAATATTGTTGGGTTTTTCTCTGTCTGGCTCTAGGACGCGGGACTTTATGAATCCCCATAGCACCAAGCAAATACAAAATGTTTGTATTGGAGAGGTGCTTATAGCTTTCAAGCTCACTTACTGATTTGGTGAATGTTCAGAGGTTGTAAGCTATACGGTTTCGTGGGTTGATCTCTTATTCTAAGCCAAAAGAACATCAACTGATCACTTTGGAAGTAGTTAAACTGTTGCTGTGAGACAGAATGGTGACTGAATTTTTTACTTTCTCCTTGCCTTAAATCCCTTTTTTAATGACCAAGAGAGCTGTCCTGGAAAGCTGATAGAGATTCATGGAAAAGCAGGCTTATTTCTGGAAGGGCAGATTCATCCTGAATTGGAGGGTGTGGAGATTGTCATCGGTGAAAAAGGATCAACTTCTGCACTCATCACAGTTTTCACTGATGGAAAAGGTGCTTACAGGTGATTAGCAGATTTGTTATGCTCCTTTGGGTTCTTTAGTTTAAGTGCTGTGTGACTTTACAGCACATATGAGATATCCAGATGTTTCTTGGCAGTTTTTTTTTGTTTGTTTTGAAACAAATTCTTCTTTCCTTTATTTAAAGTGTTGGGCCACTCCACAGTGACTTGGAATATACCATTACTGCTCAGAAAGAAGGGTTTGTTTTGACTGCGGTAGAAGGAACAGTTGGGGACTTCAAAGCTTTTGCTCTTGCTGGGGTGACATTCGAGGTAACGTTCTAACGCTTTGGGTGCTGAATGAATAGTGTGTAGTTTAGGGCCTCACAGGCAAAAAAGTTAACCCACTTCTCCCAGCCAACCACAAATGGGTGTGGGATGTGGGGATCAGATAATTTTGTGGTAGGGGAAACAAATCATCTCTTACTGCTTTTATCCTACAGAGTGATTTTCTTTGTGTACCGGCTGATCCAACTGATACCTAGCTCTAGTCTGGGGGATTCTTCATTCTGGCTCCCACTGTTTCCTTTGAGAGCATGGAGAGTGGCTATCCTGGTGGCTCGTGCTCTGTGCGCCTTTGTTGCCCAGATGTTGGGAGCACAAGCTGTTGCAGCCCTGCAGTGTGACAGGAGAGGATATGCTGCGGGTGTGGCTATTTTTTTTTCTGTTTGTAGCTGAGTGCTCAGAGACAGCAATCTGCGCACTCTGCAAGGGGCTTCTGTGTTGAATATTTCTTCATAAAGCAACCATAGCTTTTACTTACAACTCTTGTTTATTCAAAACCAGATCAAATCTGAGGATGACCAAGCTCTTGCTGGAGTTCTCCTGTCTCTCAGTGGTGGGGTGTTCCGGTCCAACCTCCTTACACAGGATAACGGCATGCTGACCTTTTCCAATCTGGTAAAGTTGAAATTGATTCTTCTGAATGTGGCAATGCTATGTTGCTCTAAAATCAGGATGTTATCAGTGCTTCCCATTGTTTTATCTTGTGGGATTGTAACTCACAATGAGAGACGTAGATTCCTTAGAGGGGCCAGGTGTTAGTTTTCCTAACAGCACTTAAAATCTTAGAAGTGAAACATGTGAAATCTAACCTGGAAAGCGAATTGTCCCCGAAAGGTAGCAGATGATGTTGATTTCAATTACTAACGTGCAGACTGCAAACATGAAACAAGCCAACTTGTTAATGGTCATTTTAGAATCTTTAGAAGAAAGAAGTCTAATTAGATTATTGATCTGTACATGTGTGTAGGCATGCCAGAACTAAGTTTGCAGATGCAGACGTCTTTCTCTCCTGGTTACTTTCCTGTCCTTGCGCTCTTGTGCTAAAGTATTGGGGCCACAGTTTTCCTTTTCAGACTTTGTTTCGTGGTAGTGCTCCATTCGTTTATTGTCCAATATGTTTCTGTTCTTAAGCGTTCATGTTTTCTGACCAGTTTAGCCAATGGTTGGGAAAGGGAAATTCAGCTCTTCAGCAGGGAGCTCCTGCCCAGACATGATTGTTTGGAGTCAGTGAATCTTTGTATCACTATTAATAAACAAATTGCTTGATACCGTTCTGCAGAGCCCAGGGCAGTATTATTTTAAACCCATGATGAAAGAGTTTCGCTTTGAACCCTCATCGCAAATGATTGAAGTTCAGGAAGGACAGAATCTTAAAATCCGAATAACTGGTTACAGAACAGCTTACAGGTGAGTAGAGCTGAAATGCTGTGCAGAATGCTACATACTGTGTCTGGATACAAACATGCATCATGGAAAACGCACAGTTCGCATCATGCAAACTGATTCTCTTTGTCCTGATGTCCCTCTCTGCTAGAGGTTGAGGATTTTGTTATTCTGTGTACGAGTATGTTATTTTAGCCTATTCTCACAGACAGGAGTTTATAGCTGAGCCCAGATGATAGGACTTTAAGGAGAAACGTTTGCTATGAAAGCACTGTGTCGGTGGCACTGGAAGTGACTTGTGCCGTGTCCAGTGGGAGCGGGGAGGTCTGTGTGTGGGCTGGTAGACTGCTTCAGGTGTCTAACTTCTCCCTTTCTCTGCCCTCAGAGCTGTATGCCCCTGTTTAGCCGTGGAGGATAGGAACTCAGGTTCCTGAAACTGTGCCCTGAATTGCAGCTAATTTAAATACCTGTAAATTCCCCTTTTCTTCTCCATGCTATGCTAAATGTACTAAGTACTTCTCCTATCAGTTCTAACAATAAAATGTCTTTAAAATATGCATTAAAACAGCATCTGCACATCTGTGGCAATTGATTCTCTTTCTACTTCTAGTTGTTATGGCACAGTTTCCTCTTTAAATGGAGAGCCTGAGCAGGGAGTCTCAGTAGAAGCTGTGGGGCAAAAAGAGTGTAGCATCTATGGAGAAGACACGATAACTGATGAAGAAGGCAAATTCAGGCTACGTGGCCTCCTGGTAAGGATTGGAATACTCTGTTATTTGCTTTTATGTTAGTGTGATCATGGAGTAATAAAATGCGTTTTATTAATTAGCTACAGATTTCTGTTTTCCCATCATATTTGCTAGCTCAGATTCCCTTGAGTCTTTCTGTGGTAGGAAACGTTTTCATGTAGTGGTCATCCCTTTTAGTAAAGGGGAAAAAATGTGTTAGTGTAAGTCTGTGGAAGTTTCTGCCAACATATGCGGTGGCCTTCAGGCAAACCTGAACAGTTCTCATGTTGTGATACAAGAACTCCCAGTCAAGGCACTGAGTGTGTCTAACAGGTAAGCAAGTAAAAGCATAGGTGTTATGGTAGGGAGTTCTCTTGAGCAAGAGAGTTTGGGGAAGCTTTTACTTTCTCTTGTGAAAATGTTGCTACAGTGTATTTTAGCAGGCAGTTGGGTGTATGGTTGATTGTACAGCATGTGTCTGAGGTAAGCCATTCTGCAGGAAACGTGGAAGCTGAATTTCTGGAACCTCTATGTGGAATAAGCAGTTATGTTGAAGTAGAAAGGAGTATTTAATCTGTTTTTAATTCTGCTTAATAGGTTTTTTTTTTTCCAGCTGAAACATTCCTCAGATGACTTCTTCTAATAACGTAATGTAACGAACTAGTGAAAATTCTATGATAGCCCTTTTGTATTTGCTGGAAGTGAACACCCTAAATTACTCAGATAAATTTTCTGTTCAGGATAAGGAAAATTGTGGTTGGAAATATTTGGGTGCTGTATTTTAGATGGAATATTAGAAAATTGTCTGACCATCTTAATGCATCTAATGATAAAGCATGTATTATTGAGTGATGAATTTTATCATTTGAATGTTGCTTTTAGCCTGGTTGTGTGTATCATGTCCAACTCAAAGCTGAAGGCAATGATCATATTGAAAGAGCTTTACCGCAGCATCGAACGGTTGAGGTAATTTTTTTTTTTTTTTTTTGTCCAACCGCTGTATGTGAAATGTGTGTCTTGAATCTGCCTAGGCGTTGTGTGTATTCTATCAGCAGCAAAGTAGCTGAATGCAGTCTGTTTAGACAAGTGGCTTTCAGCAGCTTAGCTTTCTAAATAACAGATCTCCTATTTTGTGTCAGCACTGTAGCTTAAAATTGAGATAAAATCAGGCCCAAAGAGGAAACAAGTGGAAAGAACTCTTTCACAGTCACAAACACCATGCGTCAGAAAGCAAGATAATAAAAATATAGGATAGCTTTCAGCGTTCCTTTATGATGTGGAACTATCAACTTGAGGGGGTCATGAATTGTCATATGGTCCTATCTTATATTTAATTATTAATTGATAGATATCTGTTACTACGCTCTATTTGGTCTAAATCCTGCAGTATTGTGGTAGATAAAGTTACCATTCAGACTTGTGAATCTTTTTAAAACGTAAAAATAATTTTTTGAATTTAAAACTAAGCAAATCTTCTAAAGTATTCCTCCATCCTTACAGATTTGGGTTGGCTGCCCCTCACTTGTCTCTTGACATCCAGCAAAGGTTAATTGAGCTTCATTAGTTGTCCAGAACTTTTCAGTGGGAGACGGTCATTATTCGGACTCGAACAGGCACCTGGCCAGGATGCCCTCCTTTGCAGCAGAGCAGCGGGGCAGAATTCTTTCAAGTTCTTAGTGACTTCCTGCTAAGACTACTTGTTTATTGGGAAGGGAAGAACAGTGGCCACCCAAATTCCAGAAAATCAAATGAAACTTAGATATTGCAAGTGATAGCTGTATACAGTAATTTGTACTAATTCTGTCGTAACTAGTCTGCCATTTTCTGCAGGGGAGAAATAACATGTAAGAGATACTACTGGAAAAAATGTACAACCCTAGTGGTGCCAGGCTGTTTCTGTGGCACCTGGCCTAACTGTAACCTCTTTGGTGGTATAGTTGTTTTAAAAAGTGTCTCTCCTGATCAGCATTCAGGTTTAGAAATACAAATATTTTAAACAAATTTTGAAACATGTCGAGTTATGTATTTTTGCAGTAGGTTGTATTATGATATGAAGCATATCCCTTATTAATCAGCTCCATAAACATCCTAGCTCAGTAATATACATCTTTCAGCACGGAAGCAAAACACTGGGACTGACGTTCAGACTTCAGGCAGTTCTATGTATGTAACTCAGCTCTTTACTTCCAAAATAATGCATGTTTTTGATACTTCTTCCATTTTTAGTTTAAATAAATCAATGCCATCAGCCTTGTGCTGATAATGCACAAGTCTAATTGCGAGTTCTACGCTCTGGAGGAAAAGTAATTGCAATTGGAAAGACTTCAAGTTTCCATGTGGTTTTTATAGAATGAAACTCATTTCTTTTGTTTAAAATTTTGAGCAATGTTTGTGTTCTGTTAACTCTTTGTAGAAAAACATGACTGCGTTGTGTCTTGCAGATTGGGAATAGTGACATTGACGATGTTAATATTATAGCATTCCGGCAAATTAATCAATTTGATTTAAGTGGAAATGTGATTACATCTTCAGAATATCTCTCCACGTTATGTGTAAGTTCAGCCCCTTGATCTTTGTCAAGCATATTTGCCATTGGTTCCCCAATGATATTGTGCAGGGTCACTAGAAATTGTTCAGTAGCCAGAGCACACATTGAATTCAAATTACAGCTAATTGTTTGATGAAGGTGAATTTGAATTACAGGTAGAGTTAAGATTCCAGTATTGCTGACAGTGTTTCTGTGTCTGCTCCCTTGAGAGATGCACTCATTGTAGGGAGGGAAAGACACCAGAGGTGAAATGAGTTATTTGCATCACAGAATGGCATTTATCCTTGAAATAATTATTGAGATACATGTCTGCTAGCAAGAAGATACTGTGTGAATACAAATATACCGTAGGACACATGAATATAAGAGTGCATTTGTGTAAGAGCGTATGGAACAAGTAGTATAGTTGAAATGCTCAAAACTTGAGAAAACTGCACTGTGGTCCGAAAAGATTTGCGAAGCCCTTGTGATCCTTTCAGCTTAGGGTACAAATGCAGAAAGTATCTATAAGAGATGTTAGTGTGGTAGGAGTTGTACCATTTCTGAAATTCTTCCTCTGGAATGTTATCTGCAAATATAAATGCAATGCCTCAGTTTCTTTTTGACTAGTCTGTTAGGCATCTCACTTGCCAAGGTCTTATTGCCAAGATGTCGGGCTTTTTGGGAAATGTTCAAAGCATCCAGCACTCAGAGCAGATGTGAAGAGAAAATGTATCGCCTCGTTGAAGAGCACCGTATTAGAACAGTTTCAAGTGTTCTTAGTTGACTTTGGCATCTTTCTGTTTTTAAGGTGCATGATGAGTTTTGAAATGCCTTTATCCTTAAAGTTGTGGGGTGTCTAAAATATTTATTGTATTACAGACACAAATGCCTGTTTTTGTGCTTTCTCCTTTCTCTCACAGGTGAAGCTCTACAAAAGTGAAAACCTTGACAACCCAATTCATACAGTCAACTTAGGCCAATCTCTTTTTTTCCATTTCCCACCACTGCTCCGGGATGGAGAGGTAAGGGTATTGCTGAATGATTAGCTTAGCTTGTTTTAATTTTTTTTTCCCTAAAGACACCAAATTGTTATTTCTGGTGTGCCTGCAGTATGCTCGTGCTGGAGTGGCCAGCGTCTCAGAAGATTTGAAGCCTCTTAAACTGACTTTTGTCTTTAAATCTAATTTTGTCTCAGACTGTTACCATCACTGTAGATTGAATTTGTTTTTAACCCACAGAATTATGTGGTGCTTCTGGATTCTACATTGTCTAAATCACAGTATGATTACACCCTACCTCAAGTTTCGTTCACTGCTATTGGATACCATAAACATGTTACGTTGATCTTTAGTCCCTCTGTAAGTAGAAAATGTTTTAACTTTCGTTTCAAGTGTTGACCTTGAGAACAGTGTCCGGATAGTGTGGCCTGCATGTATTTTGTGGGTTTGGCCTAACTTTCTATTTATGTAATATGAAGAGTTTTATGGGAGGCATTGAAGTGATAGTGATTTTGGTTTGGGCCATATTTAAGGCTTTGTACAGCGATGTAGTCATCTGGTATATTGTGGAAGGCAAGTAGGGATTTAAGGAAACAGTTGTAGCCATGATACTAATTGAAAGAAGTACACTAATGGGCCTGAAGGAGAAAGACAGGATTGTTGCAGAAATTCTTTTAAGGACCTTTTCCTATAGGAAAGAAGTGTCACCAGGCCAAAAAGACTTTTTTAATTATAGGAGCCAAGATAGAAGGGTAAAGCAGAGGAGAAGTAATGTGAGGAGAAAACTTCTCCCTTGAGAGAGGGAACGTCTTTTTGCACTTCCAAGCTAAACAGCGCAATCAGTTTAGTGAAATGTTCATTCCTGTAATACTTAAATGATCTATTTCTTTTCTACATCACTGCACGTTCAGATGCCAGTGAAACATGAGGGAAACATGCAATGGCAGTTATAAATGAAAGATGCAGCTATGCCTGAATGATTTTGTGCTGGTGTCGTTGCTGTATTGTTATCCCTGGGATCAGAGAGATCGGAGCAGCATGTGACAAGTAAATCAAAGCACACCAGGCTGATTGGAAAGTGATGACTGGCCATCACTGAATTAGTTTTAAAAAAAGAAAAAAAGAACAAAACAAGAACAAAAAACCCCAACAATGTACAAAAAAGGTAGCAGATGTATAAATCTGATCAAGGGGACTGCTTTGAATCTGAAGGTAGATTAAATCTCGAGTGGTGCTTGGATGGGAAGGGCTGAACATGCCACTCGAACCTATTGCTGAAGTCGCTTAAAGCGGACAGTTTTCGACGTTGAAATGAGCATTTAAAACAGTCCACGGTCCCCACTTTTTTCAGAGAAAGTTGCCTGAACAAGATATTGCCCAAGGCTCTTACATTGCATTGCCACTGACGCTGCTTCTGTTGTTGGCTGGCTACAACCATGATAAGGTAAGTTATGAGGGTTTTTTTGTCCTTATCCAAATATTATTGTCCTATCCGTGAATATTCTGTACTGTGTAAAATGAGAGTTTGTTGAGGTGTATATCTAGCCAGAAATGCAGTCAACAGTCACATGTGACACATTTCAACAAAAGAAAACAATGTAGCTAAGTTTCTGGACGATTACCTTCCTTTTAAAAATGCTAGTGTGAAGTTGAGTTCCTGTGATATTTCTGAATTTTGTCATCTCATTTGACGACTCTGCAAAAGACAGTACAACAGCATTCACATTCAGATAACCATATTCTGATAATAGGAACAAAAAATAACTGGCTTCAGCAACAGCAGACTGGAAAAAAAACTATGCAAATCATCAAGCCTGGTCTCTTTTGCTCTATGCCCTCCCTGGTATAAAACACTCAAGGAATATGAAGAGCTACCAGATTATCCCCTCTGTCTTTGTTAACAAGCCGTGCTCTTCTAGTTTCCTCTGATATGACTGGATTTCAGTTTTGCTGTTAAGAGAAAATAAATTTGTCTGCACAGTTTGATTTCCTCCCTCAAATGTGGGTAGACAGAATAGACCATGGGATTCTCCAGGATTTTCTGCAGCGGCACTGATGACTCTCTGCCTCCCCTGAAAATAGTGGTGGTTTTCCAGTCTCAGTACTTAAAATCCCGTTCTTAGGTAGATTACTGCAGGAAAAAGGTGATGTGACAACCATTTTAATTTTTGATCAGAAATTTCCAGAAGGTTAGGATTTGACTCCCCAAGAATTGGCTGCTGTTTTCTGACATATTTGTAGATGTGCTGTTTAAGCAATAGATTCTGTTTCACAGAATCGCAGACCAGTTGCAGTTGGAAGGGACCTCTGGAGATCCCATAGTCCAACTCCCTTACTCAAGCAGGGCATGGAGAAGTGGATCTATAAAAACATTATCATTCAGACCTTATATGCCATTGTAATCACATGCTGTTCCCTGCCCCCCACTTTTTTTTTGCCCAGCTTATTCCCTTGTTGCTGCAGCTAACAACTCGACTGCAAGGAGTACGTGCCCTTGGACAGGCAGGTTCTGACACAGGTGGCCCAGAGGATGCAAAGAGACAAACGAAAAAACAGAAGACGAGACGGACGTGAGATAGAAGGGGTGATTGCATGAAACGATGCTCCCTCAAACTGGAGCATGAGGAAGCAAAGCCACTAAGATGTATTTTTGATAAATTTGTGGACTTTACATTTTCATTGTTGCTGCATGAGTTCCATTTGTCACACTAGCTCCATTTTGGTTGTAAATTTTCTATGGATTCTACAGATTTCCTTGTTATAAAATAGTGAAATGAATGCCTTTGTTGTCACTGTGAGTGCGTCTCCCATACTTGAAGACAATGAATTTTTTTCTCTTCAGTGGAACGGGTCATGCTGTCTTCATTAATCATTTGTAAAGGCAGTGGTAATAAACTTTTTGATTTAAAGTTCAGTCTTTTGGGGGAATCGTTTATCCTTACCTTTCCAAATACCCAGTTTAAAGAAGCAGCACCACAGGAGTTCTGCGAAATCAGTAGTGCTTCAAACAACAAAGTTTTGGGAGACGTAGGTCAGCTGGTGAATTAGAGCTTTGGCGCTTACAGTGCAGCAACTTTATTTTACCATCTGCACAGCCAGATTTCAGTTCTTATCCAATGGTTATGTTATCTTTGATTAAAATCAAGTATTTGCTTGATGGAAACAATGAGCTTATGTTAGTGTTAATGTCAGATAAATTCTGGTGATCCTATTGCAAAAATGACATTTGAATTTCAAGTTTATATACATTGTGGTATGTTTAGACCTCCACTATTCCTGAAGTTCCTCCCGCTAGTTGTGCTTTCTTTCCAAGGCTGTGTTGTCTGTGATAACCCTTTGCCTATATGTTTGTTACATCTCCCATTTAGGCCACAGGTGGCCCTTTTGCTAGGTGGTGGAATGACTTTTTTACTTTTTTTTTTTTTTAAAAAGAAGTTTGAACTGTTGGAAATCTTCAACACGTACAGACCCAGCGTAGACTGTAATAAATAACTGTTTCTCACTGGGTATCTTCTGATTCTTGTTTGAAATAGACAGTTAGACATACACAGTTTAAATATTAATGGGGCTTTTTATTGACAAATAGTATAAAGGTTAATAGAGCTTTTGGAAGATGCACATAAATGCCTACGAATACTGCATAGACATTCGTATTGCCAGTAAGTGGCAATGTTTCTCTTTTATAGGACTGAAATACATTCCTTTTATGTTTAAATATTTGAGCTTACACACTCCACCATTAGAAACTTGGATGCTAAAGGTTTTATGCTATTTTTGTTGGTATTCTTGCATTAATTTGGGCCTAAATAATTAAAAGTTCTTTCCATTCAGTGATCATTTTTTTTTGAACTTACGTCATTACAGCACAATCTCCGAGGGAAACTTTATCAGGAAAATAGTTAACGATGAAGCATGTTGGAAAAGCAAGTATGTATAGAGTTTGCGATGGAACTCTAATAAACTATCATGTTCTCTATTTAATGACCTTGAATTTTACGTTGCTGTGATGAAATGGGGAAAAATAAGGACTTCTAGAACTTAAAATAGAAGAACTTAAAATAAGAAATTCTAGGGTTTTTTTAAATACACCTTTATTTTAGGATGGTGAATACTGATAGAACAATAACTATTTTGGAGGAATGCATGAGGAAAAAAATGCACACTTACATGTGACTTGAGGGACTACTGGATAGGCTGATTTGTGAACTGTTGGACTTGCTGATGATTGATTTTTAAACATTGGAAATACTGTTACTAAAGAAGGCTTTAATACTTGCTGTTTTATTGAAGGAAGCAATTTGGTTTAAGTGACACCCATTTCCCCTAACTCGGGGGGATCAGCTTTTGTAAATAGTTCAGCTGATCAGCGGACTCGGGGTCAGCTTTTGTGCGCAGTTTTTGTGGCCTTCCATTGACAGCACCAGTGAGCTGGGAGATGCTTGTGGATACAGAAAATGGGTTTGTATCAAGACTTCTTTGCAAGACAAGAGTCATAATTATTTTATTCTGATACTGATATATCTAGAAAAATTGTAAAAGCAGGTCTGATGAATGGGCCTGAGAAGGGTGAGGGCAGGTGGAACAGCAGCTGTGCTGTGGGAGCGCAGAACCGCCGGGGCAGGCACGGAGCAGGGAGCGCAGGGACCACTGTGGTGCTGAGTGGGGAGCAGCTCGAAAGAGGCTTCATCGGAGTGAGCACGTGCCTGTCCTGTGTGGACAGCTTCACTTCCAAACCTGGGATCTGCCTGATGTCCCTTGATCAAAATTTTCCCTTCTGCAGCACGCTGATGGCACTACGTGCTTCCAGCTCCATGTTTCTGAGAATTATTCTGTTACTGAAGTGTTTATTTCTAACAACAAGTATAGCTTGCAGTTTTTCACTTTGTGGAAAAGTCAGAGTGCTCTTTGAGATAATTTTTTTTAAAGCAGAACTGAGGTACTAAATGCTTTAAAAAAAAAAAAAAAAAAAAGCAAGCAAGCTAAGATAGGTTGCAACAAGCTTACGCTATAGCACCAAGCAATCTGACAGGGCACCAGAAGGAGCTATTGGTATGAATATGGCAGTTTGCATGGACAAACCTTTTCTGCCTCTGGAGAGCTGCTCAGTCGAGGCACTGAGTGCCTGTGGGCTCCGCAAAGCAGATTGCTGTACATGCAGACCTGGGAGTGCAACACGTCTGCTTTGCCTAGATGCAGACCAGGTGGCCGTCCAGGATCTCCTTTATACTGTGTGGCTGTTACAGTCCTTTTCAGTGCAGAACTGGTGGATTCAGTGGAGTACGTAGATAGCATTGGCCATGCATGTCCAAGGTATGCAGTTGATCTTGTGCTCCTAAAAACAAGGCTTCAGCACCAGTTGGACTGGACTTTGCAGTATTTCCCCTGAAAATCATCAGTTACAGCAGGTTTGGTTTTCTTTGTTGCATCTTTAATTCATTTATGTTAACACAGAGAATTAAATGCAAAATAGGGAATAACACTTTCGATGTTGACTCTTACTTGAAAACATCTGAGATTCAGTGTTTGCTATTCTTTTTTGCAGGCACAGTAGTGAAAGAATGATTAATTCATTTGTCTGGTGAGCTAAATATGGCAAAGGTCTGAATCTTCTTGAAAATGAGAGTAAGGCCCTCCAGATAAAGATGGCGTTGAATGTTATTTGCTTTTCTTTCAAAAGTAAAAATGAATATTACATTTTGGTCAGCTCATCAGTGATGCACAGAATTCTGTAGCTTAGGAACAAAATGGATCATTAATACTGAATTTCACAATTTGTTTATAGGAGGCGATTCAGCGTAATTTCTAAAGCACCCTCTTTATTAGATGGCTCTCAGATCAAGTCAAGTTCCAAGAACAAGTATTTTAGCTGCATTAGCAACGACATTGGTAAGTAAAGATGTAGTAATCGTTTAAAAAACAAATGTGCTTAAAAGCAAGGAAACAAATACTTAAAATGGAGAAATGAGCATTCTCAGCAAGGGTGAAGAAGCACAAGTTTCCTCACAGTCATAAATTTCAATATTTTCTGAGTTGTGCTATTTAATAGAAGATATATGGTTGTCAACAAACAGATTCTTGGGGCTGTTTTCATTTGCTTTTCTCAAGTATAACGTTTGTAGGGATGAAATAATAATTTATATCGAGATTGGGTCTGCAGATCTCTTTGAAGCTGAACAGAGGGTGAAGTGCCTGATGTGGCAGCCAGCTGAGCAAGAGCTACTGCTATATGCACCCCTGTCCTGACTGCCCGCTCCCTCCTGGGATCCAGGTAGGATCCTTGCAAACTTCTCTGACTCACCAAAGAAAGAAAGAAAAGAAAAAGGAAACGAGTCAACTCTGTGGTGTTATCCTTAGATATTTTGATTTCTAGCAACAAGGAAAACAATGCTGTGGGCCCTCAGCATCACTCACCCCATGCCTATTATCTGAGACTCCAGTTTGGTTCCTGTTGCTGTTCTTTCTCCCTATGTGAATTTTGATCTTTGGATATTAAAAGTGCAAATATAGAAACAACTGTCTTAAAAAGTAATGAGCACCCTCCTCAACCCCATGCTAGAGAAACGTGGACTAAGCACTGAGGATTTTGAAGGTAAGAAACTAGACGTTCAAATAACTGACTTGTCTGAGAAAACGGAGGCTGAATGTGGAATTGAACCCTGAGAAGACTGATGACTGATTTTGCCTCCTGTTCAGTATTCGTGGTGTGTACTATATCTATATGTATTTTTTTCTAATCTGAAAGTAATTTAACTTGGGCACAACATAAAGGTAGCAATTGCAATAAAAATCACTTATTTGCAATAAAATCAATAGTATGGAGGAAGTCTAATGGAGATCAAACTTCCTGACTTATGCACAACAGTGCTAGCCCACGTCGTGCCAAGGGATGGGTTCATGTTATGCGTGTAAGTCCTGTTTGTCTTACAGATACATTGGTGGCTTCAGAAAATCTCAAAAAGTCTCTGAAAATTCAGTAAATCTATTTCTGGGGTGTTATAAGCTGATGCCAGAACTCTGTGATTTTTACTTTTAAAAGAACACCAATGAGCTTATTCTCTGCTGTTCACTCATTTAAACCTGGAACAGGCCTGTATGTCCTTGTTCAAATGAAGAGCAGCTCTACACTAATTAGCATTCCCTGAGCCTTCATGGATTACTATTAGCAAGAGCAACTTTTTCCCCTTGAATGTTTTACAAAGCTTTTGTGAGCTTTTTACATCAGCTAGCTTGTCCTCTCAATTTTCTATTATACCTTTTGTAATTGCTTTCTGTCTATATTTGATATGTTGTTGCCTTACTCCAGTGACTTCCATTATCACTTAAAACTGCTATTTCTGGGAGCAACATGATTGTATTATTTACTCTGTTTGCTTTAAATACCACCTCTTTTCCCTTGTTCTCTCTTCTCTCGTCCCCCAGCATCTTTCTGGGAATATTTGAGCTTAACAACTTGGTGTTGTTTCAAATCTTATTTTAAATAGTTCATATGTTGTAACCTTCATAGCCTAAGACCATGATTAGTTTCAGTCCGATGACATGTTATCATAAAGCACTAAACATTCACCAGACCACTATTGAATTTACATATGTAGGAGCTCAATAAGCACTGAAAGATAAACCTGTTTTTGCTGCAGAAGGCAGCATGTTGATTCCTTCTCTAATTCTTCCTCTTGTTGATACTAGAATAATTAAATCCCCATCATGAAGACTCTGGTTTCTTCAAGGTTTCCAATCACAGTGAGTCTAGCTATTTTTTTTTTTTTTTTTGTGTAAGATTTTTGGTAAACCACCAAATTCCCAGTGCAAGCCTTCCTATTATCAGGTGCAAAATAAAATAATAGGTGCTTCAGTAAGAAATATGAAAATCAACAATTTTTTTCCTATAGTCTCTGTAATCATTGCTGTGTTACAGTGCTTTCTACAGAGATGAGCTGATATTTTTCCTGTGTCTGTTGCCATAACGGCACCAGATAGTCCAGACTCCCATTTCCAGGCTACAAGCATGATCTCTCCAAAAGATCCAGGCTTTGCCTCAGGAAAAGGTTTGTTGCGTAGATCCAAGCTCAGCTATTGACTTGTTTATAAATAGGGCTCCAGTCTTTAGGTATGTTTCTGTAGCACCTGAGCTGTGTAGACAGATCCACAGCAAAAAATGCAAAATAATGAGAAAGTTCGGCTTTTCTCGAAACAAAAGACAGCCTATACAATTAGAAGGTTTCCTCTTTTTATAGTCTTTAGTCATTTAAGTATCAGCTGAGTAAACAGAGAAGCGAGATGGCAAGGTAGTTAAAAGGCAGAGGGTACAAATGTATTTGGCTGTTTAGCTTTTATTCCTCATTTTGCTGTGTAACGTTTCTCTTCTCTACTAAACTAATTAGTGAAAAACTCCGTCCATAAAGCATTGCTTGAGCTTATTGCTCGGTCAATGAGCCTGTGCTCTTTCTGGTAGTGAATGCTGTCTGTGATTATTGCATTCATTAATTTTTATATAGGAAATAATACCTCTGCCTTGATCTATATAAACACACAGATTTCTGTTCCAAATCAAACTTCCTCCATATTGGGTAGTGTTGCTAGGAGGGAAACAGAGAGCTAATACAGTGTCAAATCAACTTAAGGAATGAAATCTTATAAAAATAATCAATAGTAGTTAGCGCTTGTTATATTATACAAGGTAAACCGTGGGAAACAAGTCGCACTGGTTACATTTTGGGTGTGACTTGTAACTCTACAAGCAAAACATTCAGTATGTCCTGCTTACAGACACAGACGCGTCCCTACACAACCGGACTCTATTCTACATGTTTAAGACACAGCATTAGATAACACTGGGCAATGATTTGCATCAGCCAGTCATGACCTGATTGTTCAGATCACTGCAGGTTCTCCTCATAGTGGTGATGATGGTAACCTGGAGGAGGAAAACTCGGTGTGAATGTTGCAATGCAGAGCACGAGGTAAAACTAAGGGTGATTCTGAGAGAACTCCTCTCTGGCCAGCACAAAGACTACGGCTCCAGAACTGGGAAGAGTTAGCTGCTGGCATAAATGGAGCCAACCTAGTTTTGACTACGAATCTGGCTGTAGGGAGAGGGGTGCTGATGTGAGGAGATTCTCTCCAAATCAAGCTGAGCAATTACCGTAAAAACAACACTGTTGGTCTGCACCCTCCTTCCTTTGAAGCACTCCATCAAGAGGCCACGAAACTCAGCAAATCCATCTTTTTCAGTTGTAGTCCTCCAAAGACTGAGAGCGCATGTGGAACAGAGAAATGGCAGCACTGACCAAAGTGAGAGGCATATCTCCTCCTGTCTTAGAAAAAGTACTTTTACCACTTCCCATCTGCTGATCCTGTGCCCCCAGTGCAGAACTGTCTTGTGAATGATGAACTCATTCAATGCCTGTGTTTTCTTTAGCATGTTTTATGCTCGAATGTTAGACAATTTACAGATTAGATTTTACTCCTACATGGAGAGAGTAGAAGAGCCTAGTTCTACTGCTGTCTTTCACTTTCTTGTCTCATCAAGTTCGTTTTGTTCGGCCGTTAGACAGATCTCTGAGCTGTTACCTGTGAACTGTGGCCTCTAACTCTTTTGTGCATTTGCTCAGAATTCTGCAGAACCTTTCTGCTCACCCTTGTTTTGTGTGCGCCTCTTTTTTTTTTTTTTTTTTTTTTTAAAAGTCTGTCTCTCATCTACCAAAAATCCTGCTCTAGTTCTGGTGCAAGATCTGCATCTAAAAAAAAAAAAAATCATTCTTGGCTTAGCAAAACTCATTAAGTAAATTCTAATTCCTTGTGTCATATTAATCTTATTCCCTGTAATATTTTCTTTAATATTTAGATTAAATGTCAGAATCTACAGTTGACATGCAGTAAGTGGTTTCACACATTCTTCATGCCTCAAGAGCCACTCATATTCACTTGCTCCTTAGAGGCTCACACCTGTAGGTATGTAACAGTCTCCGCTTCCAAGCTTCTTTGGTATCGCCACTTTTAAGAAAAAGGACTAGTCAAGAACAGGGAATTTTTTAATCTCTATTTTTCAAGGACATCCTGGAAATTTGTGATTTTTTTAGTGCTGAATGGCATGGACATGGCCCCAAATACTTAGTTATTTTTATTTACTGAGTAGTAGTGTGGAGACTTCTTGAAAGCCCAGTTGAAATGCTAATGCTCCATCATTCTAGCCACCTAGCCTACTTAGGTAAGAAAATGTCCCTACACAAAGCTGAAAGACCTTACAGTCTAAATGAATCAGATACAAGATGAGAGCAAAATCAAGTGTAAGTTGTCTATATGATGGCCACTGAGATCCAAATAGGTCGAGACCCACACTGCAGTCACTGAACATTGCAATGCCCACTCCCGAGGTACCTTCTGTGGCAGGCTCCACACCCCTACAGCACTTAGACTCCCAGGGGACAAAGTCTTTGGATGTAACTTTGAGAAGATGGCATGCTGGATGGAATTTGGGAAGAAGGAACTACAAGAAAGCACATATTGACACAGAAATTGATAGTTTTGCATCTTATCCTTAAGGTAGGGGCTTGAAGTTTATTGACTGAAGATGAACCAGAGATAGCTGCTCCTTTTAAAAACGTGGTGATACGGCTCTCCTGACTGTTTGACAACTTACTTCCTTAATATAAATTGTAAATATTTTCCTTTTCCCCTTTCATGATCCCGTTTTAGGCATGTTGTATCAGCTTTGTTCTCCGTATCACAAGAGAAGAGCAACAGATGTGCTTCTCCATTTTCTTCAGGGTCTTGCAACTCTTGTCTAGGCATATTTGTTAGTTTCTGGTTTCTTCTAATTTCCTTCTGCTTGAAAGAATAAGGTGTAATAGGAACAAGCCATCTGCATGTTTGAACCTCTCAGATGAGGTTTATTTCATTTGCAAGGAGCTTAATGGAATTCTGAAGAACCAGATTTGTTTTATCATTTTAGGGAATGATCCAACATTTCTGCTTAAAAAATAATTACTAGCAGACAGTACATTTGTGAGACTTTGCCTAGGTTGAGAGAAGAAATGCATTATCCTGAGAGCTATTAGTCCTCTTGTCATTTATAAAATTGACTGTAAAATGATGACTTTAGTGATTAAGGACTGAGAGAGAGGTCTTGAAATTACCAATGCAGTCTCCAGCATATGTTAATATATTCTGTTTGGAAAGGTTACTTCCATTTATATTCCATATGAAAATTTTTCTGACTTTGTGGCATTTTTCTACAGAAGCTAAAAACTCAGGTTAACACTGGAAATAAGAATCTAAAAAATTTGTGACAGATTAAATTCATGAGGAAGTGTTGATTTCAATAAAAATATATTTTAGAAGATTGGGAATAAAGAAGCATATTGATAGAGTCAAGGCGGATCATTTATACTTTTATGTAAATAACTTTTTTCATTTTATTATACTATGTCATTTAAAATTAATTTCATACGGTAATGATAAAAGTCAAAATTGGAGCAAGAATTTTTAATTTAATGAAAACATGTTTGTATTGGTCCAAATAATTTCTGGAAATTTCATTTCACTGGATTTTTATGTTTTTTATCTTTTCATTTGGTTTAGTAACAAAACTAAATGTCAAATTGCCATGTCTTTCTCCTGGAAAGGAAATCTAGGGATTCAAATGGCTCAAATTAGAGCATCCAGAATGTTTTGCAGAGAGCCAAACCATTTCTTGGAAGCTCACACTTATGCAGGACAGCTGTCTAATCTGAGAGGTTAGGGTGGATATGTGATACACCTGGTACTCTGGCAGGCAGTGAAGTCCTTCATCTATGTCTTTGCCATTATCTGAAACAAACAGAAATTTGCTGCCTCATTCTTAATCCTCTCCAGGGGAAATCTATCAGTAAGGTAAATTAGGTCTGGGTAGGAAAGAGTTTTCCAGATCTCTAAGTGGTTTGGATGCCTGGAAATTTTTTTCTTCCTATTTCAGATTGGGACATAAGTAAGACCTTGCTCAGCAGGAACAATTTATCTTCCCTGCTTTTAAAAAAGCTTCACTGATTATTGACAAGTATCTCAGCAAACCATCGCCTGTGTTCTCTTCTTCCCCACTTTTTTAATAGCCTGGCTTACCTAGCTCTACTGCTTAAATCTATGCTGTACCAGCCAGCAACTGTTCAGTGCCTGTCACCAAATTTGTCAGACAGCTGCAGCCCGGGCAAGAGGCTCGAGGGAAACCTTTGTTGTTAGTGGGCTGACACTGGGCTGTGGGCTGCTATAAAAGGCCCAGCCCACACATAGGTGGAGCCCCAGCTTTAGGGGCAGTGTGAGGGCCTGTAGCTGTGCGGGAGCCTGGATATGGCTGAACTCCCAGAGGAACAGGAAGTTGGGGGAAAAGCTCTCAAGTCTGAACCCCAAAAATGTAAAACCAGCAGATGTAAAGCTTGTGAGTTAAGAAGGTTTTTCCTGTCTGGGCTTCCTGAAGAAAGACCAGCTTGGATGAGAAAAGTGCTAGCTGAACTGGTAGAGGAGGGCATTGTGAAGAGGCAAGCCCCTCTCCTGCAGAATGAGGTAGGTTCTCCCACCAGGTACTCTCTCATGTCTGGGGCCAGGTAGTGCTACGGTGCTTCTGCACGTGGGAGCAGAGGTAGCTGAGATCATTGGGCTAGTAACAGAAGTGTTGGCTCCCAGTTCTTGCTGTTGCAATATTGCTCATGGGTATTGTGAACTTTATCTTACAGAAAAGATTTTTATTTAGAAGATATTTTTATTTCCCTTGACAGGGCCTAATGTGTTCTGCAAAAGCTTAACAGAAGGACACTCTTGCCTGTTGTGCTGGAGTCGCTTCAGGAGTCTGCTGTGTCTGGATGAAAATGAGTTACTGTTGAAGAGTCTGTAGTATGCTTCTGGGCTTTGGAGGAGTGAGGGAATTTGTTCACTGCAGATGTTCTGAGTCTTCCTTATGTCTACTCTGAGCAATGGCTGGTTAGTTTTAGCTCTTCAGATGTTGTTGTGCACCATGCTGCAATTACTATAAAGGACCACTACTTTGAATGCCATTTTCTTGAGTAGGGATTTAATTATTATTTAAATGAAGATGCACTTGCAAAGCTAAGTGCTTGTGCTTGCAGACTATTTTGGAGTTAATTTTGAAAAGTCTCTTTTCTGCTGGCGTTTTCTTGTTTAATATTCTTCTTGTCCTGCTTCAAGTCTTGCTGTTCCTGGGAGGAGTGAGGAATAGATTGGTTCTGCTACTGTCACTTCAGAGTGGGGGCAGGAGATCGTAACAGTCCAATTTCATGCTTTCATGACTTGCCATGTGTTGATGGCATTTGCCATCCAGCAGGAAGTATTGCCAAATGGCTCTCAACTTGTGTAGAGCCATATTGCCGTTCTCAAAACTTTGTCCATTTTGCACGATGTACACAACCTGGTGACCTTTGTAAATTATTCACAATTCACATGCAGTACGTTGTTTGTTAAAGCAGAACAATAACACAGACCCTGCAAATGGAGAAGAAAACAAGGGTTGCTTAATAGCATGGTGGAATTTTGGTAGGCTGTAACTAGGGACAAATCCCAGGCAGCACATGGGACTTAATGTAACTTCTAAAATAGCAAAAGGAAAGCTAGTATTTGATCTTAACCCACTGTGATCTAAAGTAAAGATCCTCTTCTGTGCACTACTTACAACCTAGTGCAGCTGTTCTCTTTTGTTGCCTTTTTTTAATCCTCAGCGTGCATATTTTCTTTCTCAGGATTGCGATATGAGATGGTGTGGCTGTATGCCAAACAGTATCTTCAGTGCTGAGTGCTTTTAAGAAAGGAGAGTAAAGCCTTGCTGATACAATAAGAACCAAAGTATCAAAACACATCTGATCTTTCTTGAAGGGGTAAAAGGAACTGTACAATACTTGAATGCAACCATCCTAGAGCGTAGACTGCTGCTGTACAGATTTTTGATTTTTGATTTGGTGTGAATGTGTTTAGATTAGAAAGCTGAAGAGCTTTCTATTGAGTGAGAGCTCAATAGAAAGGTGAGTGTAGTGATCTCCAATGAAGAGCCAAAGGATGGAAGAACTTGGTGGTGAAACCAAAAAGCTCATATTAGTATTAATGTTTGGAATATGAGATGCAACAGTAACATCTCTGCAGGCAGCACTGAATAAAGCGTGATTTACAAGCATGGAATCTTTCATGTGACTTCCTGGTATGTGACATGTGAAACAATCATCATAGGATGACCCACAGTGTGTCCTGGGAATAGGCCAAAGATTTTTTTTCTGACTTTGGTTTGTATTAAGCAAAAAAAAAAAAAAAATCTCATAAATCAATGTGGAGAAGAATAATTTCTACTCTTTGGGCTGCTCATCAGATCTGAATATGATAAACATTAAATGACAGCAATTTCAATATAAAGTCAATTATCTATGTGTAGCAAATTAAAATTAGCCACATTCTTTAGTCTGGAAATTTATTCTAACAGAGAAGGCAATTTGCCTCCTATCAGAGAGTAGTGCTTCTTTTTTGGGTATAGCATCAGTGCTCATCACTTCAGGAGAAGTATTGATTTGACAGGCATGGGAAGCCACTGACTTCTCCCCAAATCCAGCTGGAGAACTTTTGCAGAAGTGGGATAGCAAGATTTCACTATTCAGAACGTTGTTTGAAAGCTGTGAGCCTTTAGAGGACGATGACTGTGGTGGGTGTGTGTGGTTGGTTGGGGGGGGGGGGAGGGTGGTGGTTGTGGGTGGGTGTGTAGTGTTTTGTTTTTGTGAAACCAAACAAGAATAGAGTTCAGAAGTGGAGTCAGGGAAACTAAAAGACAATGAACTATGTCTCCTGGAGGTATGTTTGAAAAATTCCTGTACTTTAATTTCTCAAATTGTTCAGAATACCATTTTCCTCTAAAACAGGAGGAGTGTGCTGGTGGTAATGGCTTGAAAGAAAAAGAGGTAGTTATATTGAGAGTTTAGACTAAGTCACAGGACTTGAAAGATTCATGCTCTTATTTCTTCTCTCCCATATAGCCTGCATTGGCACTTTCATTTCTGTTTGTTTTCCCTTCCCATTTCTTACCTTTCCCTGGAGTTTAGTCTCACTATATCATATGCTGTTCCTTCTATTTGAATTTTTTTGGTAATCTGAGGTACTTGAATGCTTCAGTCACATTATGCTAATGATGGAAGACAGTTATTGAGTAAGATGCCTCAATTAAAAAAAAAAGTGAAAAGAAATATTAATTGTGAGAGAAATTGATGAGAAATCTGAAAATAGTTCCTCCCCCGCCATAGTTATGGTCCTCATGCTCCTATGGAAACACTGTATGAGCCATTTGAGGATGGAGTGAAACTTCACCCCCTGCTTTGTGGTAGAAGGAGCAGATTTACTCTGGAGTTTGCTGTGCAGGGCTGTGTGCCACACTGCTGTGTGAACTGCCCTCTTGTACATGCTTTGTGGAGTATATTTAAGCTAGCTTTAACTTCTGGTAGTCCAAATCTCAGCATGGGCTGTAGAACAGTTTAATAGCTACCCATGGAGTGAGATTCACTCACCAGGAAGGTGCTGAAGGGCTGTCCTGCTGATGCATGGCTGTGCCGTTCCTCTCCCGCTCACGCAGGAAGCCTGCTGCTATCCCTGCATCTGAGGGATTGAGCCAGCTTCCCACACGCTTCTTGTTGCTTATCTGCTTGTAGCAGTGAGCTGCATCGAGCTTTGGTACTTCCAGGGGTCTCTGAGGCATCCAGGCAGGACTAATGCTATCCACTTGATAATCTCACTTAATGCAGAGAAGGACTTTTAGCAGATAGGCCCTTGCTGCCAGATGCCTTCACAGTTGCAGTCTTCAGGGTCCAGCTGAAGAAAGTTCTTCAGCGTGCGCTCAAATTTAGGTAAGTGTCTGTGGGCTTTGGATGAGAATGGACTTCAAGGAAACAAGAAAGGAATTTAAGTGCTTAGATGGGGCCATGGAGTTACTTGCTAGACCTCTGTCTGCTGATTATCTTCCTCTTAGAATAGGATTGTTCCACTATCTTGCTTTAAAATAAGTAGACTTGTGTATATTTTTTTTCTCTTTCCTCTGGAGTAGTCAGTATTAATCATACTAGGCGTAGGCACAGATCTGTTAACCAGAACCCAAACTATTGCAGTGTGCTGGAGAAACGTAGGACTATGAGACTTACTCTTCTTATGTTTGTATTCAAATTAGGATCACTTCCCAGCTGATGGGAAAGACAGCTACAGACGAACCACCCGCTGTTTCCAAGCCAGAGAGCTTTGTGAGCATTTATATTTGCTGTGCGAGAGAGCTCCTTTAGATCAAGGAAAGTAAATTTCTGTAAGTGGCTGTAAGTCACGTATTTTCAGATGAGTGGGGAGGCGTCTGTTGGTGTGGTGCTGGATCTGACCTAATAAAGGGTGTCAGTCCTGGTCCGGAGCTGCCTCCCGTGCCCCGTACCTGCCCTGCAGCAGTGCGTGGGCAGCGCTTCCTTCATACAGCCAACAAGTCACGTTTCTTGGGAAGCGGATAACATTTGTCTTGTGCAAAGGATCTGGAGTTAATGTGTAAAATTAATGTATTAGGTCACTGATGGATTTGCCTCTGCAAAATGAATAATTGGAAACCTAATACCCAATTTGTTTAATGGCAATATGGGCAGAAGGTAAATCTTGAAGTGGGATCTTAATGACTACAGGAGGGCTGTAATTAATGATTTAATCTAAAGCCAGCATAAGGAGGTACCATCCAAAAGACTTTTGCTAACCTAACTACTCTGGCTTGAAGGCTGCCTGGTTCCAGTCTTGGGAATTTACAGGGTATTTTTTGAAAGTCCCAATATCATACGGATGTACAGAAACAAGAAAAGAGCCGGCGTCGGGGGAAGCTGGTACGGAGGGCAAGGAGCCGCTTGCGTATTCGCCCGGCGGCTCGGGCAAAACGCTCTCGAGTTGGGGAAGTTTACTTGACATACTGCTGGTCACCACAGACTTCTGATCGCTCCCTCAGAGGAGGAGGAGAAAGTAACGCCAACAGTTGAACACAAACGTCTGCCCTGTCCCCTCCGTGGTGTCGACTTCCCGCCTTTCTGCAGTGGGCGTCGCGACTCCTCTGCCGGAGCAGTGGGCAGCACTGGGGCGGCGCGCGCCATGTTTTCTGTCACCGTACACCTTTTTTTTTTCTTTTCTTCCTCTCCTGCTGCTTTAGGCTTACTGGTTTTCTTCTGACCTCTCCCTTCGCATCCCTGCCACGGCACGGGCCGGCTGCCATGCCCCTGGGGGCGCGTATCCCGCTTCTGGTGCGCAGTGCCTGCCCCAGAGCGTGCCCAGCCCTTGCAGCTGCCCCTTTCTTAAGTATATTTGAGCCGGGCCGCTGTGTGCCTCTAGGACTGGGTGAGGTTTTGCTGCGCGATGGGAGGGTTGTGGTGCCCAGTGGGTTTCCCCCTGGTTCTTCCCGCGGGTCGCGGACCGGCCGGAACCGGTTCTGACCGGCCGGTGGCGGTTGCTGACGGCCGCCACACGGGTCGCAGGCGGCTGCAGCTGCCCCCTGGACCTGCCCCTTGCGCCGGCTGCAGCCAGGTGGGCAGGTCTCAGCCCGAAGGGGCTCGGGCAGGTGCTCCCCGGGGAGGCTGCGGGGCGGGACGAGCGCAGCCCCCCCGGGCACGGGGCGCAGCGCGGCCCTGGCCTGCGCGGGGAGGCTGGGGCGCCTTCCCTCCGGTGCTCTGAGCCCTGGGGCCTCGCGTCAGGACGGCCGCTCCTCCCCGCGCCGGGAAGGGGCGCGCGGCGCTGTTAGCAGCAGCCAGCACCCTGTGCGGGTGAGCGTTTCCCCTTCCTGCCTCAGCCTGGCCGTGGGTGGACAAGATGGCTGTGGCGTTACCTCAGCTTGGGAGCGAGCGCGCCTCGTAGGACGGGGGGGGCTGAACGCCGGTCCTGTTGGTCCCTGTGGGTCAGTGCGCTGTAGCGCTGTGTGTGTATGCACAGGCCATAATATCAGAGTGACTAATCTGCTTTTTCTGCCCGAATTCCAGCTTGGCTAATAGCAAAGCAAGGTCTGTAGGGAGAGGTAATATCTCTTACTAGACCAGCAGATGTAGTTGGAAAACCAGGCAAGCTTTAGGATATGCAAGTTGCTGCTGTTGTTGTGTGTGGTTTTTTTTTTTTTTTTTTCTTCACAAAAGCGCTATGGCAGCAGTCGGTGACTGGCTTTCCTGAGGTTTCTGTGCCCTCTGCAGAGGGGGGATTTCTCCTCTTGTCCGAAATAGTTGTGAGGTGATCTAGTACACGGCTGCACAGTGCCTGCTGCTGTCTTTGGGTAAACAAGGTTTCCAGCCCTTCCTGCACTCATATGTCAGTTGGTTAAAGCATTCTGTGATCCTTTGAGCTTTGCGGAAAAGGCTGTTGGGTGATACTTCCTTTTACTCCTTGTGAACATGTGCTTTCCAGGCTCCTTTCCGTAGTCCTCAGTTTAGCTTGAGGGATGCCTTGAAAGCAAGTCCTGCACAGGCTACGCTTTGCCTGTGGCAGCTCAGAACTTGTTCATGATTTTGATGAGGGTCTGGATCTATCCGTCTCCGTCCGCAGCTTGGCTTTTACCAGACATCTGTGATGAAGGGCCGTTCCTGGCACTGGTGTGTAGCTGCTAGCTTGGAGCTTCCTCAAGGCGTACCTTCAGGTATTGTCAGGACTTGCAGAGCGTTTGCTGGAGGGAGAGGAAAATTCCCCCCCCCCCCCCCCCCCCAAAAAAAAAAAAAAAAACTAAGTGAGTGCAGGTGTTCAAATACATGGTATTGTTGACAGGGAAGTCCAAAGGTACGTTTGTATATGCTACCTTTAGTCTGACTACTTGTGGCTCTTTTTAAAACTGGAAATGTCCAAGTTGTTTCAGAATACCTGTCTTCCCTGACAGGGATGTTACTCTGTGACATCCACTGTATCATGACAGTAGACTGCAAATAGTTACTAGTTGTATCACTTTGCTCTCTATGAGTTCAGTAAGGCTGTTTAGCTGAGGAAGAAATACTTGCAAGAGTACGATTTTCTAGATCAGGGCCCTGTCTCCTGAACTGTGTCTAAGAGGGGCTGTCCTGCTGGTTGGGAATGTATTTGTATGGTTCCTCCCCCCCAATTGATACAGGGCAAACGCTTGCACTCTGGCAGACTTCTTGTGATGGCTCTTCAGAGATGCTCTAACCTTGGCCTTGATTTCAAGTGAAGCCTAAGCAAGTTTTCCACAGCCCATAACTCACTCATGCAACCTCTCAGGCTAGGTGGGGAAAAGAAGGGTGATTCAGATTATGGCATCTCCTATTGCCCGAGTTCCTGAGAAGGTCAGTAGGAAAGGATGCTGAGCAAGGAAAACCCTCACTTCTGGTATACGCTGGCCCTTCCGGATGGTGGGCAGGGGAGTAGCAGGGCTGTCTAGTCCCATGTTGCAGCTAAGCTTTCTGTGCTTAGTCACCAAACCTACTCGTTATCAAGCAAAACCACGTGGCAAGTATTTGGTATTTCTCGCTGTTGTACAGGAAAAAAAAAACTCCTTTAGCAGCTGAATCTAGGAAGTTTGTGTTTGAAAAATTCCCTAAGCCATTAGTTCAAAGGGTACTTGAATAAGATCGTGTCTCCTTTGTCATAGAACAACTCTGGGAGAAAGAATGCTACTTAAAATCAAAACAGTTCCTATTTATGTAAGTCTGCTTTACTGTTGCACATCAAGGAAGCAGTTAACCTTAAGTTGTCTATATATTTGAATAAATACTTCTTTATTAAGCTTTTTGACTTGAGAATTCTTAGAAGTTTTAAGCACATATTTACAAGTTTTTTTTTTTTTTTCTTCATGAGAAAGGCAAGCAACCTGCCAGTCATCTGACTGATGGGGAGCTGTCACTAAATGGCACTTCCTCTTTGAGGGAGTAAGAAAATGCATTGCAGACATCTAGCAAAGCCCTCATCCTCCTTGAAGTGATCCTGCCAGTCGGCAATAACTGTATTCCAGAAATGGAAGACTTTGGCAGTGAGCAGACTGAGCTGTGGTTATTGAAAAATAGGCTGAAGTAGCAGCAGCTGGCAGCTTGAAGAATTTCTGACAGTGTGATGATAACCTGTCTAGTACTGTCATCCTGCTAGCATGGTGGGAACAGAAGAATATTGGTGTCCTAGGGAGGGTGTGGAAAACTTTCCTTAAAGGAATCAAAAAGTAATCACTTATTTGTGGCATGAAGGATTGTTTTAGCCTCTATAGGATTAAAGCCACAGCATTTTGTCTGGCCACTAAGGACAGCCTGAATTAAGTGTTACAGTATAGTGAAAAAATGAAATCATATGCTCAAATATCATGTCTCTTTCAGAAATATTATTCCTACAGCAAATACCTGTCTCTGTAAGGGAAAGGAGTTGAAGTTTCCTTGTGTTCTGTTTAATGCATGGATTTGGCAGTGCTCTGAGGGCAGTTAGTTTCAGCTCGGTGAAGTGAGTAGATGAACTGTAGCGTAACTGGAAAACGATCAGATGAAATCCTAACTCAGAGCTGGTTAATTCCTGCATGCAGCAGCAGGTGATGTCCGTAAGTGATTTGGAGCTCTGGAACTGGTGAGGTTCTACAGCTGGGGTCAGCAGTGATACCGGCTCCCATCACATGACAGGCCAGAATTCCGTAAACACTGTTAAGCATATCCCCTGCAGGGTGCATAACTGCTACTTAAATTAATATCTAAGCTTCACTGCCTTGAAGAAGCCAGTGTCCTAAGCTGGATAGGATGCCTTTTAGCTTGCTGATGGTAGTGTTTGGCTGGCATCTTGGAGAGTAGCATTATTGATTGTCCAAGTGAGTTATTCCATGCAGCCAGGCTGAAGTTAAACAGCCTCCACTTGTGATGTGGAATGTGTGTCAAAACAAGGGCTGCTGTGGCAGCCACTAAGAGAGGAAGATGCCAGGCAAACTCATTTCAGTGTTTTGTGTGCAGATAAGACACCAGTTCATGTTTAGGTCTTGGAGAGGAATGAATTGAGTCTCACTCTTGAAGAGGCACACCAAGGAGATCTATATAGAACATATGTATAACAGTTAGCATTGCAGTTGCAAACAACTTATGTACAATTTAAGTACAGAACTGATAGGTTTCTGGGGCTAATCCCAAGCATGGGATATTGCCCTGCCAATGGGTCAGGACTGATGTGTGTTTCAAAGCTGCTGTATATGGGGAAGCTTGCCCATCTGCATTAGGTATGGATCTGAATCAAATTTTTGGGGGTGGAAAACTCCTTATAGGAGTAGGTTCCTGAATTTAAGAACTACCTCCAACTGCTGTGTTAGGCTTAGTCCAATGTTTTGCTTGGACAAACATTCTTTCTCATCAGTAGCTTCCTAAGAAGGCTGTGAAAACTGTCTTATGTGAGTATAATAGAGTAAAATATGTAGTCTGAGTATTTATAGTGCCAGGTGTTAATTAACATGGTAGATACCAGCAACTGACCAAACTCTTTGCAGCTAATTTTTTTAAATAAGTATTTTTAAATCCTTTTTAATATCCATAATTATTTGTTTTTTTTTTTTCTCCCTAGCATTTCCTTGAAATGCTTTCAGGTTTATACCTGGCATTTAGCTCATCTGTGTTGTAAAAGAAACAATGGAGGCTGAGCTCTAGGTTTCTAACCTCAAGTTAAGCCTCCAAGTACTTCAGTTAAAAGGAGTTACTGTTAAGGGATGAGAGCATGGAGACACTCACCAGGGGCCTTTTTGTGTGTGTAAGTCTTTGGAGCTAGGGATGGAGGCCAGTATTTTCAAAGAAAATTGGAATCCTGTTTGAAGGTGTGCATCAGACTCCTCGGAGCCTTTGAAAATCCCAGCTGAAGTCTCTCTGCTTCAAATTGTTTTTAGCTAGACTTGATGTTCCAGTGACATGCTTGATTAAAATTTGCATGATGGAATGAATGAGTTCTTAGCTGCATGATGAAAACAGTGATTACATCTAAGGCTGTGGTTATGGTACAATACACACTTGAGCTACAAGTTTGAGATGCTGTGGCATATGAGCCAGTTTGACATTGAATTATGTTTTCAAATGACACAATTCCTTTCCTAGCGCCCCCCCCCCCCCCAAAAAAAAAAAATCTTCAGAAGGATGGATAGAAGGCTGCACTGAGTGCTTTATCAGCCAACTGGCATTTTCTGAATGGTGGCTGATAACAGTGTGATGACCTTGCAGTGATAAGAGTTGCAAAAGGGAAAAAAAAAAGCGAAGATGATGATTTACACTTGCAAGGACAAGGACAAAATATACAAATCATATTAGAGATAAAGAATTCCTCAGGCTTATGATGGCAGTGTGTTTGTTGTAGATGATATTATCACAAGATACTGTAGCTAGTTTATCTTGCAGTCTAATACACAGAGTAGACATGCTGGTTTAAAATACAATCCTAAATCAAAAGAGCTGCAGGGAATTAATTTTGCAATACACTCAGTTCTTCTCTTGAACGAAGATACCAATGAGGGCTGAAACGCAGAGTAGTGAATACGCTATGTAGTCTATTGGCAACTGGTGCCTTGCTCTTTGTGCTTGTTTTCTTTGCTGATGCACAAGCAGGATTAGATCAGAAGGCAAAAAGCGCAAGGTTGCTGCTGCAGAGCTGGAGTCTCAGCTGATATGAACTGAAACAAGTGGAGCATCAGCATTTTACACAGACTCACAATTTTACATATGCATTGGTTTACCTCGTGTTAAATCAGTTCATATTGATCTTCTAGTGGCTTTGAACTACCATACCCTGATAGAATAGCATTTTGGTCCTCAGAGATCTTCTATAAGTGGCTCTGGTTTTGTGCTTTTGAGTTGGCTGAGCACTGAAAGTAAACCACAAGTCTCGAAGTTAGTTACTTTCATTCCAAGTTTCAAATGGTTACAAGCTATATATGATGCATGATGCCTTTAAAGGTATGTAGCTTTACAGATGCACATGTAGTCACTTCCATATATGTTAATCTCCTACTAAGCTGCAACTTAATTTTGGAATAGCAGCCTATTAATCTAATGAGTGAATAGGAGAGGATTTAACAAAAAAAAAAACTACAAAAAACCTTAGTTTTGTTCTTAAGTGAAAGTTTCATTAATTGGAAAAAACATAACTAAGAAGTTTGTCAGTGTAGACAAAATTAATATTCATCCTATTAAGTGTGTTTTCATTTCTAATAATTATAGGGGAAAAAACTGACGTTCTAGGAATTGCTTTTCCACTTACTATATTATTTGAGAATTTTTACTAATGACTGAATATAATGAATATTATTATTCACTCTCTTGATTTTTTTTTTTCCTTAAATGGAGTTTGCTAAAGGCACTTCAAATCTACCCTATTACTGTACATAGTTATTGTAAACCCAGTAATTAGGCCTGATGCTTTTTTTTGCTCTACATTACAAAGCTTGCTTTGTTAATATTGTATGATTTCCCTAGTCACCTTTTCCAGTGACTAATATTTATTACCAGAAATATAGTTAATTATGTAGCAGCAAAGTTAAAGGATAGAATTCTGTTCTGCAGGGGGCTGCTAGCAAAGCCTTGAATGCAATAGTTGGCTGATGTACAAAGTGCTCTTCTTATCTTTTATTCCCTGTGATTACAACCAAGCATTGTGCTGAGTGAGGATTGTCGATTTTATTAGCTATGTGTTAAAGGCAGTGAGGCTGGAGCAGAGTTGCATGTTTTCTTGCAGCAGCCTGGCCCTTAAGGGATTCTCCTTTGGCTCCTTTTTGAGCACTATGGTTATTGTTCCCTGTAACCTCACTGCAGTTTTTACTGTATGATGTAGCCTGAGCTCCCACTGCTACTTGAAATAGCTGTCTGTTAAGTTTTGATGAAGCATTGCTTTAACTGCCACGTGAGCAGTGCATTGCTCATTCTGTATGCAGTTTGAACATGATACCTGCTGGGGGGTGATATGTCATTGCAGAATGAAAAGTTAATCACCATTAGGGAGCAAAGAGACAACTAGATTGCAGGGAGCTTGAGACAGTGTCATTTCTAGCTATCCACCCAGTAGACTGTGCAGACATAAAGCATTGTGACTTAGTTTGTGTTCTGTCTTATGTTACTGGAAAATTAGGACTGCAAGCTTAAAGACTTTTCTTCTGAATACACTTGCTTGGTCAAGGAGGTAGGATGGACTGCTTTACATCTCCTTAGATGATTTATATGTAGGCTGAATAGGTGTGAGAATTACTAAGTCGGGAACAAAGCCATTAACAGTGCTACTTAACGTCTGAGGTATGAGAGGTTTCTGGATGCATAGGGCTGCAAACTCTTCTGGTATCGGCCACCCCAGCTCTGCTGAACCTGTGTGCGGAGGGCTGGCCCAAGGCCTCTGCCAAGCTAGGTGGAAGGACGTTAGGCAGCAGGCTCCAGAGGAAGCGGAGTGCTCTTCTGCAAGCTGCATACTCTTCCTGACAGCTTGGTTTTAACTTGAATGGAATAGCTAATAAAACCTGTTTCCATATTGCTGAATATTATTAGGGATGCAGTATACCTGAACAGCTGTGAAGAATTAGTAATGGTAAAATAGAGTTATAGGTAAAATCAAAGGGGAATTTACAGATTGCTTTGGCAAGGGTTGACTTTAGGGTAAAACAAAACCCTGAAGGCAAATCCATAAAATATATTAATGGTGTCTGGTAGTGGATAGTAATTTAAATGAAATTAGTCTAACAACCTAAAATACTTAGAATAATAAGCATCTCTATCCACAAGAGGCTTGTTTTGCCTGATTCAGAAATATTAGGCACTCTGTAAAATGATATTTGAACGTAAGATGAAAAATGCATGTGGAAATGAGAATGCTACATTTGCTAAGTCTGCTGAATTGTAGATATTAGGTATTAGTGTATACTTCTGACTTTATTTTTCTCTCTAAATATTGCAGCCTTTTGCCATCTTCAGCTGAAGATTATATTGAACACAAAATGGAGTAGGACACTTGCTCAAGTTTACCAATAATAAAAGCAAGAGATGTGATAAGGCAGAGATGCAGGTAATGAACTAGAGTACAACAGACTCCTCTCTGTTGTTCACCCATAACCCTGGGTCTGGCTATTGGTGGCAAAGTGCTGCCCGCTCTCTATGGGATGTAATGCAAAGAAACCAAACGGCACATATTGAGTGTAATTGGACGTGGGGTTGTGTGAAGAGAAAAAGCTTTGCGAATGACTTGTTACTACCTTTACAGTTATCTTTAGCTACTTGGCACAGGAAAATTAATGTCTGATGGTTCACACAGCAAGCTCTTTATAGTTGGTAGGCTAATTTTCCTGAAAAGTTTTGGTAAGTGTGTGGTGACATCCAAGTTGTTTCTGTGCACAGTCTATGATACCGGAAGGATGCTATTCCAATAGAAGGACTGGCCTGGGTTATTCAGTCATTAGATCCAGCAATTCTTTTTTTAATAGTATAAAAGCTAGAAAAGCCATTTATTCTGGACTTGTAAAAGAAGTAGCACTAACACTCCTTCTTATCTTTAGTGCCTTTATATTAACAACTTTTCTCTTTGCATATATATGGTGCTTAGGGCATTAGGCCCTGAATTTTACTGGAGCCTTTAAAAACTACAGACAAATTATTTACTGTTCCCAATCAGCTCTGTTATGACGCTTGCAGTAGTGAAACTATCCAGCGCGTAAAGCTAGAGGGTAGCAAAATCTTCCCGATTCACTGATCGTTATGGTGCCAGTCCCAAGAGGCGGTATTATTATGTGAAAGAGGGGTTTGATTTCCCAGTATTCCCATTGATAGAGGTGAACAAACTCTTAGTTGTTTAAAACAGCCATGACATTAGTTACAGGGCAAATCATCAACTGACAACACTGGTATTACTGCTTCCTCAGCTGCTTGGAGGCTGTCTCTTTTACCACACTTCTACTCTTTTGGGGACTCCACGATGAAAAGCTAGAGACTCACATTTAAAGAAAAGCCTAAAAAAGAGAGTGAACGGTCGGGGTTTTTCTTGTGTGTTGATGTTTCAATTCAGAACAACAGTGGTTTTTTTTTTTTTTTTTTAAATGATCCACCAGTCATCCCTACTTACTATATGTTGGCTTTTTTTAGAGCAATTTTGGTGCATGTGATTGAGTTTAGTTTTCTCCAGAATAAGGTAAGAAGGTGCTGTAGGTGCTCTCCAACTGCTGATAGAAATGATCTTTGAACCAAAACTGGTCCTTCAGAACATCCTCAAAACATGGGGATAGTGGGAACAAACAATGTAGGGGACCAGAGTAAATCTAGCCCAAAGTAAAAACCTCTGGATTTTACCTAGTGTTGAAATAGGGGCCTTAGCATCAGGTGCTGCAGTTACTGTTTCTCTCCTATCACCCTGAATTTATTGATAATGTGGACATAGCCAGTGTGACCTCATTCTTGCTGTTTATCCACCGTTGTGGGTAGAAGACTTGGTCACTCCATATCCTGAAATTCCTGATTGCATTGGATTTGAGGGAAGCTGGAGTGAAGCAAAATAGGAGAACATGCAATTTTATAATTTCATCCTCTTTTAATTTTTTTGGTCAGCAAATAGTGCGTTAGCAGTTAAAAATAGACCTGAATTGAAATCTGGCTTCTCCCAAAAATCCTGTGTCCTTGTCACTAGCCTACAGACCCTCCTGTTTGGTGGTGATGGATTCAATATTGAGTCTGCATCCACTGGAACAGGGTTGGGGCTCTGAAATCAACTGGATTAAGGGATTACCTGAATGCTAGACAATATGTAAAAACTTAGCTGCACTGAAGTTACTAGCAACATTTGATTGGTTAAAGTGTGTCTGGGATTTTGCTCATTGTTAATAATCAGTTACAAAGAGGAATGTGTTACTGCTGTTTCAGATATGATGTCAGATGCAGTACTCAGACCTGCTGGTGGGGGTGATGCTGCATTTTACTGAGGAATTTGAGTCCTAAACCGTCATACAGACGTGGCCTATTAACAGGTTTAACCTGAAACATCCCAAATAATTAGATTGTTGCTAGCACTCAATAAATGCATGCTACTTAGCAAGCAATCTGATCCTTCAGTAAATAATAAACAAATCAGTTCAAAATAGTTTTATTGTATTAATCTGTCTCAAACAGTTACAGGTTACCCTAGCAGAAGTTTATGCAATGACTAAAAATGAGAGCTGTGAACGCAGAGGAGGGCTGTTAAGAAAAGTAATTAGCATTATTGAAAATAGAATTTGTTCCTGTGAGGTGGGAGTACTGACTGAGCGCATGAGCTCCACTTACGTTTTGTTGTGCAGTAGATCTCTTTCCTTTAATAACACCTTAGGCAAATTGTGATAGAAAAAAGTCACTGAAGTGGAGAGTTTTTTTCAATTTTTTTTTTTATATGTAAGTTTAAGAAGGGTGCAGAGTGGGTTCTGCATAAAATAGCTAATTTGCAGTACACTTATGAAGTTATCAAAGAAAAATTTCCAAGGACCCTAAACTCACGTTCAAATTAAATAATGTGTCTGCTTGATGTTCGATATTTCAAAAATGTCGTGTTATAAACTTAGACTAATGTCTTGGGCTTTGATATCTGAACTTTATTATTAAATTGGCTTTTTCCAGCTGACAAAATAAATTTTTACTTTAAATGGAGACAAATATTTATACTTAAAGCTTAGAAATACATTTTTCTTAAGTACCCTTTTGAGCCCTGGAAAGTACTCAAGCACATGCTGTATAATGTATACTGTAATGCTTTTGCCTATTTCTACTAAACCTAATATTTTTAAAGGCTAGTGGAGGAGTAGGATGAGACAGCTTTGTACTCCTGTACAAGGAGTATTTGCTACTCCTGTGGGGAGGGAGAGAGCCTGGGACATAGCTAGGAGTGGGATCCAGAGACCCAGCTGGTAATGGGGCATTCCTGGGAGGTTGAGCTGCAGGGGGACAGAACAGACACCAAGAAAGGGGTGCAGTGGTAGGGAAAGGAGCTGTTGAAAAGGTATTTTAGCCATTGGTTCAAAAATCGGCTGTGATTTTTAACAGCTATTTGTACTGAAGCATCCCCAGCACAGCCTTACTATTGGTCACTGGTTTGTGGATGCTGAACTGCATCCCTTGAGCCTTCTGATAACTAGTTGTTTCCATACCTCTGACAGCATTGTTCCTCTTGGAAGTTTATGTGACTTCCATAGTTAAGCTTGTTCTCTGGCTAAAGCCAGCTAGCAGAAGGCCAGAGCTTTCTAGCCTACCTGTACCTGATCATGCTCTAGGTCTCAGTGGCAGGAAGCTGTCCTAAGGTGTATAGCTGAAGATATGTCCTGCTGATATGCCTGGGTCTTTTGCAGGCAGGATGGAGTGCAGCAGTCAGCTTTCTGGGAAGCCAGCTTGTTTCTGCTGAGCATCTCGGGCCCTCAGGCTTGCAGTAATACTCCCTTAAATTGCTGATACCCACCAGGATATCCTTAATGTCTTAGTTCTGATCTTGGAAGAATCAACAGATGGGACCCCTGAACACTTGAAAACCACTGAAGTGGTATGATAAGTAGTGTGGTTGGCTGAGATAATTTTTGCCCAGTATGGAGTTTTCACTGTGTAAATACAATTGTGCTGTAGGTATAACATCCTTGGATCAGTCCAAGTATGTGAAATAAACTCCTAATAGGAAATAAGAGGTTCAGTGCTAGTCTAAAAGGAGAGGGTAGTGAGGAGTGAATCACAAGAGGCGAATTTGTGTGCTCTTCTGGAAGAAGAGAGTGACTGACTGAAACAGATGTCAAGTCTAAACCGGAACTGGCACTGTTTCTCTGCTGTTGTCTGCATCTCACCAAGGGTAGAACTTCCCTGTTGCAGATAGCAGGAAAAGATTAAGCCTGGGCTCTTGTACTGAATTGGGCCCAGCTGAACTCCAGGAAGACAGTTGTGGCTTCAGGGATGAATTTAGCCCAGTGAATGTCACATTTAGAGCACAAAATGCCCTTTCTGAAATTTTCTTTTTAATGACAAATGAGATATTAGAGTATGAACATAAATACATTACTCCTCTTCTGCAGAGACATAAAAAATTTGGAATAATATTAGTGGGATGGCATTTACAAGGGAACTAGCCCAGTGATTTAAACACAAGGAAGCTGATGGTGAAGTGACTCCCATAGAAAGATCTCCTGAAACTCACTTGTCTGCATTTGATTCATCTGGGCTCAGATTTGTTCATACTGGATGCGCACCAAATGGTTCTTCTGCTTTACCAGGATTTTCATGATGAAGGCACAGTCTGATGTTGTGTTTTCAATGTGTGCATAATTCGGAGGATCAAATCATCATGTGGGATTTGTGTCCCTAATGCTGATTGAGAGAATTCCACCATTTGTCTTTTCACACTAATAGTGGAGCGTTCAATCTCATCAGGTATTAATACTGATGAGGATGGGGTTTCATAACCTACACTACTACATGATACATACTGTGCACTGACTATACATATGCTATGCACTAACTCTTCTTTCTCCCACCGACCTGTTTCTCTCACTGATATACAGTCCTTAAGGGTGCCAGACGTGATGGAGTTTGCTGTAACTGTATAACAGGTCTACAGCCTGGCTGATGCTCTCAGGTCGCTGTTGCAGGTAAAGATGTTCTGGCAGAACCTGCGTGGTCTTATTCCTTTTCTTCTTACAGAAGTTGAATTTCTTTCATCTGTTCTTCATCCCAACGCAACATGGGACTGGCAGCTGCTCCAGAGAGGTAGCAGATATGTTTGGTTCAGAGGTTAGATGGGAAGTAAGTTGTGAGGGAATATGTGAGAGGCAACTGAATGATTGGGGCTGGTACCTGACACTACCAGTTTTCTATCCCCACCAACTGCTGCTTTGCAGTCACCTCTTCCAGTGCAGTCTCATTTGGATGCCGAAGGCTGTTCACATATCCTACAGCTTAGCTTCCTGAAGTGTCTTTAGTTTGTAAACAAGATGTGAGCATGTATTTACAATTGTAGTATAAAAATGGCATCTGAGACTCTCCACTCATTCTTTGTCCTAGTATTTTGGATAATGTCAATTTGTTATGGACTCCAATATTCCTGCCAAATCAGCAGCTGGAGCAGTTGTTCACACAAATGCTGATAGTTTTCAGAAATAGTACAATTTTCTATGGTATGGGGTAAGTGTGATTGCAGCAGTCCGCTGTTCTAAGCCCTCCATCACGTGGCCATATGTGCTGTGGCTCCTCACTGCTTGAGCACCTTTGTTTCCTTCCAGAGAAAGATAGGATTGGGGGGGAGTGTGGTGCTCCCCGGTCTTTCATCCTGGCATGAAGTCAGGATGTGCAATAGGGTCTAAGGATTGTGAAGCCACCCATGCTGCATTGTAGATGCAACCATGTGCGTGAACCTAGACACAACAGGGACAGTCTGATCTCCTCCCCTTAGAGTGAGAATAGTTAACATAGTCAATTCAGTTGGAGAATACTGATAGTTGCCAGCAAGCATGTCTTTGCTCTGTGGGCAGTTGCAATCAGAGTTGGTGTTACCAGAAGAAAGAGAAGATGAGGAGAGACTCTGAGTATGTACAGAGGAGGACAAAAGCTGTGAATAGTGATGACGTGGAAGTCGAGCTGTGAAACGATAAACAAGTAACCTCCTGCAGCTGGATCTTCCTGTGTTCAGAGAAACAGTATTCTGGGGTACCATCTTAATTACTCATGAAGAATGGACAGACAAAAGCCTCCTATGTATTATCAATCTCTTCCTCTGACAGAAGCAAATAGTGAGATCCCTGAAATAGTGCTTAATTGCTCAGACTGACAGGGCAACAGCTTCTTGTTGAGGGTGGACTGGGCACCCTGGGACTATCTTCAGGATTGTTTCTCTAGCAATTACAAAGTGTTAAGAACTCTAGACAGAGTTACTGGAGTTAGCTTCTGGGGCTACCTGTCAGAGGATACTAATTGAAATGGAAATTTGTCTGTACAAACTCCTGAGGCAGCTTTGATAATCTCAGTCCTGACTTCCAGAGCAAAGTACCAACAGGTCCTTCTCACCTGAGTGAGACCTAAGGGTGACCTTTCAGAGGTGATGAACACTTGCCTTTTCCCTCAAATTCCTTTTAATATCTCATTCATACAATAAGTTTTTAAATTATGGTAATGAATGCTAATAGGTGTGCAGAGGGAGAGGCGGTGGGCAGACTTCATTAGTCATTTATTAAAACTTTATGTGTACTTCTGAAGGAATTATGTACTGCAGTGCCTGTAGAGTGTCAGGAAGTGACCACTGGGGAACCAGTAAACATGAGAATACAGTTAATGTTTAAGGGGCAAGAATGAATGAATGAATCCTCAAGGGTCCTGACCCCTGTGTTACAGCCTCAGCTCAAGCTGGGGAGATAAGTCTGCACTGCATAGTGCAGCACTATGTTAAATAAACTCAAGCTTGTTGGCGCAGCTGTTCTAGCTCTGGTCCTGCATGCAATGCAACCACAATATTGTGGTCCTACGCATTGGCTGATTAGCTGCATCTATGCAGTGCTCCACTTCAGTTAAGTGGTTTAGATTTTGCAGCTGGCCTATGTGAAGATAGTTAGAAGCTATCTAGATAGCTTCTGTATTACATGGTAGAGCTATCCCTGGAGAGAACACTTAGAGGCCAACTGTAATCTCCCCAGAGCTTGTACAAGAGACAGGTCAGAATCATTCAGATGAGCTGGAGCCAAGTTTCCTTGAGGTTTACAAATGTTTGAATCTGTGACATCTGTGATTATTTCTAACAACACTGAAGTTGAAAGGATTGAGTAGAATTAAATTGGGACTAGACGGTACCATATGAAGGAAGAAGAGAATGCCGTCCCAGGCATAGTTAAACATAGTTAGATTGCATTTTTGACATGATATTCTTTTGACTATTCGATTTTGTTCCCCTCCTCCCTCTCCCCCCACCCAACTGAGTGATGTTTACAGAGTGGGGAACTGTCGTTCCCATCTCTGACTCGCGCTTGCTGTGTGAGCTTGGGCAAGGCATTTGAACGTGCTGTATGTTAGCAAGTCATTTGAATGTGTTCTCTCCTCTGCAATGGGCCTTGGCTCAGGGAGAGGACAGAAAACGGTCACGGAGCAAATCCTGAGTGGAAGGAGACTGTTTCTGAGTGTTGACAGACAGGCACTGGTGTTTGATGTAGACAAGATAGAGTTCTTTGCTGCTATTAACGGGGCTGAGTTGATGTGGCAGAAAATGGTGTTGATTCTGAAATCTTGATGGCCAAATTCCTGTCTGGAAATGGGTGCTGCCAGCCTACATCTATTTCACTGGGACTAAATGAATGTCAGTTTTAAATAGTCACTGACATTTGATACTTCATTTCCTGGGTGACTTGAGTGAGGAACACAGGAGTTCACCATCCAGGAATGAAGGAACTGTCAAAAGATGTTAGGATGTGGATTGCTGGGTGAGGAATAGACCCTCGCAGAATCACAGACCCTGGAAATGTAGGCCTTTTTATCTCTGTTTGACTCATTTGAACATCTGTTCTTCAAGAATCTGTAATTAAGTCTATAACTATAACGGCACGACCGTTAGCTGTTTTTGGGTCCTCTGGCCAACAGTGTGCATGTCACCCAGGCCTCCATCCTCTAAAGGCTTGAGTATTCGTCTTGGATCTTGATCCTACTTTGGCAAGTTTTACAGCAAGTGGGTGTTACTGGACAGAACAGGGCTGCCCCAGCTCAGAACCAAGTAGTGTTAGAGCCTGGAAGTTTCAACCAGGAATAATTTTGCAGTTGGTTCAGCTGATGGTTTCTAGCAGCCCTACTGGACTTGTCAAACACTCGCTTTGATCTTTGTCTCTGGAAGCTGATGTTTCACCAGCATGCTTTCCAACTTTTCTCTCTGTTTTTAATTTTATCTGTGTTTACTTTTTATTAATCATTGACCATGCCAATTTTATCTATTAATATTTTAAAATGTATGCAGAAAATTCTTGAACTGCAGTGTGACAGGAGTCCTATTGGTTGAAGAATATCTTCAACAAGAAGTGAATAGTGATATTCCCCTGGGATCTGATGACCTTTTTTCTTTATTTATAGTGCGGGCGGTGGAAATAGGCTTGTTACTTCTGCACCAAGAGGCCTCTACTCAAATCCAGCTCTACCTATAAATCATTCACTTGCTATTTAACATACCAAGTCTATGTAAACTTGAAAGTAAGGATTGGAGTGTAAATAAACCCTATGGCAATTTGATGATAAAATAGTTAATGTGGCAGTTGAGATTGTGCAATTTTAAACAAACAAAAAGCTATGAACAGAAGGTGAATCTCTTTAAAATGGCAGTGCCAAGGCTCTTAGCTATTAAATTGCTGTAACCCTCTTTGCAAGAGAGGAAAAAGTACGATAGATGTGCTGGGAGGGCAGGGGGAACAGAGGCAAAAGCTGCTTATGACCCTGTGCAGAGGGACTGGAGCTCTGTGGCTGTTCCTCTTCTAGCCTTGCTGCTGCAGAGGAAGATATCAATCCAAGTCAGCAAAGGTTTAAAAACCTTACTACAGCGAGGGAGCCGGGACATGGGCATGCACAATGCCCATTACTTAGAGCAAAGACATGCAATTCCTGCTTTTTTCTGACAGGTGTCTGTGAATAGCTGTTAGCCTACGGTACCACAATACGCTGGCACAGGGCAGTCTGCTCTTTTGTCACAGCACACTTTCCTGCAGTGGTGAGCCAGACAACAGAACTGATCTGGCTTTTAAAATTCCTTCTCCTTTCTCTAACTGTCACTTTTAACCCGTATCACTGCAGTTACTACACTTTGATGTAACCAGGGACTGTATCATAAATGGCTGTGCTTGTGTTGTAAATAAAGTATAGAACAGGTGGGATGCTGCACAGGGGAGCAGAAGTAGGCATGCTGGGGAAGAAAAGAAGGGTAGGAGGAGACAGAATAGGCCAGAAACTCTTTAAGCTGGCACTGCTGTTGAAGCCAGTAATTCAGGAAATTAAGGCCTTAGATAGTAGGTTGATCCATAATCAGATAGGTCACTTTCTCAGTCTGGAACAGGGTTAATACAGTTTAGCTAGCGCATCCTAGTGCTCTTATTTCTAAAGCGTTTTGGAATGCTTGGAAATATTTGAGAGATGATTGCAGTCATAGCACAGGAAGGAGACTGCAAAAAAGAATTGATACCATGCCATGTCCTCTAATCACTGAAACTTGTGCAAAACGGCCTCTCTTTACTCTATGCCCTATTCATCATTCTGCACTGGTACCTGACCCCAATTATGGGATGCTGAGCATCACACTCCAGTGATCTCTGGCTTCTGAATAGTGCTGTTTGGAGCAGCTGTTATTAGGAAGTCTGTTCAGCCTCAGTTTACTGCTAAATTTTGCCAAGGAACCAAAGTATGATTGAATGAGGAGGCATAGTGGTTAACTATCTCTGTGGCCCAGAAAGTGTGAAGTAGGTATAAAATGGTGCCTATTTAAAATGGAGGTAACTCGAACTCTTTTGCCTCCCTGGGGCAAAAGAGTTAAAGACTGTAGAATCAAACGCTAGATGTTAAAATCTGGACTGTGTATCTACTTTTCACAACAAACGTCATGTCCTCCCTTTGTAAGGGTGTCTACACAGACTGAGGTTGTTCCCTCATTGGCCTGCCATAATCTAATCAAATCTTCTTGACAGGCAGCTGAATTGGAGGTGGTCATGGCTAGATACCCTTAATTTGGAAGACTTAGACTTCTAGACTTTGCTCTTGCCATGGTTCATCATGCTTTTCCTTGTAACTATGAAATCACTGGAGAGCCAGCAAACCTTGTAGAACACTTGGGATTAGACTTGAAAAGATCTGTGAGTCTTTCTAGACATAGCTGAACACTGAGACGTTTCAGCTGAAGGTACTTACCAAGAAAGATCATACTCCATATGGAGTGGACATCATTTTAGCTTTTCCTTTATTTAAAAACAATGCCAGTGAGCTTTACTTATCTGACGGTTGCCTTGGTAGCGTGGTAGGAACCTGAGAGCTCATATAATTTTTAGCAAATGCTGAATATGTTCTGTGGTTGGTCTTGATCTGGAATGTACAGCTGTATGCTGGAAGTTGGTATCAAGGAGACAGCCACAAACCCTGTCTGTACCAGAGCCTGAACATCACTAGCTTCTTCCATGCCGTAAGCCTCCACGCTTTCTACGTTCCTAAAGCGTGCCTGACAAAACTGAAGGAAACCACTTGTCATCTGTTATGTGCTCTGTGAATTTATTTGAACCTCAGTGTAACTGCGCGTGCAGCTCATGCGCTTTCCTGTAGAAATCTAGCCTACTCAGTGCAGCCTTTGCTTCACACAAACTGTCCTTTTGCCTTTATCCACTTTTCAGGAACTGTTGACAGTGACCTCTGGGACTGTATTCATGAGCATATTTCTGACAAAAGGTGTGAATGCTTAACAGACTTTCCTAAATAATTATGTGGTAATCAAGGTACTGATCTAGTACATGGAGCTCAAACAGGTAAAGTACCACTTCTAAGCACTGTCTATATACTTAACTTTTTGTTTCACTTCAGTTTTTCACTGTGCCCAGCGAGCTTTTTAGCCTCGTGTTAGAGTAGAGGGATCTAAATGCCTGATGAACTGTTTTCCAAGATATTGAGTGTCTAGAAAGCTTCAGAAAACTGGCATTTCTGTAAGAATTAATAGCTACCAGTTGAAGTATTTAATGGTGGGAGAATTACGAAGTTGTGAAAGTTGAGGCTGTTTGAATGCCAGAAGCTGCTAGTATTTGGAATGAATACGAGTTGTTAAAAGCGTGCTCTGTGATGTCCCTCTAGCTAAAGAGGAGAACGTTTTGCAGGTTTAGAGTAATCTATCAGACATACCTAGCTGTCTTATGTCTGATTCCGGATCTCTGATTTGGCAGGAGTAAAAGAGCTTATGTGAATGGTTTTGACCCATAGTTAAGCATAAGCCTGAACTAGATCTGTACGTCACAACTCTTCAGTCCTGTGCATGGGGAAGGATAGTTCTTAAATTTGATTTTTCTCAGTTCAGAACCCAGCCTTAATTGTAATGCTCTAGCTGCCTTGCAGTGCTCTGTTTGTACATGCTCAAGGACTGGTCCATACCTCCTGCTGAAGGATTTTGAGGTTATTATAGGAGGCTGGAATGGCCAGTCTAAGGAGAGATGAATCAAAGCAGTCTGTCAACCAGTAAGTCCCCGGGTGAGTAAGAGTATCATTTTGACTTGCTGGCACTTTCAAGGACCTGATTCTGTCCTTGTATTAGCTCTTGTGAGGCTACATGCCACGCCAAAGCACTGGGAATGTGTCCCTCCAGTATCAGTGGCCGCAACAGTCCCGTCAACAGCTGTTCTCCAAATTCTAAACCTGTTGTCAAGGTTGAAGTCTGAAATATGAAGGAAAGAAAAGATGCATCTGTTCTTAGCATTATCTTCTGTGACTGTCGTAGTGGTAGTGTGTATGTACACATATGTGTATGTATCTCTGTGTGAAGTACTAGACTTAATATCTCAATGAAAAATTCTAAATCCAGAAAGTGAAACTTTCAAAAGCATCAACAGTCATTTGACTTTTGATCCAGAGATTTGCTAACAGTGAATGCTTTGGAAGTAGCTGGAAATGTATTTGCTTTTAGCCCAGCTGTAGGTTCAGCCAAGCTTTGCCAGCCATTGTTTCTTTCTGCAGGAACGTGAACAGACGAGGATGCTCACTGAGAGAGCGTTTAATCAGAATCTAAGGGATTACTTCACAAAAATAAAAATAAGTGTACTAATAAAAGGCAGAAGTGTTTGCAAACAAATGAACGAATCTCAAAGCTTCTCATAAGCATATCATTGAAGCAGCAAGAATAATGAAGGTTTTCCTTTGAAATTTGTACTTGTTAATAGCACCAGGGTGTTATTTTTTTCCTTACAAGAAGCTTAGCAGTCAGTAGGCAGCTGGTGTGCGGATGCTGTTTGTGATGCAGGGCAGCATTGCCTTGCTGCGTGCTCACCCCCCCCCCCCCCATCCTCACTGTGTCCATGGCTAGCTGCTCTCTGCTGTTCTGGTCAGGCTGCTAAGCTCTCTGGGGCTTAGTTTATGTTCGTACAGCACCTGGCACAGTGTTGTTTCAGTTTAGGGGCTCTGAGCTGAGCGCAGCAGGAGCATGACCAGTCGCAGAGAAAAGGCATGTCCCTGCAGAAAGCTCCAGCTTTGTTCGTTGGCTTTCTCTTCATTCTTCGTTTCTCTTTCTGTTCATTGGCCGTGGCAGGTGCGCAGCAAGTCTTACCTTAGGCTGTGAGTTGTTAAACATTTTTGGAACAGCCCTTTTAAAACTAAGGGGTCTTGTAAGCCTTGCAGTTGTAGGTGCAAACTTAGAAGCAGGAGTGAATGATGTGGAATGGGGCTAAGAGGCTTAGTATCAGGGAACAGAGATGCAAATTCTTTGAGATACGATTTTTAAGTTGTTCTTATAGGTATCATGCACAATTTCTGAATTGTGCCACAACAGTTTGTCCCATCAGCAGTCCCATAGCTTATTCCCAATAGGAATGAGAAAAGATAATATGTACCTTGATTCCAGCTATTAGATGTGTATTGGGTGGGAGAATTGTGTAGGATTTTCTTTGAGGATTTGTGTACATGCATTGCTGGGTGCTTCTTGCTCTTTTGCTAACAAAATTCCCATCCCTTCAGAGGGGCAGGACTGGGTCCAGTGCATAGCAACACAAGATAAAGGTTATCTCTTAGCAGTAAATGGTTGGTGTTCCCTGAGCAGCAGAGCTCCCTTTAAACTTGAGTGAATAAGGTGTCTAAGAGGAAAGTGGTACATGAAGGGGAAGATGGTGATTTTTTTCAAAGTGAAGTAATCTCTTTTGTGGTCGTTCACTTTCAGTTACAATCTTTTTTTTTTCTTAAGATTTCATTCCTACTTTAGAGCTACTTTCTTTTTCCCTCCCTTTGGAAACCTCCTTCCTCCCCTCTAAAACTTTCTTGTAAAACAAGCCAGCAACAAGATAACATGCAGTATCGATGGCAGGGCTGAACTCACATCCAAATATGTGCAAGTCCTCATGCTAAACCTAAACCAATCATGAAGTAAAAATATTATTCACTATAGACTTTAAATGTTAATCCCACTTAAATGTTTGTGCTTATCGCAATAGTAATAGAAGGGGCACAGTGCTGGACTGAACGGAGTCTGTAGGAGTTGAACCAATTTCAGGGTGTGCAGCTGAGTTGACCCAAGAAATACTGCAGTATTTTTTAGTTCAGTTCTGCTTTAGTAGGCAGAGGAATTATAGATTATCCACTCTCAGAATGTCAAAAACTTCAAGTGTGCTCAAATCTGAGCCCCATTATTGCTGCCAAAACCAACAAATCATGCAGCTAAAACCTTTGCCCACCTCAGCCTTTTCTAGTGCAACAATACTGAAGTTTATATATGGCAGGTATGTGGTAACTTTGCTATCATCATCTTTAACTTCCAGGACTGGGTCACATGAAAACAATGTTTGCTAGGTCGCAGTGGTGGTAAACTTTCTCAAAGATGAGGCGAAGCCTCCAACACCTTGCAAAAGGTGTAAAGGCTGTACACAGATACAAGTACTTACTTTAGACCACTTATTTTTAGCTAAGAGCTAATCCCTGAGCCTTTGGCCGAGTTGAAGTTTTCCTTCACTGCAGCAAGGAATTAGAAAAGACATCCGTGAGGAACATCCAGTTACTATGCATGAACTTGTAGCTTTACACTTAGAAGTGGACTGTCAGAAGATGAGTTGATGAGTTCAACAATATGTAGCATAGCTCCTGCATTTTATAAGACCAATAAAACACCTTTCACACAAAATGTTTTCCTGTGGCTGTTTTGTGTGTGTGTGTGGTGTGTGTGTGTTTTTTTTTTTTTTTTTAAGCATGTGATGTGGCTGGCTTGTGAGGATATGGACTGTTACATATGCTAGTGGAGCTAAGTCACTAATTCAGTGTGTGGTTTTTTTTTTTTTTTTCTTGTGAGATCTTCTTGCTGAGAAGCTGCTGCTGGTGGCCTGTCATGAATGATCTCTTCTCTAATGGCCAGGCACAGTCTTGCTTCTCAGCTCTAGTTTCCCAAGTGAGGAGTTGTTCAGTGGGGAGATGGTTGGTCAGACACATAAAATGGACTGCTAATACCTGCCTGTGAATTTAAAAAAAAACAAAAAAACAAAAAAAACCAAACCCCACCACCCTCTCCAATTCCATCACTTTATAAAAACAATGTATTTTGGAGGAAAACATGTTGGCTGCTTGTTCAGGAAAATTCATTAAAGCAGTTAATTCCCAAGAACCTTAGCAAGCCTGTTAATCACTGTATATGCCCAGGTGTTCTTCCTTCACTTCTCAAGATGGTTTCCAAGATTTATCCTGCAACAGATGTTCAACTTTCTGCTCTTTAGTTTTCTGGTGTCTCCTGGCCCTTTTCTAAATAATAGAGGCTTTCTGCTGTCTTTCTATGCTGTTTAAAAAGATCAAAAGGCAAAGCGGAAAACCAGTACTGGAAGTTCAACAGCTGTCATAACACTGGAAAGACTGTCATCTTGTCACATTCTTTTTGAAACAGTCTGAGTATTAAAGTGTATTCCCACGTACCTTGTCTTTTGAAATTCTTAAATATTGAAGGAATGAATAAGTTTAATCACTAAACACGATCTCATTTTTTTTCAGAAGCTGCTTTGTCACCCTTGTATAGTCTACCACAGTTTATTGCCATTATTTACAGAGGACCTGGGAAAAGCCTTAGTGGCAGAATTACAGCTGGTGCTCCTTTAGGGGTGGGGATGAGAGAAGAGAGTGGGAGAGAAAGGTAATTATGAGCAAAAAGTGGGATGTTGGCATTACATTAATAGGCCCTAGATTGAAACTTCAGTGTGGTATGACTTGCCTGTGGAAGTGCTGTGAGTTATTGTGTGCTTTCTCTTGATAAGTCATGCAAATATTTATTACAAACCTTAAATAATAAATGGAACAGTTTGTGCATTTGTAAATCTGTCATGCTTTGTTTCAGCTGGGATTTCTCATGGGTTAGGTGTGCAGTTCATCCTGCTGCCTCTGCCTTCCAGAGGGGCAGAGCACACCAGAAGTGTTCACAGGCTACTGGCACTCAGCACAACTGCCTTATACCTAGGAGTACTGTCTGAGCTATCAACATAGAACAAAACTGTTTATTTAAAGAGCTTTTTTTAGTACTTTATTCCTGATCTATTGCAATTTGTCCTTCAAAATTCCAATATTCTTCTTGAAGCAGTTCAGTTTAATTTGGTCAAAGGTTTATTCTCATTTTTTTATTTAAATCCTAGTAAATATTTGCTCTGATTTCCCAAGCCACCTTTCCTCTTGTTTCTAGCTAGACATGATGCTTTTTTAATCTCCTTTTCCTATCCTATCTCAAGGTAAAAAAGGTTTTCTTTACTCTTTAAAAATGGTTCAGCTGGGAAACTAGCTGCTTACTAGTGTGAGACAGATTGTTGTTTGACTTCTGCCTTATGAATATTGTAAGGGATATCCCTGTAACAGTACTTGGAGAGCAAATTGCACTCAACAGTATCACCTGGAAGGCACACCCTAACTCACTTAGGTTTGCAAGGCTCTTCGTGGCAGAAGGGACTAATCAACATGTGTAATGGTGGCAGAGTAATTTCTAGCAGAGATTAATATGACAGTCAGAAAAAGGTTTGCTTCAGAGTCAGAATGGGTTGTCTGACCTATCTTTATATCATTGTTTGTCAAACACCAATAGCAATATGGAAGTGAAACTCAGGAAATGAAAGTGTTTTCATAAGTAAACAGAAAAGTGTCCTTGTTGTTAATATGACATACTTCTGGCCCAATGCCACTTTTTGAAAATCTGACTTCTGTGGTTATCCTCAGATAGATGCCTAGTACTGTAGTGTATGAATCAAGAGGTTCCTCCTGACTTCCCTGCCTCATTTTCCCCATCAGCAAAATAGGAACTAATGTCTATCTGCACTGGAGGTGTGAATTGTGCAGTTAGGGATTTAAATCCCTGAGGCTTTTGTTTCAGTTTGAAAAATTTAACCACAATAACTACTTCACCTCTCCCAGGACTGGCTCATTTCAATCCCATGCTTACTGATGGGGAAAATAGGGCAGGGAAATAAAGGATACTTTTAAAAACTGTTTGAGTGGGTTTTTGAAAGTCTCCACACAGCAGCCTCCTTAATATTTGTAACAGTGTGCACTCATAAAACATCTTATTAAACAGCAAGTGTTATAGACACTTTCTGCCCTTGACAAATGCACAAGCACTTGTGCGTGTGCATAGTATAAACAAACCTTTTTCTTTTTTTCTGAAAAGTATATGGAGTCTTCTCCCGATTGTGTTCTTGCTGCTCCTGGCTGGCTTTATGTGAATGTGGCTGCATGCATGCATGCATGCATACCCATTTCCTCCCCTGCTTCCCAGGGCGGTGGCACTCTGTGCATTCATTAAAGTCAAGGTAACTGGCAGAACGGAATGGACCTGGTGGGTTTTTTGAAACTTTTCTCTGTGAGTGCATGCAGAGGTATGATGAACTAGGGAGAACATGTTCCTTTCTTTTTGCTCGAATGAAACGCACTGGAATTTCTCTGTAAATCCAGAGCAAGCATAGCTACCTTTGGATTGGAGCTGCACTGAGGTTACACACTGAGATGAAAGAAACAGTAGATATTTTTCTGGTTAAAACATGGAACTTCTGATAGCTGATGTTTTTCTTTGTTTCAAAGCTATGCTTTTGTAACCCTGCTAGTAGCTGGATACCACTGGGGATTAGAAAAATAATGAATATACCTCAACAGTTTTCAAAGTGTTTAGTTTTGTTATGGTGCTGTATGAATGTTTATGAAAGGAGGTTATTAATAGCACTAAGTTCGGCTAGTGCGTGGCATGCTGCATACAGATAGGGAGCAGGGTTTTTGCGCAATCTGACTTTTCAATCTTGACTTGAAGGAGCTCTTTATTCAAGCCTTAATTTCACCTAAGCAGAGAATCAGATGAGAGGATAATTGTAAGTGGTGGGCTATAACTTTGAGTCCTCAGAGTTGTAGCAATTTTGTGAATTTACAGCCTAGCCTGGATTTTACCAGGCTGAACAGAACCCACTGACGTGTCAGATGGGAGTAACTGGTGACAAAATGAACTCCCCAGGTGAATGCAAGAACGGCGAGAACTAGGATGGCTTTGGAATATTAGAGTTTTTGCTGGGTAACCTATATTCTCTTGCTCCCCTAGCTCTAGTGAGCATAATAGGATTACAGTTTTCAGAACAGAACAGGCTTTTCAGCCAGCAAGTGCTGTTTTAATGGAAATGACTTATCTTGATGCTTTGTCAACATATCTGAAAATTGTTTTGAGTTCCTTCATTCTGCTGCTTTTGGAAGACACAAACAGTTGATAGAAATCGTTTTGATCTAGTCAGAAGGAAGTAGTTGGGCATGGCTGGGAAAAAAGGTGAAACTTTGGTTAGAAATTTCAAATTTCTTTGAACAAAAAAAAGACTTGGAAACATTTTTAATGTCCTTGGAACATTAATTAAGTTTAACACTACTAGAATTTCAGCTGAGTAGTAAATTAAAAATCGGGATAATCTAACTAGACTTCTAAGACCTGTCACATTGTACACAATATCTAGAAAGGAGAACTTAGCCTAGTGGTTTCATTTAAATTTGTCTTCATCAAATATAACATAGTATTTCATAAAATACATTCTCATGAATGCACACAATATTAATCAGTCACTGTACAACTAACTGCATATCTATGCTATGACAGATGGCTGTGAAGAATCTTACAGGGAAGCAACATGCTAAAGACAGAATTTGTAGGAGGCATGAAGTCTTAATAAATTTAACGTTTTGACTTGAGGTTATAATCAAGCTGAGGAAGCAGAGCAATAACAATTGGCTGCGTTTACTGAAACACCTCATGAGTTTCAGCGGAGGTATATTTTATGTGAGCTGGGTGAATCGTTCCTTTGGCTTGTCAAAGGCTAGATCGAATACAGGAGTTTGCAGTCTCTGTGCAGGCCAAGATTAGAGATGCTGAATCCAGATTGATTCTGTACTGTTTGCTGTGTTACTGTCCTAGTTGAAACCTAACAGAAATCCCTTCAGAGATGTATAAAGCAACCAAACACCAATGAGAGGCAAAGATCCATGCATTTTAAGTATAATGCGCTGTCATCAAGGAAAGTAGCATGCTAATATACCTGGGGATGTCATTTTAAAGTTATAGCAGAACTTCTGTTGAGTTTCTTAGTTTCTCAAAGGGAAACTTTTTAACAGCAGCTCTTCAGAAACAAGTATTAATGGTATAATGCCCAGATCAACCAGATCAGGATTGTAAATTATAATGGGAAAGCACGGGGAGACACCTGCAACTTGTTGATTCCAGAAACTTTAAGGGTGCTAAGCAGGAGGGTTAGCAGTATTAGTATCCATAGGAGCAACACTGTTAGAGTTGAATAACTGCTCCACTAAGTAATCTTTAACTCCTGGTTACCCTCTTATTATACGGCATTGAAGATATTACGTTAACCGTAACTGAGACCTTACTTTAAATGGTAGCTTTCTTTGGAACATCAAGTACAGGGAGTCATCTTGCAGTTAATGGTGCAAACACATAAAAGGTTAGTGTTTAGATTCAACACCCTCTGGAGCAGAGATTCTGCCAAGACTAGAGATTCCACAAACAATTTATTAAGCACTCTTGCTGTTTTTAGCATTAGATTTTTTTTTTTTGCTTGTTTTTTTTTCCTTATGTCTAACCTGAACTCCCTGCGCTATGGTTAAGCCCATTACTGCCTGCCTGTGCGCTATGGACCTGGAAATGAATGTCCTTCCTCCCTGCAGCAGTCGTATGTATTTAAAGGCTGTTATGTCTTCTCAATCTTTCTTCTTTGTTAAAAGCAATATATTAAGTTTTCCTTATAGAAGAAGTTTTCTAAATCGCTGATTACTGCAGTTATCAAGTTAACTGCTGATTACTTCCTGGGCTTTCCACTGGCCATTCATGGTGAGTCCCAGGCTCACCATGGGGTTGAGCCCCAGGCTCAACACAGCCTTCCACCTAAAGCCTTTTTGGTAGTATAAGATGTGATTCTGTCACGTGCATCCCAGCATCGTTGGTGTCCTCTTTACCACAGCTTGGTGCTGACTCGTTTCTAAGTGGCCCCAAAAATGGAGGTTCTTATGTAAGTTTTCATCAAAATGATTCAATAAAATCAGGACACACATTGAGAACAGACTTTACTACTGAACTAGGGAAGCTGGATTCTCTTGGTATCGTAAAGGCACAGGCAACATGTTTTCAAGGAGTTAGGGGCTGTCCGATAAGATGGAGTAGGAGAAGCAGCATAGGGCTAATACTGTGTTTCCCCACTGAGCACTCCAGCCGGTCCTTCAGTCCACAGCATGAAGCGGTGATTCGCTGTGCAGTGAAGAAGGACTCCAAAGGCTTCAGCAAGCAAGCTGAAAGGTTGATCAGGCAGCTCAGGATCCAGTGCTGGCCAAAACAGGAGATACCCACCACGTCATGTGAAGAAATTGTCCCCTGCAAACAGTCATGGCAGGGTGTCCATCGGGAGTGCTATAATGCTGTTTATTGTCGCTGTATGTATACCTACAGTTATAAAAATATTATAGGTCAGGATGTAACTAGCTATTATAAATTGGTATTTACTAGCCACACACAGCCTTTCCTGTTTTCTTGTAAATTACTCTGGCACACCTCCAATGTGGAGATTGGGCTGGTGCAAAGGCTGATGAACAGAATAAATCATTCCTAAGGCCTTTTCAAGGTTTTACGCAAGCAGTAATGCTATGCATCTAATTCAGTCAGTGATGCATACTTTACAGTGTCAGACTTTAGTGACTGTATATCATTGGATTAATCTTTCCCTACAACAAATTCATTAAAATATGTGAAGTCTCTACATCTATGTTGCTGTCACCTCCTGGCTCTGTGGAGATTGACACATAAATGTTAATGCCTTGAAAAGATACAGAGATTAGATAGAGCGTATTGCTATAACCTACAGGGAAGGTGACTCATGAAAACTTGATTGTTTTACCCAGTCCTGTCAAAATGCCTCCTAATGTAAAGTAGGAATGTAGTTAGAGATTTTTGCCATGTCAATCTCTTCCTTTTTACATTATCCTTGTCTTTTCATATAGTACTTGAGATAACAATTAACCCATCTGGTTTTGGCTTTGAGATGTTTACACTGACATCACTGCATTTTGATTTTAATCTGATGAGTGCTTGTGTGTATAAAATAACGGTAGTCCCTTTAAGAGGTGACTTGTTATTTTTCTTAAATATCTCTAATATCTGCATGAGCATGAGGCTTTCAAAGCTCTCAACTGTAACAACTCTTGCCTTCTCAATTTTTACTGCCACCAGAGATCTTGGTAGTGTCTTAAAAATCATGTTTTTTTTTCTTTCTTGCTAAACGTTGAAGGCTGCATGTTTGTCTCTTGTCATATGAGATTTTTAGAATAAAGAAAGCTCAGCCTCTTGTGTTGCCTCGTCATGCTAGCTGCTGGAGATCAGAAAAGTTAGGAAGTTTAAATACTTTTCTCCTTATTCTCAGGTAGCAATGCTAAAACTGCACCTTTGTTCCTGCTGACCTAGAGGGGCTGATCAGAAGCTATGAGCGCTATCTGTCCTATCCAGACCAAGCAGACTGTGGCAAATACAGAACGGGCGTAGATCATTTGGCCATATCCTGCAGAAATTCAAAAGTGGCATGCAGGCTTGGATTACCTTTAAGGCAGCACTAAATTGTAGCTCAGCCTCAACTATTAGCAGGGGAAAAGCTGCTTTAGGTATTCCATCCTTCAAGACCTGCGTGGCTCACTAGAGAACAAGAGAGTGGCTGCAGTTGTGCATGTTGGAAAGCAAACCAGGTGATTTTCACCACTTCTGTGGGTTCATACTGATGGCAAACTGTTGGCTAAATGTGAATGGTTTGTTGCGGAGCCAGGTTGTTGCTTGAAAGTTGGTCTGGAAGAGAAGATTGCCAGTGTTTGTATACTTTGGCATTGCCGTTATCTCCACTAAGACTGTGTTCTGGATTGTTGAGACAAGCAAAAAATGAGACATAAAATGCCAGTGATTCACTTGGTACCTTGTGGCCGTCTTAGAGGAACAGGATCTGCCATATAGCCATGAGATAGTGCTCTCACTGTTCTGTGTAGCGTCGCTTTGAAAGGTGTTGCAAATGTCGTAACTAAATGAGATTTAAATACATTAAGCAATGGGCAGCTTTTTCCACTTATCCCACTGTTCCTTTGTTCCATGTGAAGCCACATTAATTTTTTTTTTTCTTATTGGAGGAGTTCTTAGCCTTTAATGTGTGGCTTGCCCGATAAATTTGCTCTACTAGTAACTGTAAATAGCCTCTGCTTCTCTGTCTGCAGCTGAGTAGGACAAGGGTTTGTTGTCCGGAGAGCTCTTTGAAAGCAGCATATACCATGTAATAAACTCTTATTGTCTACAGAAATTGTGACTTAACTATTGTGTTATCAGCAACGCTTAAGGAAGCATGACTTGGTGTTTGATCAACTTTGGCAGAGGTGGCTTTATCCTGTAAGGGATGTCTAAATTCTACTTACATGAAATAAGAGGGTGGGAATCCTGGGGAATTCACGTCGGGAAACATTGCCCGGTGACCAAGAACACTGCCTAAATAGTTTAGGTTTCAGTGTTGAAATTATATTATTTGGCTTTCTGTTAAAGTGTTGTAGAACAAAGCACTGTGAATGGTGTGGTTCTGGTGGTAAAATGAAACTTCTTTATAAGAACAAAGACACTTAATGAATGAAGGCTGCTAAAAGTACTAGCTCAGCAATCCCAAACTCTTTGTCCCTGTATAACCTGAAAAAGTGTTACAGTGTGTATTGGCAAAACATCAAGTCAGTGCATCAAAGCATAGGAGTCTGAGCTGTGTTTGAGGGTTAGAAATGAGTGGTCTAGATCACTCTCCCTCCTTCCCCCAAAAGTTTGTGGCTCTTTGAAGCAGCTGGCTTTCAATTTTCTTCTGCATTAATTTTTTTGTCATTTAAAATGTACTGTCTTAAATCTCTGGTTTACAAAAATGGTAGCAGATGGTGACAAATACTGTTTTTGCTTTTAAAATTCTTCATATAATACCAGAACTGCTACGTTACTTCAATTCATCTCAGTATCATCTGTATTAAAAAACCTATGTGTTATTACAAGATTCCTTCGTGGTATCACAGAATTGGTAAACTGCTAAGATTACCTGGAAGACTTCTATCTTGTTGCACATCAGGCACAAAGAATAAGAAATTCAATGCGATGTAGCTACTGTTAGAAAATAGTACTGTAAGCAGGGGAGATATGACTAGCATTGTAAATCAGAAAATCTGGGAAGTATATTCATATATTTACATTGTCTTCCTGCTTTAAATTTAGCCTGGAAGGTATTTTAGTAATAGTTGCAGAACTGAAGAAAAAGCACTTTAAGTTTTGCAGGATAAGTTTTTAATAAGCATCAAATCGGTGTGTCCCCTGCCCCTTCCCCCATGTTATCAGGTGTGCAGCCTCTCTTTGACAAACCCGTTTTCCCCTTAGTGGTTACACTGCTGACTTCCTAGGAGGTCTGTATCTCTAATACATCCCAAATGATCAAATTCTGCGTAACTTTAGTTTTCTGCAATTCTAACAAAAGGTGAAGGGAGCTGCTTCCTCTGAACTCCAGAAAGCGTGAGAGAGGGAGCTCAGATGTGGTCTCGTTTCCCTGGCATGGTGCCTGTTCTCTGCATTATCAAATCCTGCTTTATCCTAAAAGCAGGATTAAAACATCCCATGTCTAGAGAGAGAGTGATAGGAACTGGAGGATGACATACACCTACCTCTCAGTTTATCTGAGTGATATCTGAGCCAGTTATTCCATCTTCAACCATGAATAGATACTTCCCCCCCCTCCCCTCCCAGTAAGAAAAGAATCTAGCTCCCCAGTCCCCTCTCCCTTCTCTGGGAGTTGATGGTATAGTGACTTCCCTATTTGGCAGTTGCAGACCTGATGTCATGATTCATGTCATCCTGATGAGCCCTCTGAATTCATCTAAGCTCTTGAACTCACTTACACGTTTTGACCTATGCAATGGCCAGTAGCTACAAATTTACTACGTGTTATTCAGCTAGAGAGGGGTGAAAAGGAAAGGAGTACTATCTGAATTTATAGTTAATTCCAAAGAGATTAAAAGGTGGGACACAAGCCATAGCAAGTAGAAGGCATTGCAAGGAGGAACAGAAAGTCTTTGAGGAAACGATAGGAAAATTAAGTGTCCGATAGGCAATTTTGTTTGAAGTTTTATATTAAAAAAACCAAACCAAACCAAAAACACTCCTCTGGGGGCTGGGGGGGATGAACTGAGGGGTTTTTCCACAAGCGTTTTGCTTGGCTGTTGACTGACAGATGAAGGGATATTCACCAAGAGGGAAGATTCAGCAATTTAAACTGGTTTACCCAACACATAGGTAGCGATGGCTAGTGTAATACCATTTATCAGGGCTTCCACGATAAAAGCAGCGTACAGATAAGGATAAATAGTTTTGAGGGTTTTTTTTGGTGGTAGGGAATCTGGATGAATGAGTATGATTGGCAAGGCTGTAGCTGTTACTAGTGGGGATATGTGGAGGCTGCAGGAGCTCTAAAGCACTTTCAGTCTGGGATTATGTAAGCTGCTTTTAGGTAAAGTGAACAGCAGTAGCCTTTACCTCCTGAAAACAGATGCCAACAGTGTTTAGAGCAGACAAAAATTTAGAAATGTGAAACAAATCTGGGGCACAAGAACATATTTTTGTGCGAGTCAGACTGTCCTGTAAAAACAAAAAAGTGAAGTCTAAAGAGAGAAGAGCCACATCACGAATGGTATTATTTGAATTTGGGCTGAAATTCAAGTTCACTTATAAGTAGTTTAAATGCTGCCGGCGTTCTGCGTCTCCATGCTGAACCCCTTTTTACTTTTTGGTTCTAGTGTCTTGAATTTCTTTCACTCTTTGACCAGTTGAACAATGAAATATTGTGTGAGGTTGCTTAGGTATCTGCTGTTCCACTGTGGCTGGGGGGGGCAGAGGCCAAGAGTATTTTCTGTTCCTAAAATAATTCAAGAGCGTTGCCTTTAGATAATCACCTTCTACCACTGTTTTGAGGAAACTTTTGAGAGATGCATTTACGTGAAACTTTAACCTAGAGAGGTTTAATGTATTTTGCACAGAAATGATATTGGCTGTTTAGACTGCAAGTGTCCTGGGACTGTGTTTTAGCTGTATGGTGGTACAACATATTGTGATGTAAAAATAGAAGAATGCGATGTAAATCAGGTCCTCTGTTACCTGTGTCACTCGGGTCTTGTTTTCCAATAGTATACCCAAACAAGTAAATAAACCAGATCCCTAAGAAAACATAAACCATAAATACATCTAAAAGAAAAGATATGGGCAGAAAAAAAACGCTCATCATATGGATGAGATTAGCTGGTAATTAAAAAGCCAACCAATTTGAGTTAAGAGGAGGTGGATTAATTAGATAAAACATTAAGAAATCTAATTTACTCAGCAATTTATTCTTAATCCAAGTCAAGATTTTTTTTTTTTAATCATTGGTTCTATGAAGCTTGTAGGAACCAAGTCAGATTTAATTATACTCTTGTGTAATGACCTATATCTCTTCAGTTTTATTTTTACTTGTTATAAGTATACATCTTTTCATAAATAAAATAAAATAAAGATCTAATGAGTATCAAGACCACTTGATAAGCAGTTTAGATGCATTAATATTGAAACTGTAGAGGGAGACAGTTTTATGTCTTATCCTTGAAATACAGCTGGTGGCCTGAGGTTCTGAATATTCCTAATTACCCCTCATGTATCAAAATACGTGTGTGTGTGTGTACATACATATCTTGTGGTGTTAGAACTATTCTTTTTACTACTGGGCACCTAATCCTTCATGAAAAGGGGACAGATGGTACATCCTCTCTGTACAGGAGAGCAAGTGTTGGAGGCTAATAGTTGTTTTAAACACTTTCCTTAATGGAGGCTGTAGTCAGAAAATGCACGTACCCAAAACTAAAATTGCATAAACTGAACCTGGATACTAGTGAGCACTGTGCACTTAAACACAATTGCACAGAATTAAAAAAATGGAACTTTGCAAATAAGTAGGAGCTTTGCTTCGTGGGTGCACAGGAACGGTTTTGAGTGTCCCCACATAACTTGAAATGGGTTGTTTAAACTTCATTAGAGGCCTGTGCAAACAGTTTAATCTAGTAGTCATTCAGTTTTACCTTGATTTATGGCAGTTCATGAAGACAAAGCATCTGAAGGCTTGTGGCAGGGTCGCAGGATTTTCCAGAGTGGATGAAGAGGGGTGCATTCACCTCTCCCCATATATCCTATGGCAGGGCACATACCTGGGGTCACAAGTCAGGTCTGATCGATCTATTTATCTATATATTTATATAATTATTATATTTTTTAAACAATGTGCTTACATCTGGGGAAAAAGCTGCAGACAAATTTATTAGAGTTGTTGGTTTAAACTCTGAAATGGACGTTTTCAAACAATTTGCTCTTAGAACAAACAAACCTGCAGTCCCAAAATTCAAAACAAATTTCAGTGTAAAGCTAGAGACTGACCTAAAAAGTGAATTTTTAGGGTTTTTTGTTTTTCCACTAAAACAACTTCATATTCTATTTTTTGCATGAACTGAATGAACTTTCAGTACATGTTTTTTACTTTCACTTCTAAACTGATTTATTCATTACTTGTATAGATCTGCACCTACAGTTAATTAGAAGGAGAATCCAGAATAACATCAGAGGCATTCACAGTAGCATATGAGGTGAGTCGGGCAGCACTAATAACGTCTTACTGTTCTGCTTGTGAAGGTGCATATATCCTAGAAATGACTTGCATGATACCAAAGAAGAAACTGTCATAACTGGGCATTAAAATTGGGAATTTCTGTTCTTTCGGAGATCTTGCTTTTGTGGCTCTGATTTCAGTAGAGGCTGCCACTATGAACTAGATCTGCTTAGGTGCAGTAGAGAGATCCCAAACAAGATATGTCTGGGATAATGTTCTCCAACGAAAATGTTTCATATCCATGAATAGAATAAATGTGACTAGAGTCTTCATAGGCCCCAGAAACTAAACTGATGTTTGTATTAATACTAATAAAGTAATGGAAAACCCTCGCAACAAACAAAAGACCTTTCCCCTTTACAAAAAAATTCATTTTGTTGTAAGTGTTTTATAACCCTTTTGATAAATCAGGGACTAAATGTGGAGGCTATAACCTTTTTATAAGTCGGTAATTCTTTTCCCTGATGATTTAAGATTTTTCCAGTTCCTATATGCGTTAATGTCGTCTTTCCAGTGAAAGAGTGTGTAGCTTGGTGCTGCTTCTGTTTGAAGAGTGTTTGGCTGGCCAAATTGTGTGTTCCAGCTGCTTGATACTTCCCAGCTTCTTCGTAATTCAGTAACCACAAAGAAGTGCAAAGAAGCCAAGGTGGCTCCTGAGGAGCGCAGGTTTTACTCAGAGAGGTTGGATGGAAATGCCAGATTGGGCACTGCAGCAGATAAAGGAGATGTGCCGCCAACAGAGAAGAGTGCTGTAGAGGTAATGTCTTGCATAACTGAACACAGATCAGGTCCTGCCCGCTTGACAGCGATATAAATTGGAAAGAACTTTTCTTGAATAGCGATGCAGTAGCGTTAGATGCATCTGTCTTCTGATCTTCCCACTGACAGTTACCTTAAAAGTACAACTGATATATACTGGTGCCACAGTCTGACAGTCTTGCTTTTCTAGATCTTTTTTTTTCTCCTCCTTCTGAAGCAGTTGGCCAAAAGCTGTATGTAAATGTGTTCTGTAAGTGACAGAGCATACTGCTTGCTTAAAGATGCATCTTGGACCATGGACGTAAATAGTAATGGATGTTTATCCTTGTTTCCAACTAATCTCTGTAAAGGGGTACTTCTGTCCCTATAAATCAGCCTTAATCTATTTTCATAGCGTTTTTGGCCTATTGTAAATTCAATATTTCTTCTTTGCTCAGTAGTTCGTAACAGTTTTCCTCTCTGTTTTTTTAACTGTGTTATGTGAGACTCTGGTAAATGCAGCTGTATTTGAAGACCTCAGTGTTTTATTTCTAGCTGAATTTCAGCCTTTACCTACTGGATCTGTGGTGTGTGGGCAGTTCATTGTTTTCCAAATTACAGGGTGTATTTTAAGTAAAAAAGAGAGAAGCTATAGGCACCAGTACTGTTTTTTGTCCTGCCATCCCACCAGTATACTTCCTTCTCATCTATAGTGCTATTCTGTGTTTGAGGGCTAAAGGAGGAAAGATTGGGAGCTGGCTGATGAATATGCATGTTTATGGAGTTTAGCTTGTTTGGCAAAACTACCAGCCAAGGGAACTTGGAATAAAGGCATTAAAAATGAAACTCTGTACCCATAAGATCAATTTTGAAAACTATCACTGCACATTCTGTAATTAGTGTGCACAATGTATGTGATATGTTCTGCTTCAAGATCTAAGACTAGTGATTTAAAAGTGTAAATCATCCCCAGGCTGAGGAAAAATAGCAACATTGATTAGAAAGAAAATTTTGAAATTGGAAGTTCCCAAAGAAAAGTTCGTTGTGGAAGCAAAATGTCAAGATAGATGATGGCAACGACTAGAAAACTGTTCTTATTAAATGGTGAGGTGAATCCAGCTATTGCAGACAGGAAAAACAGGCTAACAAGGGAAGCAGTAAATAAGTGATCCATGTAAATGAAAGTTAGAAGATTAGAAGTATAAAAGCTGTTTTAAAAAAAATTCAAAGGGGAAATTGAAGACATTGAAGAGAAAATAGAAGCAGTGTGTGTGGTGGGAGGGGGGGAAAAAGGTCCTTGAGTGACAAGGAAAAAGCAATGAGTTTTAGGTTTCTAGGAACAGAACAGTTGTAAGCAGAATTTCTGCAATTTGTATAATTTTAATACGATGCAAAAAAGTTAGAAGCTCTTGGGAAATATCTTTTCTATAAGTAAAAGAATTTAATGTCCGTTTAGATGGCTTTGTAGAAAATAACCCTAGGTAAGCAAACCTAGAGCCTTGTTTGGGGGAGTTAAATTAATGCACCTATATCTCAAACTACTTAAAGACCTTTGATTTAGAAGTGCACGGTGCTTTGATTCTTTTTTTTCTTAACCGTGTGGATGAGGAATGGGCAAAATGACTGATGTCAAAGGTAGCTGTCATAGGACATCATCATTCACTTGGCTTAGGGTTCTGTGGGGCTTACTTGCAGGCTATTAAAGCCTTCCTAGCAATGTTTGGAGATGGCATGTAAGTTGAGGGAGCGCTAAATAAAGAAGAAAAAGTTGTGCTGAGTAATTCACATCTCTGTAGAACTGGGATCTTTCCAGGATTTTAATGTAGCAAAATGAGAAATTACATTTTTGAAACATGGAATCCTGGCTGTTGCTACAGTATGGAGTTTATATCTAAACTCATTATCTACACCACAAGGATGAAGTAAGCAGGCTTTTTATTGGCAACTCTTCCTAAATACACTCTATTCTTGGCAGCACAGAAAGTGCAAAAAAGCAGAATCTGAGTCGCATTCTGCCTGGTCTCATCCCTGAACTGGGGTAGGTGATGAATGAAGCACACACCCTGGCAAAAACAATTCCAGGGGCACTTGCCTGAGGGAACACAGTGACAATCGACAAAGGTATGCTACCATAGCAAAAGGTTGTGGTCGCAAATGTAACTGTGGGCTGTGTAAATGGGCAATAATGAGCAGGGCTATGAGGAGAGTAGAGAGGCACACATCTCTCTTGCATAGTCCTGGAGGTGATGTTTTAAAATGGAGGCTGCAAAATTAGAGGGTAAGGAAAAGTGCTATAAAAATGCTGCAAAGCCTTCAGAAAATGTACTTCACTGAGAGACTGAAGGAGTTCAGTCTGCTTAGCACATGAAAAAGACTACTGAAAAATTGTTTGATTAGAAGGCCTTCCTGGGGATAAAATCGTAGCGTTACAGAGCTCTGGAAACTACTGCAGAGAAGCACAATAACAGCATTCGTAATTCAGTGCAGAAAGGGAGCCGAAGCCGTATAAATACACGTTAGAAAGGAGGAAAGGAAAACATACTTGTATCAGTGAATGAGACACCATAGAAGAAACAGCCTAGGGCAGCAATATATGTTCTGTTACTCATGATGCTGAAGCAGGGCTGAATAGCCTTTCTGGAAGAGATGCATTAACTGAACGTGAGTTCTGGTTAGGCTAATGCAAATAGGTTGGCTGCTTCCTTTATGAAAGGAATGGGATCCACCGCATACTGGGTTCAAATGTGTAAGTGATGGTTATGTGCTCTCCAGGGTCAGCAGTGGCTGCCGAATCAATAAACCCTGTCTTTGCCATTCTTTCCACATCTTTTTGTCTTTATCTGAGGTAGTAAATAGCTGTCAGCTGTTGATCTAATCAGATATATCTAGTTAGGATTAGGCACCTTTACTGGTACAGCATGTCTAAAATGTCTTCCAGTCTGTTGCTGTGTGTTATGCTTGTCATTTGAGATGGAATCAAGGTTTCATTCTTGAGGGGAATCTTTCCCACTGTTGCTTTCTGTGTGCTTGTGATGTCCTTCCAGAAGAGATGGGAGTTTTTTTCCGGTATTAGTTTGTATTGTGTCTCCTTTCATTAGGATCAGCCCAGGACTTTGAGGGAATTTTTCCCTTCTAATGCCCTAGCTTGCCCTGCTGTGCTGCAAGACAGTTCCATTGCAGAACAAGGGAACTCGGTAGATCTGGCCATGGCATCGTTGCCAGACTGCCCTTTCCAAGGAGGAGGTACCTTTTAGATACCTCATCCAGGGACTTCCTCCGTGTAATACTTTTTATGGAATTACCTTTCATGTACTAGAGAAATGTGTGCCAGATTAATTAAAGTTTGTGCAAATTTCTCCCAATTTTCCCAAATAAACGTTGCCACTGTTTTCCATAACAGTGGAATACCTCACTGGCTTAAAAATGTAGTGATAGGTAGTTTGTGGGACTCCTTCCTGCTCTATGCTGTCCAACATCAGTTTCCTTTGGAAATTCCTATTTAAAATGTTCAGATTTTTCCTCTTTCAGCAGGCTAGTTTATCTGCAGCATTTGGAGATTAATTTCCATGCCTCTTAGCTTCTAACTAGATGTTAGCTTGCTGCTGTTGATTGAAATCCTGCCTAGGTTGACCTTAAGGCCTCTCCCCCTCTCTGGGAGTTACCTGTTGTCTCTCTATTTGAAGCTGTGCGACTTGCCTGGTCAATATTTCTAGCGCTGTCTGCAGACTTTTAATTGCATTGTTGATCCCTTAGTCTTCTCTGCTGGGCCACTGTGTGCTGCAGCTCAGATCTTTGCTGTTGTGCCCTCATACTCTTGAAACTCATCAGTTTGCTCCAGTTCACTGGCCTCAGTATATGGCTTCATCACGTATCTGTAGCTGAGTCCTTGGTAGTGATATCCAGACATTCTTCTCTTGAATCAGCAATGAAGTGTTTGGGTTGAATGATATTTTATAACTTCATTTACAGCTTCTGTGCAGAACTTTGTAGGGTTTTTTTCCTCACGTGAGTTTTAGTAGAGAACTTTAGTCTTTCTTCCTACAATCCAGACTCCCATATCTAAGAATAGGTCTGTATCTTTACAGAATTAATACCACATACTGTGGATACTGGAATTAAGGTGTTAAACATTCACCTCATTTCCCCCCCACCCCAAGCCAGCTGCTGGTAAGCCTGAACTTGTCATTAGTTTATTGCAGTGATTCTTCACTTAACTAATTTACAGTGCTTCTGCAAAACAGTATTTGTGATGGGTATTTCTGTGGCCAAGCTAGGAAGTAGTGCTCAGGAGCCCATCTTCTGAAATGATGTAATGACAGCAAGATCTCTGCTTTTCTAGGGCTTGGAAAGGCAACTAGATCATAGCTAGTGCAACCTAACCCTACGGAAAGCCTGAAGTGACTGCTTTGGGGTGGCTCTCACTGTAGCTCTCTTCCTTAGAGAGGCCAGCCTAGGCCAATGGTGTAGACTGCAGTGGGGGACAGAGCAAAGAGCAGCCTGACCAGTTCATACCTACTGGGGGAAGGCTTGCTGCTTACTGGAGGAGAAAGGAGTAATGCTGTCACTGAGGTTTTCATTTACTATTGCTTCTGCCTTCTATTGAACATATAGAAAGTAAAGGGCTGCTAAGGAGAGTAAGTCTGTGCTCTCTGATTCACAGCAGAGCTTGGTGTAAGCCAACTTACAGTGCTTAAAGAAAATATGGAAGTTCAGCACTTATATATCTGCATTAAAAATTAACCCCTTCCCCTGAGAAAGAGCCTCAGCTTATTTTTTCTTTTGTATCCGTATTTAGAAAAGAAATACGAAAGTTAATTTCCCTCAGAATTAGGAGTGTTCATTCCTGCATATGTAACTATGAGGGGATTTCATCCCTGTATTTTTATCAGGATCTAATATTAGAATTTTACATAGCAAGAATAGGTGCTCTGGATATTTTTAGGGGATCTCATTTTGCTAGTAAAGTAGCTATAATAAATCTCTTCAACAAAACCTGCCAAGCCAGAACAACAACAACAACAAACCCCACCCACAACTGAGGAGGAGTGCTTGCCATGCTATTAAGCTGACTTGATGCTGTTTTGATTCTCCCCTACTTTATACTACTTTCATATCAAATGAAAGGAATTGCATCCATTTAGGGAAACCAACTATGTTTTCCATATTATCCTGTGGGACGAATGAATAATTTGCTCTGAGCAGAGAGAATGCTTTAAAGTTCTACGCAGCCCTACACTAAGAGTTTAGAATGGCTTTGTTCCTCTATCCTATTTCCATCTGAGTGCTGATTTTAGATTCACGTGGTTGTAATTGAAATTTGATGTTGTTTGTTCATATTAAAATATTGTTGATATGCAAAATGGCACACACGAACTGTATTTGATTTGCAAACTGCTTCTTTAAAATGGATGATCTTGAATATTAATGAAGCAGGCTTTCAAACAAATTGCCTTTTTCTTTCCCTCCTCCTTTCCCCTTTTCTTGATGTGAGTGCAAAGGGTTTGACAGTATGGAAATTATAAAAATAAGCAAATTCATTTTATCAAGTGCACCATTAATTATTCATTAGCTATTTGAAAGGCAACATCTCAGCTCTTCATATATGTATAAAATGTGTCATTCACAATTTACTCTATATAGTGTCATCTGCGTTTTTACAAACAAGTTCCAAGTGTCATGTCATTAGATGCATTTGAAAATCAATAGTGTCCGAGCAAGTGATGTTGAAATATTATTAGCAAACAAATTTTATCTACTCAGTTGCACAATGGAGATCGAATACACTGTGCTAATCAGATGGAGGGAGGCTATAGTGGCAGAAGTCATGCAGCTTCAAACAGAGAACGACAGATGCCCAAAGACAAAGTCGATAATAAAATCGGAAACATCCAGCCTATGTAATTTATTCAGTTTACTAGGCTCTTATCCAATTTGCCATATGCTGTGGGGTATAACTTTTGTGTATGTGTGTTCTCTATTATACTCTGATCAATACACAAAAATACTGAAAGGTTCATTAGGAGAATGCTAAGGCTCTGGGGAGAGCAAGGACAATTCAGAGCAGTTCCTGCTTTGATTATACCATAGTCCATTGAACTTGCGTTTGGCAATTTATGAAGGTAGTATATTATGAGGACTATACTGGGCCTAGAATTTGCCAATAAACTGCACTCTCTAGGCCTGATAGCAGCAAGGGAAGAGGGGGCTGGGATCTAAAATCGCCTTTTTCTTTTCCTGGTGAAAGCTCCAGTTAGAATAGAGGGGATGAAATGCTGACTTTCACTGTTCTCATTTGAGATTGACTTCTTGCAGTTATGCACTGGTCCTGTAGAGCCCTAGCACTGTAATTTGCTGTAGTGAGGAGGCAGCAGATGTGATGCACCCACTAGGCTCTGTAGTAAAGTTTATGACTATTTGTGCCTTCTTGTCGGAAGGAACACGGAATCATTTGCGTGATAGAATATTTTTACAGTATCCTCATCAGCCAGCCCAAGTTAGCCAGCACTCACTGGGCTACTACTGATCTGTGCCGCAATCCTGGGGTTGCGTGCCTGTCTTCAGTGCCAGGGACACTTGTACCTGATGATCTGCTCTGCAAATAAATATTTCTAGATTCTATAATTCCCAAATACTAACTGGTTGAGGACAGCAGAGTCGATCTGCATTTTGTTTCCTGTAGGGTCCTGCCTATCACTTTTCTCTTTTCTGAATATATGAGAACTATGTCAGAAGTAACAGGGAGCTAGAAGCCAATAGTAAAACATTTATTTTCAAAGAGCAACAGAACATGCAAAGGCAGACAACATGAGGACATGTTCAGAATGCATAATTTAGCAAACATTAAGGAATAAGACTTGAAATATGAAGGAACAAAGCCTGCAGTTAAATTAAATATCCAATTAAGCTATCTGCTTGGCTGCAAAATATCTTCTTGACAGACAATTGGTTCTGGGCAAGTCAAACATTTCAGCTATGAATTCATATAGGGCAATTAAAGAAACTAATCTATATTTGATGTGAAGAAGTAATAAATGGGAAAGCTTCAGAATGAATATGTTTAGCCTGTATGGACTTCCCTGCAGTCAAGCCATTGCATTGGGAAGGAAGTGGTGATTTTTCTAGACGACCCTTTCTTCTCTTTAGAATGTCTCCAGTGAGATAGCATTATTGATTTCTGATGAATAGTGAGGATGCCAACTGCCAATTACATTTTAATAGCTAGACACAAAAGCAGAGTGCACAAGACTAAAGATAATTCACAAAATAGTTTCAGCAAGACAATTTGAAAAACTGAATAGCAACCATTTTCTCTTGACTCAAAGCTTTGCTTTGCTGCTGGAACCCAGAAACCTGGTCCCATCCTAGACTCTAGGGTCTCCTCTTCCTCTTAGATGCACAGGTCAGCAGGTGACCGGCCTTCGTGGACTGTCAGTATATAGTACTGCTGAAATTACCAGCACCATCTTTCTTTCTGCAAACTGATCCAGTGTGGCGCTTTTCAGAAGTGCAGGGCAGGTCAGATTTTGCTGTCTCAAGGTTGATCAGCTGGGGCTGGCCCAGGACTGGGCTGTCTTAGCCCAGACAAGAGAAGAGGGAAGGGAAAAGGATGGTGCGAGAGAAGGTACCCCAAGATTGACTTTATAGCTCCAACTGCTTCAGGGAGAGTGGAGAAGAGAGAAGTGCCGCTGTCTGTTTCTGTAAAACTTACCTCATCTCAAAAATTTGGACTATATTAAACCCAGCCTGAATGCTCATATTGCTGCACCTCACTTGACCACCAACAGTTACAGAATGCCCCTTTTAATTTCCTCTTGGAAAAACTTTGGTGGCTGTTAATTTATGTGAAGTAAAATCACCTGGGTTACTATTAGTGATGTAGAGCTGAAATTTTCTCAGTGCTTTATTTCATCTTTTTTTTTTTTCTGTCATCTGTTTCTATTTTAACTTGTTTAAGGAATTGCATTTGATCCTCTCTTCCTCATCTCCTAAACTTCTAGTGAATAAAAGTTTTAGGTACAGACAGAATTCAGGGGGTGCCCTCCTGGTGCATGCTGTAAAATACATAGCTTTTCTCCTAGTGCATAATTAGCAGGGCACTTTTTTCCCAACCTCTGGCCCCACGTGCTTTTCTTTAACCTGCATGTCTAAGGATCTAATCTGTTCCTTATTACTGCAATGTTAGTGAGACTGAGAGAAAAGCTGGGAAAACTGTTCTTTTTTATTTTTATTTTTTAAAAAGGCACTTTTTTTGTAGCTGAAGCATCTCTTGGCTAATCATTCACTTGTGTTTTTTGGAAGCAAACCTCCCTTTACCCAAATAGTATTTGAATTATGTCTTTATCTTAAAAAGGGGTTTAAGCTGTTCTAGGTAGGGAAAACTGCACCTATGCTGTTGATATGCCAAGCTCTAGTTTAATGCAAACTAGAATAGCCAAGTTGCATCAAGTCCTTGAAAAGCAGTTTACAGTGGAAGTGGCAACTGACCATTAACTATAGTGGTGCTATTCAAGCACCACTATAACACATTGTTTTAACTTTATGAAATGCTGACATAGAGACAGCACATCTGGTTTTAGAGCATAATTAGCCCATTATTCTACTTTCTGAATTCTGCTTTATTACACTTTCTCCTAAAATAAATTTTAATACAAGCATGAGTGCATTAAGCCATAACAAAGTCTGTCCCATGGGCAAGTGTAAAAATGGAACAAATAGCAATTATGTTTTCTGATTGTTTTGTTTTTTAACTCACCAAATTACTGTTGTTTGTGTGGAGTTCCATCCACTGTTTTTTCTTTGTCAAGTAGCCTATTCGATCATTCATTTTGGGAAGATGCAGAACTGAGGACCTGAACTTCTTTGCAACTGTTCTTGTAAATAAAAGACGGTCGTGCTTTTCTTCTTCTCCTATGCACTCGGCACTTTGCAGGTTGAAGTCCATAACACTATTTCTAGTTTAATAGCGCTGTCTCCTTTGTTCAGGTGGAATTAGGCATCTGGTTTGGGAGGGAGTGAACAAGTAAATCTAAGCAGATACTCAGCATCCAGATGTGTGTGTGTTGTCAGTGGATAAACCCCGCAATGTAAAGACACACATCTGTATTTTGTTTTGTTGTATCTTCAAACAAGCACATTACTTGAGGAAATATTTTTCTGTTCCCGAGTACCTTACAGCAGAAAAATTGCCCTTTTTGACAATGCCCATAATTTTTCTTACTTATCTAGTCACCATGAATCTTCATTTGCTTTCCCCCTTTATTTTGTGTTTTTTCCCTAATTCTTTACCAGATATAACTTAATATCTGAAGATGCCAGTAAGGATTGGGACCCTGTTGTGCTTGGGGATGTGCCATTATAGAAGAGAATGCTTTATGGCTTGTCATATGTTTTATTTATTCACTTCTGACGTGTTGAAATATTCTCTCTGTGGATCGAGCTGATTTTAAAGGAATGAAGATGGGCAATAATTTGATTGGAAGGCATAACCCAGTAATGCCCATCCAAGCAAGGAATGACAGGCAAGAATAACAAGGCTCTGCTTCAGTGAGACGCTGAAGCTCCTGATTAGCCTTACGATGCGAGAGTTCTTAAGTGAACTAACACCCACATCCTACCCTTGGCAACCTCTTTCTGGGAAGGAGCATACTTGCCATTAGATTGACTGCTGGACCCGAGTGTTGCATGCTTCATTTGCTTTTGTGCATAGAAAGGCATTAAGTATTCCTGTTTCTCTTCAAAGCTCTACCTAGGGAAAGAATCAGTGTTAGGTGTCATTTTGCAGCAGGCAGCACAAAGTCTCCCAAGGCTCAGGAATAGAGGGGCAGAGAAGTTGCATCTTTAGAGACACAGCTTAATCTTTACAGGGACTGAAACAGTGAAATCAGTACAGGTTATGCTGCAAGAAATAAAGGCATGAAGTAGAAAGCAGTGGTAACAACTCAGTTATTTATACAAAGCATGACTGAATAAATGAGGGGGGGAAATTATTCCAGACAGGCTTACAGAAGAATACAGATTTTCTGAAAAAGAATATACTAACCTGCCGCTGTTTATGTTCGCCTGAGGATAGTGAATGTTGGCAGAGTTTAAGGCCAGAGGTGATGTTTGTGATGACCTCTTCTGGCCTTTGATATGACATGAACTCTAAGGTTTACCTGAATATTTGGCCTATTCTCCCAGTTCTTGCATGGAGAACTCCTACTGGAAATGATTGCCTTTGGAGCGTTTGCCCAAGGTACTATTAAATTAGATACCTCTATTTACTGCCTAGTTACAGATTGGGAACAAAGCATAGCTGGAGCAGTAGCAGTTAGGTTATGTTTTTGCCACACCAGGTAATGAATTAAAACATTCTTGGCACCACTGAACGCTGGAGTTCTTTTTTTATTTACACATGTAATACCCAAGAAGAGGGTTTGACTCAAAGTTTTCTGTTGGATTGGTTCCTTTGCGGTAGGGAGAGAAAAGGAAAAAAGACAATAAAATAAACCTAAGAGCAGATGCATAAGTCAGGCAAGATGCTACTAAGCTCTATTTACCTTTTGTTACCTTAGCATGATGCTAATAGACCATGGCTCAGTTTGCCCAGCCCTTTAGATTCCCAAGTGGGAACAAGAGAGAGAAAGCTGTAATTCAGCACAGGTAGCTGCTGATGTCCATTTAATAATGTTTGTTACTTGGAGAAGGGATTCAGTGTTTTGGCCTCTGTTAATGTCTTTGGGGAATGACTGCGTAATTGCAGGCAGTCTTGTTATGCACAGGTTCTGTCAAACGACTGCTCCTAAGGACTAGTCTTCTCCTCATTGCCAGTCCATGGACTTTCCTTTATAAAGGAGTGACAGAAATATCTGTGGCTCATCCAGGGCTCAGATTCCCCCAAAACTTCTTCCCTAGACCTCTCTTTCCATGCTTTCCTGGCTGCACATGTAAACGTGGATGTCCTTTCCTCATAAACAACCCTTCCACATGCTGCATGTCCTAAATCATGGTTGTAGATCTGGAAAGAGTTTCTTCAGTCTCTGCAATGACTTTCCCATATCATGGTGAGTGAAATAGTGCAGAGCAAATCTCTGGTGCCTATAATGTTACCGGTATGCATCCATTCATATTTATTAGACAAAATGATGAAGAGCAGGTAGAAGGAAGGAAAGAAGCATCAGTGATGCTAGCAGTCTCCTGAGTGCGAAGGAACATACTTCATACCAGCATGCTCCTCTCTCCCTGATCTCCAAAGTTATCAATTAAGAGACAATCCACAGACAGCTTCTGTACAGCACCATCTACAAAAATAACTTAAGCTCATGAAAAATATTTATTCACTGTTCTAGCGATTACAGATTCATGGTATGATTAATTCTGTGCTTCTGAAAAGGAACAGAATTATACCAATATTAAGTGTGATCTGTATATTTAATGCTGTTATTAATAATATGCAGTAAAATCTTTGTAACCTGTAGAAAAATAATTAAAGGAAAGCACTTAGAAGCTATAGAACATATATCGCCTGTAGCAGAAAAAACTTACTTCTGTATTTTCTATAAATAGAACCTACTTAAAGCTGGTTTGCTTAACTTAATATATTTTTAAGATGACAGGGGCTAACAGGTCAGTATGTGGACCACTTTATAAGACAAATACATTATTCATAGGGAAATATTGATTTCTGTACTACACTTTGTGTGTTATGCCTCAAATTTGGAAAGCCATCATTTATCTCCATAGTCTGACACTTTCTAAATCTTGCTGAGCACCGTACTTCTTGTTTACCTGCTCTCAATGGGATTTTGCTGGGTATTTGACCTTGCCAGCATTCCTGACTATTTTTATCAGGAAGATTGTGTTTGAAAGGGGTAATCTGTAATAGGTGTCCTCTAACGATTAATGTAATAGAAAAAAATAATGGAAGGTTCTGGAGAATACATTCAGCATTTTCAAATAGAGAACTGCTTGAATTTTAATTATCAGAAAGTTAGTCGATTAGGTATTATTATCCCTTTTAAAGATGTTAGGTTTCCCTTCCTCTACTCCCTGTTTTCAGAGAATGTTAATTTAAGGGTTATATGTATATATATATTTTTTCCCTAGGAATTAATTAAAATATAGAAAACGAATGTACCACAGACAACATTCTCATTTCACAGATTTGGTAAGGTGAGATCAGTCAGTTCCCAGCTTGGAACTGCCTTGCACAGCTCATGTGGATGGTGCAATCTGTTTCCGTGACAATAGCTTTGTGAAGCAGGCAGCCCATTGTGGAAAGGCAAGATGGAGATGGAACGTCTCATGCCGAATCCCTTCCCCTCTGCCCCAAACCAAGCAAAAGGTTATTTCAGCGTAGTCCTGCAGTAATCCTGGATGCCCTAGGTGAATGTGAGCTGGGACACGCTTAGGAGATGTTCCTCACAGTCCGTATCTCTCCTTGTCTGGAAAGACAAAGTCTTTCATTTAGAAGCCTGAAGTTTCATTTGGACCTAGGGGGAACTTCACTGGAGGAAGGTACAGCTATCGCCAGGACCCCAAACTGAATCACGTAGGTGGTTCTCGGTAGGAGATAAGGAGGGGGAAGAGGCAGTTCTTTGTTGTTGTTATCTAAATCTTTCTGCTCTAAGCAGTCTGTTCTGTGCATTTTTGTGACTTCAGAGAAGAATGAAGCTACCTGTTGTCCTTGCAAGGACAGAATATAATAAGGGTGATTTTAAAAAGCATAGTTTTTACTGTCTATGTTCATCTCCTATAGAAAACATTCATCTATTTGTGGTTTTTTTTCCTGTTATGCATTGTCTGGGGCAGGAGCTGGGGAAGATGGCATTTTGTCCCCTTTTTTGTAGGACTTTTTTTGAAGAAAGAGCGTTTTTTTTGGCTTAAGTTATTTTCCAGCTCTCAGGGTTTCAGTGGGTGAGGTGAATTCTGCAGACTCGTACATAATTTTCTTTGCTAGGTAGTATCAAGTTGCTTTTCCGAATCCCATGGATAGAAGTAGGAAGCCTTTAGACTTCATTCACAGTCAGCATGAGTGATAAAGGACTTGCTGTTCCTTTAGGACAAAGGAAAAAAACACACAATATCTTTGCCTCAGTGGTTAGTAACTTCTGCTATAGAATCAGTCTCTTCCCATCAATCGTAATGGGAAGTCAGAGATAAACATGTTGGGGAGATGAAAATCTGGATGTAGAGAAAAATGGGGGGGGGGTAAAAAAAAAAAAACAAAAACAAAAACAAAAACCCAACCCTTTCAGTTTCCTTCACCTTTCATAAGGACTTAATGTCACTTCTTACCATTGGAAATGCTGATGTAAGAAATAAAATCATTTAAGATGATCCTTTTTTTATACTTGCATTTGCACACATGAAAAAGATTTTGAATTAGGCTCCTCTGTTTTCTTTCCTGAGTCTTTATATTTAAGCTTGAACTAGAAACATTTGTTTGATACACACTTGGAAGCAAAATACTGCTTGTTTTTTTTTTCCTATTTTTTTTTGTAAGGGGAAAAGTATGTCAAGATGATCTATTGTGGGCAGCTAAGTAAATCTAGCTCCAGTTTGTATTCTGCACTCTTAGCAGTAGAACATTTCCCATAATCTTAATAGGGCAACTTAAAAATATGTAAACTATTGTCAGGTTCCATGAAAAAGAACAAAAAGATCACTGAATAATTCAAAGTGAAGCCCTAGTGGTGGGTCTGTCTTCAGCTCTGTCCTTTTTTTTATCGTGGTGAATTAATGATTGACCAGCTGCCTTCTGTCCAAGTCTTAGATGTTGCCCTTCCTGTAACGACGAAGATATTCCTTACTCATTTGACAGCAATCTTTTCAATGCGATCGTTTCCATGCCATACAATATTAATAGAGTGACAATAAATAATAAACGCTTCCCAGGGCAGTCTACTTGTTTAAATGAGATCAGGGGATTTCCCAGGAGCGGCTGCCATGTTTTGTCAGGTGTGATGAAGATGCTCATGCTGGCAGGTACAGGCTGATGCTTTAAGAAAAGGGAATTGGCTTTGCTCGGATGACTTTGGGCACAGGATATTGCGTGGAAAATAGTAAAGGATTCATAAATTGAAGCTCTTCATGCGAATGTATATATATATGGGCTTAGAACAGAGATTTTTAGCAGACCAAAGATGTATGGAATGTAGCTGAACAACAATATTAGCATTTGTGCAAGGGTAATTTGAACCTAAACCTCTAGAATGTGTAAAAATGAATAAACATTAAGTTATTCTTTTGACATTTTACTTCTGTTGAGTGGTCATTTTAGTAGATATGACTCATTTGCAATTTTAGATGATCTGGAACCAAGAGGATCTGTAAAGCTTCTTCAGTTATTAAAAGGGACTTTTAAAAAGACTTTTGCAAGGGGATATAAAACCAAAAATGTTTCTGCCTTTTTTTAAAAATATTTTGGGGGAAGAGAGAAAAGAGAAACACGTTTACGGCAAGGGTCAAAAGTAGAAATGCATTCAGATTAGACTTAATTCATATGCTGCTTTGACTTTATGAGTAGTGTAGAGGATTAGATGCATATTAATATAAATTTCCTATTACGGATCCTACTGCTTTCTGTGAGGAAGTGTTATTGTTTCATTGCTGGATTGGGTATGCCTCTGTGTAGGACATAGCCTACTAGGCGTTTCCTCGAGACCTGTCTGGAGACTTTGTGTTTCTAGGCAGCTTGCCCATCCCAGCACTCCTGCGGCCTGCTGCTGCAGTGATGTCAGGGTTGCAGGTGTGGGTGAGGCGTTGCACATTACTAAGCACCCTCTTTTAACTGAAGTCAGGAGGCACTCAGGGCAGAATAGCATCCATCAGTTTAGACTGTGCAAACAAAAAATGACATGGCTCTGCTCCAAAAATAAGTAGTAGTCATGTCTGGAAGTATGTCTATCTTCCAGTCTTTTGTCTGTAGAAAGGAATTACTTGTAACTTTTTCATGAATGTAGGGGTAGGGCAGAAGAAGGTGGAAAACCTGAGTATCCTTGTTATATATAAATTTCATATTTCCATACTAGTTTTTATTTTGCTTTTATGCTATCCCTTGTTATTGTGGGTTTTCTGCTCCCCCCCCCCCCCTTTGCTATTAAACAATGCCTAATTGGGGAAAAAATTCCCACTAGTTTCAGTAGTTGAGTCTATGGCCATTTGTAACTCCTTTAGCTGGTTATAAAATCTGACAAACCATATTAGGTATAACATTTAACATGAAGTTCCTCTGTCTGTTGCTGGGAGTTGAAGCAGCATGTATTAAAAATACCTGCTGCACGATTCCTGTATTTCCTGGATTTCAAAACCCGTCTGGATGTGATCCTGGGCAATATGCTCTAGAGGACCCTGCTTGAGCAGGGAGGTTGGACTAGATGATCTCCAGAGGTCCCTGCCAACCTAAACCGTTCTGTGATTCTCACAGGGCAAAAAAGCAATGCTGTTTCTCCTTCTGTGCAGAGGGACAAAAGCCTTGCTTTTATAGCTTTGTGTAGGGTTTTATGCTTGGCAATAACCTGAATTTGTTTTCACTGAGAAACTATGTTTGAAAAACATCACGTTCTCCAGTATATCTTACCTAAATATGTCTGCTTGCTAACTCCCCCATGGGCTGCCCTGAGCGGGGAGAGAATCTGTTTGCTGATATATTAATCACAATATCTTAGTGAATGGGGAAAAAAAAATTCTCCAGAAATTTTCTTGCAAAGTCAGTATTTGTATTACTTATGCCTCTGTGTGGAGGTTGTTTAGTTTCCTCATGTTCCAGTCAGGAAGCTGCTTATGTGCTGTAGGATGAGAAAGAGCTGTGGGAATGGGGCTGAGGCAGGGGAAGATGGCACAGGCTGGTGTTTGAGTTCATCTGTGCAGCTAGACCCTTCCTGAAGCTTAATTAAATCAAACACCACATCTTCCAGCTAAGAGCCATTTTACCCATCTGAGCAGGAAATAAACCCCAGTGTATGTGGCTGGACTTTCTTCTCCCACCAGCATAACCCTGTTGATGTATAGGTACTGGTGTCAGTGGAAGGAATTTAGCTGGGCAGAAGTTTTGTTTGTACAAAGGCACTGCAAAAAATGCTTGCAAGCAAGAAGAGCTTGCTTAATGGCTTTCCAGTGAGCAGAACTAGAACTGATCAGACTGCATGTGTTTAAGCTGCCTGTATAGAAGGAATAAAAAAACCAAAGCAAGTTAGCTCCGGATGAGGATGCAGTGGTGTTTCTAAATTACGGTTGGTACTGTGGCTGGGGGCGGGGTTATACATGGCTGGGGAATCTTTGCTCTGGAAATTGTAGTTCTGGTCCTTTTCCCCATCCCTGATGTCTGGACCAGGATAGCACTGCTTCCACTGACTTACAGTAGTGGAAATTACAAACTCACTGATATTATAGGGTTGCAGCTTCTAAACCACACAACTTTTAATCCATTCTGCTTTACCTCCAGTAGATAATGCGTTACATTAGTACTTTTTATTGATAAGATTACAGGAATTGTGCAATTCTGCTATAGTTCACTCAGATAAAGGAGAAAAAAGGATCTCTTGGTGTTTTTATGCTAAACTTCTGACACTTTTATTTCATTTCCATTGTCTCAGGAGGCACGTTCTAGTTTGCGAGTAATTGATGCTTGCTCATTTTTTTCCCAAAGATCTATTAAAAAGAAAGTTAAGCACAGTTTTACAAAACTGTAAAGAGTACAGAGACCGTCTCAAGCTGAGATATTCTAAAACGGGACTGTACTTCCTTAAATAAGAGGCCATGTTTTAAAATTGGCCATTCAGACTTTTTCCCTGTAGTGCTTTCAGACAACCGGTGGATAATGGCAATCTCTAGTTGTTAATTGGTAATCCTTTCACAGCATGAATTTTGAATGAGGAGTGGGTTAAAGAAAATATGTTGTATCACCGTTCAACATGACTGGTAAGGACAAGAAATGCTTCAATATTCTCCATCAGTCATTTTCCTGGCATCCTTCCTTGAGATTGAGTATCAGAGCTCCACAGTGAAATGTTTTCAGCATGGGTTCCCTTTGGGCTTGGTGGGAAGCAGGCAGTGCAGCCCCTGAGCGTGTAGCTTGTTGCTGATGTTCATGGGTGAGGCAGACCCTGCTGCGGGACATTCTGGGGAAGAAGGTAGCAGTTGTTAACTGTTGACTGGGCAGGGACCTCATTTGATCCCCGACTCAAGGCACTTCCAAAGCACACTTCCACCACTGGGTGGAGGTAATTAACTGGCAGTGCTCCTCTCTGCATTCCCTTCCTTAGTGACCTCGGCCCACGCTTTCTGAAAAGCTTACATCCTTGTGGAAACCTCCCTGAGGTCTTAGGAGGAATGAAAATGGTAGTGGAGGTAAAGGTGCAGGGGGAGCCAGCACATGAGACAGCCATGTCTGAGGGAGAGCCACCTGGCTTGCTGCTTCTCCAGGGCCCTGTGCTACGTCTATACAAACTTCTGGGTGAGGAGGGGGATGACTTGGCCCAAGTTTTCATGTGCCTTTGCTTCTTGTTTCCCACAATGCTGGCAGCTAAACTATGTTTTGAGAATGCATTCTACACTCCCTGAATTTTTGTAAGCCTTAAACGTGAGCGTACTGAAGTGTTTTGCACTGCTTTACAGCATCTGTCCTCCATTCCATTACATCCTGAATGCTGCTTCTGCATGATAGCTTAATTGCTTAATGTCTTCTTCAATGTTCACTCTTGAGCTTGAAAACCTGAACAAGTGTTTTAACTGTGAATGTATGAGCATAGATGGATTGTGAATGCATGAATTTTTCCCTGGAGCAAGGCTGCCAGATCCTGTTCCTTTAGCTGTTGACTGTTCTGGTGTTTGCTGGTCTAAGAAGTTTTTGTATGGGTGGTAGGACAGGATCAGGATATCATGTAATATCATATCTTTGATAATATTATGTCATTGTCATATAATGCAGCTGTAATATATGTGATAGTATCATATATTATCATATCATTACAGATATGATTCTGATAGCCGCCAAGTCAAAGCAAACCGAACAGCTTTGGAAACATCCCGAAAGCAATGAAGACCTGTAGACTAGACATCTCATGTGGCCAGGGCTCTGCTTTTATCAAAGGACAGAACATGGATGACTAAGTTCATCCTCAGTGTATGTGATGTGTATGCTTTATGCAATGGCTGTAGGCTGAGCACCAAAGTAATCCCAAAGGATCCAAGGGTCCACAGGTATAATGGAGGACTATTTTTGGCATGGAACGTCCAATTCAGTGACATCAGAACTGAAGCTGTTGGCGTAATAGGTTATTTCCCTCCGGAAGGGTGTCCCTAGTAAATTTGTGGTAAATATTCAGAGATACATTTAAAACATAAGTATTTTGCCTTTGTCTATTTCCTTTCCTCTTCTCCCCACACATACTTTCTTATGACTCATTTTGCTTTTCTTTCGTGCGGCTTTCCCAAATTCACTTTAGCCTGTTTAAGTTTGCTAGCATTAACTGAAAGTGATGATGCAGCTTTTCAGAAAGAAAAAAGGGAATGGCAAGCTTGTTTGTAAGGCTGATTTGAACCAACCAACCTGGTATCGCTGTAATGAAAAAAATGAAATGGATTTAATTATGTTGCGTATAGTAATTAGGCAGTGAAATGATTCCGAAGAAAAAGCTACTCCCAAAATACCACTGAGCCAAAAACAGGTAATGAAGAAAGAAGATTAAAAATGGTGATTATTGGAATTATTTTCAGCTTGTGCATGAATAAAACGAAGTTATGAAATATAGATATACAAGCAGATGAAGGCATTTCATAGCATCTTTAGGTATACATCAAGCAGTCTTTCCATCATAAATTTTACAGCACCTTTTGGCATTCTGGGTATTTAACTTGCAGATGAATTACTTCTTGCTTGCATCAAATGCATCATTTGTGGATATATTTATGCAAATCACAAGCTTTTCTCCATGAGTTTATTTTATGGTTAGATATTTGAAATAATATCTTTGTACCAGTTTGATTTTTCTAGCTTTGATTTTACACTGTTCTTCTAGGGGGATAGGGTGTTGGATGCATTTTGATAAACAATGCTGAAATGACAGATTTGGGCTTTAAATGACATTGTGTTCCATAAACTGTGAAACAAAGAGTCGTAACTTACCCTCAGCTACATACATTTCAGGGAAAATTATCTTTCATGCTTTGATCTACACTGTATCATTTTACTGAGTGGCCTCATGTGCAATATCAATCAAATTCACTGGAGATGTGAGAGAATATCATTTGAAATCGGAGAATACAAATCATAGATTCATCTGCCTGGTGGGAAAGAAAATGTTCCATAAGTCCCAGTTTCTCTGATTATAACTGCATTATTATTGTAAAACTCTAGAGAAGAAACTTCTGTAGTTTTGGTTCTCATTGATTTATTTATTTGGATTGACCAAACGTGAGGGACTTGGCCCAAGACTGTTCAAGAGCCCTAAGGGAGTTGGGCACCCAGCTCTCTTCCAAAGTCCTTCCCACTCCTGTTTGTGCTTTTCAGAAAGGTCAGAGACTGGGAAAACCAGAGTGACGAGGTTTCAGCTTCCATTAGGGTAGTTATTTGAATAACCCTTTCCAAGGGATGGTTACCATGCAGGGTACCCACACTACCTCACTTTAGTCCTCAGATTTTGCTTTAGTCTCCTGGGATATCACAGAGTTTTTTGCCAGGAACCTACCTGACAAATTCGTTTACTCCTGCCCTGGTCAAGGGCTGGATTCAGTGACAAGAGTGGGAAGGGTAGCAGGCAAGGGAAGGATGGTGTGGTGTCCTGTAGCTGTTAACACCTTCCTATCCATTCTCAAATGCTTTTAGGCAGCGCTGGGCAGTGAGTTCACACTGAGCCCTGCCATCAAGGTGAAGGGCTATTCTCATGGGCTGGCCACAGAGGATCTCCTGAGAAAACTGTTTCAGGCTGCCAGTCCCCAAATTGCACCGCATCTGCTGTGCGCAAGGCAAAGAAAACAGTGGGAAGAAATCTGTTCTCTAAATGTTTTTTAGAGTTGGAGTGGCAGTGACTGTGTGTCAGATGGGGAATCTTTATGCAGGGCACTGCTTCTCTCTAAATACAGTTCTGCTTTCCAGTCATAGCTTATTGTCTCTTGCTTGATTTTTGTAGCTCTATCAGTGTGTTGCTAGGGAAATAAGGCTTCCGATGTGCTAGAACGTCAGTCCAAGACGAATGAGATCGGAGATTAGAGACAGGAAACCTTTTAAAATTATCTTTATTTTTTTTAATGACAACAGGAGAGTTAATGAGCAAAAGTAGGAGGGGAGTTTATCTCAAGTGGTTGAAATCTGTCAAGTAGGAGGCCTTGCAGAGCTTGTGAGACTCCACAAGCTTTTTATCGTTTTATTTCTTCAGATGGAAAAAAAATCTTTTAATGAGTCTCCAGAAAGGAGAGTTTCTCTGGAAGATTCCCTTCTGTTGTACTAGCCACATTCATTAATGAAAAGAAATAAAAAATGTATCTGTGATTTCCTATTCACCCAAGCACTGGTTTCCCAGAGTGACTTCCAGCAGGGCTCCTGTGTGCTGGGCAAGAAAGGTGATGTTTGCCTTCTGACCCGTCTGGTAGGCACTGAGCACTTATGTGCTGCAATAAACTGATGATGATTAAAAATATAACATGATTTTTTTTAATTTAAAGAAAATAAAAAATCACATCTCATCCAGGGTTTAGAGGTCCATGCCCTTACACCCACTTTTGGCTGGTATGAGAATTGCTAAAGAAAGATTTAGCTTATTAAAGCCCCTCTGTGTACAGCTGCTCTGCTTATGATCACCTACTGAGAAGATCCTCCAGGAGCTTTTCCAGGCTTATACCTCTAGCAACTGAAGCGTTTAATCTGTATCACTTAGAGCCTCTTCCAGCATTCTTTAACCCCTCCTTTACTTTTTCTCCAGTTTTCTGGCCATTCCTGACATTGCAAGAGGAAAGGATTATGAAAGATGTTGAGAAATGTTGTGATCAATATGAAGTCATCTGTACTTTCTACTTTTGTATGTTTGGCTTTTTATATTTTTTAACAAACTGGGTGCTGTTCTCCACAGAACATATGTTTTATGACTATAAAACAGCAAGCAAGCTGGTCACAGGATGCTAGTGCCTGGGATTTTGTAGGCAAGAGTGAGTTGTACCAGTCTTTCTATGGGATTCCCTGTAGAAAAGGTGCCATATTTTTTCTTTTCACTTCAGTACCATTGCTTCCCTTACGTTGGTTAGCTTGACTTGAGCAGGCTAAAGTTTTCTTCCTTAGGCAAGAGACAAACAAGGAGAGGAATGACTTCCCTTCACGTGAACTCCTTCACCAGTTTGCTTCTAGTCCTGTTTCTGTCTCTCATCTGCTCCCAGAGGGAACCAAATGGGACAGTTTGGTCCAGACTGCTTGTTTTAGGATGCTATAGAAAATCCAACTTGCATTACAGGATACTCATTCTTCATTCCTGTACTTCCCCTTATGAATGTTCCCTTGTACATTCCTATTTCTGACAGATTTGTAGTAGCTTTTCTCCTCTATGTTTCTGTCTTGATGTCTTGCCTACCTCCTACTCTGACCATGGCTGCTGCAATGTTTGGAAGCTGATAAGGAAATCACCGCGCTCTTTTGGATTTTCCTGTCTCCAAGCTGTGCTGCTTGGTCTCCACTCATTGCTTGTCTTTAAATAATATTATTCCTGGTTAATGTTACTGCAGGTAAATTGGACCCTAGAACTGGGAAGCTGACAAATGCTGTTTGCTTTGCTTGGTATACTCTCCCTGTTTGGCTTGGCTGTTTGACATGCCTGGGATTGGGAAGGTCTGCGGCTTCAGGGAGACTATGCGGGTGACAGATGCCCTGCGGGATAAAGTGGTTGCTTGGAAGGAGACTGTGATGGCCCTCTGATGCTGCCCCCAACTCACGATGGAGTTGTTTTAGGGGAAACCTGGGAGGCTGTCATTTGACATGCTTTTTAGCAGTTCTTTGCTTTGAGCTGATTTTGATTTGAAGAGAAGGATTGGAGAGGTTTTCACCTTTCCCCTTTTCCTCTCCTGCCCTTGATTTTGAACACTGAGGAAGAAGCATTTTTTTTTCTTCTGTTGACCCATACTGCAAACTATCATTGTTCTCCTTCACTTGGAGCGTAAGAGCAGGAAAGGATAGACTGCTTGCTGCTGCATTTGCTGCATGTTATTAAGTAGCAACGACTGATAATAGCATGAACTAACACTTCAGTTAGCGATCGGAAACCTGAAAGAAAGTGTCCCCTTTCCCCATGAAAATCCACTGTCAGTTGCCAACCTTTTAACCCTCTTGTCCGTTTATCCTGGAAGCTCCCTGAGGCAGATGAGAGACTATGATGCTTAGAGCAAGGAGACCCTGATCTCTGAGACTTTTTGGCATTTTCAGAATATAGATAATAAATAGCAATAAACTCCAGAACTGTTAGCCTGTAAGATAACTAATTTAACAGTTCCACTTTAATGACACTTTCCAGTGTCATCCATAAAAGCTGGGATGCAACATACCCTGCTCTGTAGCATGGAGGGAACCTTCTGCAATTAATTATACAAGTGAATGCAAAAGGCCTCTCCTCTTCAGTTCCTGGCTGTTTGTGCAGGTATCATGAAATGTGCTAACGGCCGGTATCTTATCAGCTGCCTGCATTTTGATATGAGAATGTGGAGATTTCAGAACTGACAAGGAAGTACAGTTTTAAACATGCTGGGAGGGGAACATCTGTGAATGACTTCTAACATCTGTTCCTCTAGAAGGAAATTGCTGATATTCTCATTTTATAACAGATAAATCTTTGTATGCTGCAATGTTTACATATTTAAATGCAAACTTGAAATGGAAGAAGTGACTAATTAATTTAGTTTGGGCTCTTAATATTTGCATTATTTTTAATTTTATTTGAATATTTTGTTCACAGGGTTAGTAAATTTTATCACAGATCAGACTCTGCCTTTAAGCAACTTTATGCCTAGGAGGGAGAGAAAGAAGAGACTGCATGGAAAAGCGAAATGCATGGGATTGTTGCAAGGAATCTGGAAACAAGGTTCTGATGTTACGCCAGTGTATCTTCTCTGCATTTCAAAGGGCTTGCTTTTGATTCCCTTCACACAAATTGCGGCCAGAATTAGATCTATCATATAGCTCTCAATTCAGCTGAGGATAAACTTCAGTATCATGGCTGTGAGCTGATGATCTCTGGGTGAGAGAAGTCTAGGAATTTGCTTTTCTAAAATTAATAGCATTGCAAAAGCAAGAGAGGACAAACAGCTAACATCTGCCCTGTGAGACTGGTCCAAGCTACATAGTTTGGGGATGGTGATGGACAGGTAGGAAGTATTGTATCTACAGCTTGTCTGGAAAAAACACTTTTACAAATTTGCTATACCACCTCTAAATCTCATTGCCTATATAGCTTTCTCCTCTTTTCTCTATTTCTTTTTTCATTAAATATTTTTCTTCCTAATTCTGCCCATCTAATGTGTTCTGTAGCAGAAGCCCTTTTGCATTGGTATTTGAGCATCATGAAGCACTGTAAACAGTTCCTCTCCTCATTTCTTTACTCTGGTGTTTACACTTTAAAAATATTTCCATTCATTGCAGTTACTATTTGTCAGACCACAGACACAGCCCCCCCTCCCTGTAGGCTAATCTCTTTCTCCAACCCTTTAAATCCTGTGTCTCCTCTTCCTTCCTCCTCTCACCCCCAGTCCAGTTTTCTAGCACACTTGCAGCTACACACTATCAAGCATGAATGGAAGTGAGGTTGTTCCTGGCTGTTGCACTGGTGCTTATTGTGACAGAAAGGATGTCAGAATCATCCTGTTGCCTGTCACAGGTTTTAGTAGTCTAATGCAGAGGGTGAGGGCAGTGGGTATGAGGTTAATAACCATTTTCTCTTCTTTCTCCATAATGACAAGATTTCTACCCTGATGTCAGTGCCATCTGACATTGGACTGCAGATATGTAAACCAGCTGCAAAAAAGAAGGCAGAAAAGGTCAGTGTAGAGCCAAATGCACTAGAAATTTGTAAAACTAGAATTGCATGGAAAGGACACTTCTTTTCCTCTGCTCTTGTCTCTTTTAAAGTGTAAATTTTTTGTGGCTTGGGCTGTCTCTCACAGTGTAAAAGACTATGCATTTGGATCATAATCAACATTAGTGTGTAATTTGGGCCTATAGGTAACAAAGCAATATGAATAATGACACTTCTAGAAGGATTAAGCCGATGATAGAAGTCTACAGGAAGTGAGTCTGCAGGCCAGCCTACACTCCGACATAACAGACAATTCGTGTTTTGTAAATCATGACTTGGCTCATGTTTTAGCTTCTTTTTCTTCTTTCTGTAGCTAATAGGTAGGCAATGGTAATTCTGTCTTGTACAAACATCTGGAAATAAGCTATGAGAATCTCCTAGGGAAGCAAAAACATCCCTCTAGAAAAAGCTGCACTCTGAGTCAACTTTCCTATCTAAAGCAGTCTGTAACAGTTATTTTGAAATATTGGAGACATCTGGCTCGAATAATACCTAATACTCTTCCTGCTTGTGGAACTGTTATTTGTGCAGATGAATTTCAGACTTTTGAAAGCATTGAAAATGGTTACTACAGTATGTAACAGCAGATTTTTCACCTGCTCCCAGTTTTGCTAGCTAGAGATTATCTTTTTTTTTTTCCCTTCTTTCACTTGCAGCAAAGTCAAAGAAAGAATTTGTTTAAAAACTAAATAAAATGAAACAAAAAAGCCTTCCTAAACTGCATGGATTGTGGCAGTTGTCCTTAATTTCACCCTAATGAGCATAAAAAATGGCCAGGATACAGCATGTGTCACTAAAAATTGAGGTGTACATTGAGGAAAATGAGGAAACTATGCCAACATCATAACTATCATGAGATGATGGGATAAAGTAAATAGCTATTTACACTAACGATGTAGACTCTAACAGCACTAGGGAAGCTGAACTTAGCTGTAGAATATAGCAAGTATGGAGAAAAAAAAGTTGACAGATTCACGTAATGATCAAAGCCAACATCATTTCTGCTTGAGCAGACAATTTTGACTTAAAGGTAAATCTGCCTGTGGTATACTTTTCACCAGCTGTCAATCAGGGGAGACAAGGGACTCCAGAGAACCTGCTTCGGTACATTGGCTATCACCTTTTCATCAGGCAGTTCAGTCTGTTCTGTATTTCTTGTGCTCCTAAAATCCCTCTGGGATTTTTGCAATGGGGTTTGAGAAAACTTTAAAATCTCGCTACAGGAAGATAAACAGAGGAGACAGAACAGCAGTCCTATGTGAGAAAAACATTTCGTAGCATTTGCTTCTAATTTTAGGCCCTTGAAGATAATTGCCACAATGATTGTGTATTAATGTGCGGAGCAACATGCTCTCCTGGTGCCAATTTAAAGCTAAAATGTATCCGAAGATCCAGCTTGTATGTGTCTTGCTGGCACTTATTTACTTTATTTATGCTAGCAATAGCATGCTGCGCTGCATTGTGACATAGTGTATCATTACAGGAGGATCTGACAAAACATGTCACTATCAAATGCAGGCAACAGATTTCACACACACAAAAAGAGATGCAAATTAAATGACTTATTTTATGGAAGGATACTTGGTGAGTGCTGAAGAATTGCACATACATTCCTACCAGTGTTCTTTGTGCACTTCCGTGAGGAATTAGTCCTCCACTTGTATCCTTCAGTATCATACGTATGTGGACGAAGGACATCTATTTTTCATCTCAGCAGTGACTGCAGATGAGTTCCTTGGATGCTTGTTCAATATCTAGGACTGGAGAGCTATGTGTTTTTTAAACTTAAAAAAAAATTAGAACAAGTGTTTGTTATTTCATGCTGTTTAGTAAGCTCATCTTTCCTTTCATGCTCCCTTCTCTATTTCTCTCCAAATTGAAGTGAATTACCCTCCCTGCTTTTTTTCTTCTCCTATCACAGCCCATTAGGGGGCTACAAAATTTACCCTTCTCCAAATTCACAAGCTGCCTCAGGCCAACTGCTTATCTCTTGGTCTTTGTATCTATTGTACCGCTCATCAAAGTTTTAAGATCAACAGAGAGAAAACAGAAGTATGTTTCCATATTTTTGTAACATGTTCTTGTTTCTATTCTAAAATATTTATGCTTCGTAAGAGAAAAAGAGAACTGAGAAAAAGATGATTGAATAGAAGGAAGGTTGTGTTGTAAACGTTAATGATGTGGTGTCTTTACAGGTGTTAAAATATGAAGAGACTGTTAACATGTTTTAGTTTGACACCAGTCCTAACTTTCAGCCTGTAATTGCTGCTGCTAATTGTGGTTGAACTGGTGCAATGTTGTAGGAGCCACTCTGTCCTCTTTTTAACTGCACTTACTCATGACTTCATATTCCAACCTTAGTTGTGACTGGTTTATAGAAAAGCTGTAAAGTATCAAATTGGCTGGCAGAGGCTTGAGTACAGGGGATGAAAAGGGTCCCTGGTGATTGTCCATGCTCTTGCCTGCTTTCCACCATCTCTTCAGCATTTTCAGCTATGGGTTTCAGATCACTTGTGACTTCTGTGTGCTTGAGAGCTGCACTGTGCCCTGCACCCCAGTCTATCAATTTCCCCCTGGAAGATATTGCCGGAGAGGAAGACTGTCAAGGGGATATCAGACGGCAAATAAAGTTTGGTTTTGTGGAATAGCTGAGGAACAGTAATCTGTATAGAAAAATGGTATTTGTGTGGAAGAATCCAATTCAACTTTTGACATAAACCTTAATTAATAAGTTATATCAGAAACAGGTTTCAGTACACAAATACAGAAAGTTCCCTCATTGAGAGGGTTACACGTTTACAATTTGAAGTGGATATGGGAGTGTGTGTTATGTATGTTATTCTGCAGAAGCAAAACTTCCAGGATCTCAGTGGAAGCGCAGACTGTAGCAGACCTTATTCATGGTGGCTGTTATCTGCATATTCCCTGAACTGGTTGTAAGGACTGGATCTGTTGATTTTACTGCCTTCCAGCTTCTGCTTTGAGTGGATTGCATTTTGACCTGAACTATTATGCTGGAATGATCTCTTGAATCAACAGCGAGAAATCACTTAGGCTTACAAACAATCATTGGAGATGTACAGCGTAACAATTTCGAACCGGAAACACATTTTTCTGTTACTCCATAAAGTGTGGTACTTCTGCATGCAGTTTTGCAAGTGGTAGCTTTAGAGGTTTGCTTTACTTTCCTCACTACTGAAAGCTCTTGCTCTTTTTTATGAAATCTTATCTGATTACAGCAGCATCAGTCTGTACTTCAGAAGAAATATTTGCTGGCAGGAACTAATGTAATTATTAGAATTATATTCTGTTCTACATCTGGGAAAGTAGGTGGTGACAAGGACATCTGTGCTCCTTATGGCAAATGTTAGTGGTCTTATTAGCTCTTGAAAGATGAAAAGTCATCTATTCTATCTTCTTTTTATTACAGCGCAGTAACTTTCTCAGTATTTCTATTCTTAATTTTAATCTCTGGCAGTTCAGGCAGACTGATGTCCCCAGTAAGTCTGGTGAAACTCCCAGTATCACTGCTTTTCCCGCTTTCACTGTAGAGGCTAAAGTCTACTGCATGTTGCATATATATAATAATTGCTTGAGATAGGGGAAAAAATGACTTTTGTTCATTGCTAGTCCTTCAGAGCTACCAGTTTAGAAATATATGAATGGAATTCATATATTCCTTGAATTCCTTGCTTTGGTCCTTTGTTAGTTACAGGAGAGGAATACTTCAGGGGTAAGAAAGCTTTTTTTTTTTTTTAAAGAAAAAAGCATGACTGAATTTATTATTTAATCTACTATATGAATGCAAAATTCCTATAATTCATTGCTATTTTTAATATTAAAAACCATTTCATTTTTCTGATATTTTATAGCACTTGCTTTTAGCAGTTGATGTAATTTAGCTCTATCTATTTTCATTAGAGGGTGCTCAGGGATGCCTTTCTCAGGGAGCTTTGCAAATGTGAATGAATAATTGATTCAGATGAAGGATGTCACTGAGCACCTTACAGCCTGTCTCTTTTAACAGCTTTGAGAGACATATGCACACACTCTCTATCTGTCTTCTGCTTAATGCTAAAGATTTCAGAACAGTCAAACCACCCAAGTTACAGAATACCCATGTCTGTGACAGGGTAAGCTGTCTGCTGCAGCAGACTGTGCTACAGCAAAACTGTATCATTCTCTTAAAAGTTGACTCAAAACTTGTTTGCTTGTTTCCTTCATTTCCTGAACAGAAGAGCGATTCCCATGCAGTATCATCTCTCTTTCTTCTTTCCCAAGTGTTCTGAGCATTGGACGTTCTGCCAGCCATAAAGATCATCAGTTATTGAAATCTAGAGCAGAATCAATCCAAAAAAATGTTTTTCCTTTTCTTGGAATCACAGAATGGTTTAGGTTGGAAGGCACCTCTGGAGAAATCATCTAGTCCAACCTCCCTGCTCAAGCAGGGTCCTCTAGAGCATATTGCCCAGGATCACATCCAGACGGGTTTTGAATCTCTCCAGCGAAGGAGACTCCACTACCTCTCTGGGCAACCTGTTCCAGTGCTCTGTCACCCTCACAGTCAAGAAGTTTTTTCTCAGGTTTAGGTGGAACTTCCTGTGGTTAAGTTTCTGCCCGTTGCCTCTTGTCCTGTCGCTGGGCACCACGGAGAAGAAACTGGCCTCATCCTCTTGACACTCCCCCTTCAGATACTTGTACACGTTGATGACATCGCCTCTCAGTCTTCTCTTCTCCAGGCTGAACAGGCCCAGCTCTTGCAGACTTTCTTCATAGGAGAGATGCTCCAGTCCCCTCATCATCTTGGTAGCCTTCCGCTGGACTCTCTCCAGTAGTGCCATGCCTCTCTTGTACTGGGGAGCCCAGAACTGGACACAGTCCTCCAGGTGAGGCCTCCCCAGGGCTGAGTAGAGGGGCAGGATCACCTCCCTCGTCCTGCTGGCAACACTCTGCCTAATGCACCCCAGAAGACCATTGGCCTTCTTGGCCACAAGGGCACACTGCTGGCTCATAGTCAACTTGTTGTCCACCAGGACTCCCAGGTCCCTCTTGGCAGAGCTACTTTGCAGCAGGTCAACCCCCAGCCTGTCCTGGTGCAGGGGATTATTCCTCCCCAGGTGCAGGACCCTGCACTTGCCTGTGTTGAACTTCATGAGGTTCCTCTCCGCCCACCTCTCCAGCCTGTCCAGGTCCCTCTGAATGGCAGCACAGTCTTCTGGTGTGTTAGCCTCTCCCCCCAGTTTAGGATCCTCAGCAAACTTGCTGAGGGTGCACTCTGTGCCTTCCTCCAGGTCACTGATGAATACATTGAACAAGACTGGACCCAGGACTGACCCCTGGGGGACACCACTAGTTACAGGCCTCCAACTTGACTCTGCGCCATTCACCACAACCCTCTGAGCTCGGCCATCCAGCCAGTTCTCAAGCCACCTCACCGTCCACTCATCCAACCCACACTTCCTGAGTTTGCCTACGAGGATGTGATGGGAGACAGTGTCCAAAGCCTTGCTGAAGTCCAGGCAGACAACATCCACTGCTCTGCCCTCATCTGCCCAGCCAGTCATTCCATCATAGAAGGCTATCAGATTGGTCAAGCATGATTTCCCTTTGGTGAATCCATGCTGACTCCTCCTGATCACCTTCTTGTCCTTAGTGATGACCTCCAGGAGGAGCTGTTCCATCACCTTGCCAGGGATGGAGGTGAGGCTGACAGGCCTGTAGTTTCCTGGCTCCTCCCCCTTGCCCTTTTTGAAGACTGGGGTGACATTGGCTTTCTTCCAGTCCTCGGGCACCTCTCCTGATCTCCAGGACCTTTCCAAGATGATGGAGAGTGGCCTAGCAATAACCTCCGCCAGCTCTCTCAGCACTCGCGGATGCATCCCGTCGGGGCCTGTGGATTTATGGATGTCAAGTTTGGACAAAAGATCTCTAACCTGATCCTCCTCAACCGAGGGAGGGTCTTCCTTTCTCCAAACTTTCTCTCTTGTCCCCAGGGTCTAGAATTCCTGAGGACTGGCCTTAGCAGTAAAGACTGAAGCAAAAAAGGCATTCAGTAACTCTGCCTTCTCTATATTCTTTGTCACCAGGGCACCCGCCCCATTCAGCAGCGGGCCCACGTTTTCCCTAGTCTTCCTTTTGCTATTGATGTATTTGAAGAAGGCCTTCTTGTTGTCCTTGACATCCCTTGCCAGATTTAATTCCAACTGGGCCTTAGCCTTCCTTGTCGCATCCCTGCACGCTCTGACAACCTCCCTGTATTCGTCCCAAGTGGCCTGTCCCCCTTTCCACATTCTGTGTACTTCCTTCTTCTGCTGGAGTTTTGCCAGGAGTTCCTTGCTCATCCATGCAGGTCTCCTGTCCACTTTGTTGGACTTCTTCCTCAGAGGGATGCACCGCTCTTGAGCCTGGAGGAGGTGATGCTTGAATATTAACAGCTGTCTTGGACCCCCCTTCCTTCTAGGGCCCTACCCCAGGAGATTCCCCTAAGTAGGTCCCTGAAGAGGCCAGAGTTAGCTCTCCTCAAGTCCAGCGTTGCAATCCTACTCATTGCCCTGCTCCCTCCTCGTAGGATCCTGAGCTCCACCATCTCATGGTCACTGCAGCCAAAGCTGCCCCCAACCTTCGCATCTCCAACTAGACCTTCTTGGTTTGTTAGTACAAGGTCTAGCAGTGCACCTCTCCTCGTTGGTGTCTCCACCACCTGGGTCAAGAAATTATCATCAATCCTCTGCAGGAACCTCTTTGACTGTTTGTGCCTAGCTGTGCTGTCTTCCCAACAGATGTCAGGGTGATTGAAGTCTCCCATGAGAACCAGGGCCTGTGATTGTGAGGCTACTTCCAGCTGTCTGTAGAAGGCCTCATCGACGACTTCCTCCTGGTCAGGTGGCCTGTAGTAAACCCCCACAACAGCGTCACCCATGTTAGCCTGCCCTGTAATCCTTACCCATAGGCTCTCAACTTCCTCTTCATCCACCCTGAGGCAGAGCTCTCGCATAAAGAGCAACTCCACCACCTCGCCTTCCTGGCCTGTCTTTCCTAAAAAGCACATAGCCATCCATGACAGCATCCCAGTCATGTGAACTATCCCACCATGTCTCTGTAACCGCAATGAGATCACGGCCCTGCGACCGCACACGGATCTCTAACTCTTCCTGTTTATTCCCCATGCTGCACGCATTGGTGTACAGGCATTTCAGAGAGCCAGTCAAGCATGCAAGCTTCCCAGGAGAGGTGCAAGAGGATCCTCCATAGCCATGTTCCATGCTGTCTCCCCCGGCTGTATGCACCCGCTGGAGGCATCCTGAATTGAGTGGATGTGTACTGTGTCACTATACCACTCCCCTTCCCCCATCTTGCCTAGTTTAAAGCCCTCCTTACCAGGCTGGCCAATCTGTTGGCAAAGACGCGCGTGCCCCGCTTGGTAAGGTGGAACCCATCGCTCCCCATCAGCTGTCGGTCTTCAAACAGGGTTCCATGGTCATAGAAACCAAAACTCTGCTGCTGGAAATTTTAAACAAACCAAAAAATGAAACTAGATTTTAGGCACAGAAATGGTTTGTGGGTGAAAAACCTGTGAACAGCATCCTAGTATAAGTCCAACCACCACTTAAAGGCAATTTTATGAGTCTGACTGATGGATACAGCTTCTTGGTGCATTTACCTGTGGTATATCAGTTGACTCTGATGTCTTATTTTCATCAATAGAAAGCTAACTTCAGTTTGCTGCAGGAAATCCAGCTGGACTGTATACTGTCATGTAGAACAGAGACTCCTATATGCTTTTGTTTGCTTATTTCCCCTTTGGTGGAGAGGTCAGCTTCTCCTTAGTAGAGCTATTGGTTTTATATAGTTGTAGAGTTGGACCACTGTATTTTTCAGTTATTTGCATTGTTATCAAAATCATTGCTCCCTTTGTTTCTTTTCTGAAATCACCAGTACTTTAAAAAAGGACGTCTTTAGGGTTCTTTTCACAAAGCTCATCTAATATATATTTGATACGGATTTATTTGGTTCTGGTTCATTAAGAAAACTTTTTAATGGGAATGGGACATTTCCCCCCTGCCCACCCTATAAATGCTCTTGAATGATCTTGAATTTTCTTGTTGTTTTGCTACAAAGACATCACCTATCGAATTTCCGAACACACAAAAAAAGCTAAACTGATCAGTGTAGGGTGCAGAGATGGTCTGGTTCTGTCTGATGCAATGTACCATAGCAGGCTGTCATCAGTCACTTTAAATTATTCTGGCCAGTGTAATTCTGTACCTGTCAGCTGCTTTATGTATAAGATCATGCCGAGCAAAAAACTGAATGCTTATCAAAAGGTCTGGATGGTTTAATTTGGGAGGGAATTTGTCCACCATTCTTAATAGAGGTTCATAGATTTTGGTACCAGCATCCTATTTGAAATCTAATCCTTCTAGCTCTGAAGTGAAAAGAGAAAAAGGGAAAAGTTGAAATGCTTACCATCCTGTTTTGCTCTTGATGTAGTCGTATTTTTTTTAATCCAGGTGAAGAGATTAAAAGTATCTTGCTGTTTACTGTTGTACTGGAGGGTGAAGGGGAAGTAAGGGAGAACAAGAGATAACATCATCAGGAAGAGCTCTCATAGTCTTGGTGCCTAGATACGTGGTTTTTCAGCTCTTATTACTTTTAATATCACCACTATTTAAATAGTTCTTTGCAGTCATTGTGCTCTTTGAAGATACCTTCTGTGCTCTGTGAAGATACCTAGCCATGACCTGTATTTCGCTGGAAAAATCTAAGCAGCACTCTCGTCTGGTGAATTCAAGCATTGACTAGATATATGATAGCCTAACAGTAACCTCTTATAAGACACTAACCTCAAATTGTAATGGGAAGCAGCACTAACGCTACAGAATAACGTTAAACCATTTTCATTATTTTCAAAATGAGCCTTTAACTGATACTTGCAAATTTTGCATGTTTGTGTCTTTTCAGCTGGATAATGACTGTTCTGCACAAACAAAAATAGGGCTGTGTATTCCACCATATAGGTGGGGATTTCAGGGCTCATTTCTGAAAGTCAGGCCCTCAGGAATGCTACAGCTGCTTTTCTCTGCAGCTCACCTACCACGTCTCTTCATCTCTTCACGGTAGAGCTCTCTACAGTAGACTTACTAATGGCAGCAAATGTAAAAAGTAAAAAAAAAGTATATGTATGTATGACATATTCTAATATAATTGAGCCTACAGCAAACAATCGCTAGATGAAATGTTTTAATTCCAAAATGCAATCACAGTACCTCGTAAGACAAATATCTGAAGCATTATAGTTTTCCTATGGACCAAATCAATCTCTAGATTTTTATCTCCCATATTTCATTGTGCTCTTTGCTCTTGTTGAGGAAAGAGCAGACATAATGGCAGTGGAGTTAATGCAAAGTGAAAAGTGGGCTGTTGAAGAGAAAAGTGTCTTGGAACTGAATGCCAGTTGCAGGTCAGAATAGCTTGGGTTTGGGTATTAAATTTCTTGATTGGGGAGGAAAAAGGCAAAACAGAAGACTTAAATCAGAAGCGTTATGGAATTGTATAGTTAGAAACTCAGATTTCCATTAAGCTTCTTTTTAATTTGTTAGCAGTCTGTAGCCAAAATCCTTCCCAGAATATTCCAAGGTGATTTGGAATTGGGTCGTTACAGAGCAAAACACTGTGCTGCTTTAATTCTATCCTATATTTTTAAGCAGAATACATGTATGGGGTACACACATTGCATGGCTATTGGTACATTTGGTGGCAGACATAGATTGCTGTGAAGTGACATGGTGCCATGCTTGGCTTTATATATGTGAAGTACAGTATATAGTTGAAATGATATATTTAATCCTCTTCTATCTTTGCTTGTAACTGTAAATTCCAGTTATCTTACAAACATGCTATTCTTAATTTAGTTTATGTTGCCAGATGTAGAGACATGCAAAAATGCCACTCTTTGAGGAAACTGAGCAAAAACTGCCTTTTTCTTGCAAACCACTTCCACTTCCCAGTATCATGCTGCCCTCATTAGAAAAGAGGTACTGATGAAGGTCAAAGCCTGTGATACTCGATTTCTCTCAGTCTGAATGTAACCCAAAAGAGTTACCAGCTTCTGTTGTCACGAAGAGACACTTCAGTAGAGGAGGCAGAGTTCTCGCTTTCAAAGTGTGTGAGGAAGGAGTTGGAAAGAAAACGTGTATCACTTTTCCCTGAGATACTGTGTGATCATGGCCCGAGCTTTGAAATCTTCATTCTTAAGTGCAGAATTTCTTGGCTTTAAAGTGTTCTTTCTATGTGTATGTGTGTTTTTAATAAGTGATTTTTATTTTGTGTGTGTTCCGTAGTAAGAGTGCTCATTAGAGATAAGCAAACAGATTCATGCTGAAGTTTGCATGATACTGTATTTGGATTGTTTTCAGGGAAGATGTTAACCTTCTCCTGCCCAATTTGGATCTAGGAAAATTATTTGCAGCATAATTAGATGTAGAAGTGGAGAGCAGAAATTTAAAGGTAATGGTGTGAAGACCTTGGAATGAGGAAACTAGAGTACTGCTGTTTGTGCAGCTTCTCTGAAAGTATGGGGAATTTTGCCTTCAGCTACAGGGTTAGTCTGGCACAAACACTGAGGACCATAGCCAAAATCTGTGCAAAATGGATGAGGGCTTTATATGGCATAAATTAATGTAGCTCAACTAAAGGCAGCTCTGTGTGTAGCTGATGTAATTGGCTGTTTGGTCCATTGATATTTCTCTCTCACTGTGGCAAAACTGTTACTCTAAAGTGACTCTACGTTATCCCAGCGATAATTTCAACCTTATAATAGAAGTATTTGTGATACTTGTATAATGTATGATTTTTATATATTTATATGTCTTTGTTCCAGCTGGCTAAATCTGTGCCTTCTGTCTGTCCACGTAAAAACTAAAAAGCATTTCTCAGAACAGGGCAAAGCAACTGGCTGCCCCGTTCCCTTCCCTGAATTTTAGCAGGAGAAAATGGGATGTCTGACAATAACGTGTTGTGTCGGGGTTGAGCGTTCTCTCTTTTGTTAAGAGTGATTGTTTACCTGACTATTGTTAACTTCTATGTTTCTTTGGAATCTTGCATGATCTGATACTAGGTTTGTAAAGGCAATGATGTTTCCAATAAATGGCTTTTTACTTTATAGCTAATGCACCTTTGGGATACTTTTTTAGGCTGTTTGGGCCACCTTTAAATTTTTTTTCATGGTTGCACTAGGTATGCTGTAAGCTTTGGGTTATATTTTGTAACAGTTCTGAATCTAGTTTCATTGACAACAGATACCTCCTCTGAGGGTAAATTTATGCTCTATTGTTAGCATCTCTCCTATTTCTGATTAAATCTTTCTTTTCCTTACCTCTTGTCAAGCAAAAAGAAGTTTCCAGTGGTGTTGCATGATTCCCAGCCTAACCTTTACCAAAAACAGCAATCTCAGCAACTCAGGTTGGTAGGATCAGAAGAGAGTTATCGTCAGTCTGAGGTGACATGCCCATTCATGTGTGCCCAGGAAACTCTTCCTAATGCCAATATGAGAAGCAATCTAGTGCTATTTGGTTGTAGGAAAGTAAAGTAACTTAATATGAATTAATTTCTGGTTCTGTAGCAAGCTGACTGCCTTCTAGCCTGTAAAATGAGCGACTTAGCTAATACTTAGAGGAGAGACCACATAAACATCTCTTGGGTTACGTGTATCCTCGGTGTGACTCTACTGATTTTTATTAGTGTTTTATTGTCATTAATGTTTTAGCCAGAGAGAGTTTACCTACTGTTCTTTCCTTTGCATTTATGGCCTGCCTGTCAGATTGCATCATTTAAAATAGAAGTTATTGCACGGAACAGAGTTAATATGTAGTATTTTAAAGAGCATCTATTGTTAAACCAGTAAGAACTTTGCATTTAAAAAAAGTCTACATATAGGACTAGAATATCCTTTTGAAAGAGGTAAGTTTGATTTAGATAGAAAGCTTGCTTTTGGTTATGAACTTCAGCACTTGTAATGAATTAAACTAATTAATTAGATTTAAATTTTTTTCCTATGAAAAGTTGTTTCCTCAACTTTTCCTTTTACACTTTTCTCCCAGATATCTTTGCATTTTTTGGAGTTTCTCTTAGAGGGAAGTTTCTTTTGCAAAATACATCTTTTCAGTACTCTCCCAATCATTTGGCATATATCTCTTCTACTGTGAAAAACCCCAATGACTTAATGTATATATCAGTCTTATTTGTCTACAGTCATATATGTATGCAGGCCAACTCATTTTCAGCAGTATAACTTTGACCTTGAAAAAATGGTTTTATTTTTTTACATCTACTTTTGCATTTCTGTTGGAAACATTACAACTATTTTGGCTCTCTGACTATGGCTAAAATAGCAGTTAAAACATGTCAGCATAAGGTGTCTACTTTAAAAGTATGAAATGACCCTGCTTACATAGGAGAAGAATTTCATAAGGAGTCTGTTACAATACCTTGTTGCAAAACTTATAGGTGAAGTTTTTCAAGTACCATCAAAGTACCTTCACCTCTAGTGTTCTGGCTTTATTGGAAAGGTATAAATATCCCTTGATAGCTACTATTCCATTATATGCACAGAACCACAGGCTAATATACAAACATCCCATTTATACACATGGATCTACTAGGGCTTTTTTTCTCAAGATGTCTTTTAATCTTACTAGTAAATACCCATAAAATGTGTACTGCTGTTTATTGTCTTGTCAGTGACGAAATTCTCACAGTCTTAATGTTAATAAAATGTATAACACAGAACGATATCAGCATTATCAGTAGCTTTAGCATCCTGGCACACATTTGAAGTAGGCATATTGTATATGAGAGATATAAACTTCATATAAATATATTTGTATTTAAAATCTCCTTAGAAGGTAACCTTTGGGAAGCAAGCTGTTCATGCAGTGGTTGAGAAGCAGCCTGACTTTATCACAATGACTCTTTACAAAATTATTTTTTACACAACACAGTGAACAAAAAACTAATTTCGGCTGTTTTATGATGCATAAAGATGAGCTGGAAGGGTTTGTTTATTTCCTTTCCTGGTTCTTGACCATGGGTATATCTGGAGCAGTTGATCTTCCTTAGTTTTGCTGCAGATGTCCTTTGAAGAAGGAAAAGCTTTTTAATGTCATCTTTTTCTGATTCTACTTAAAAGAGTGGGTTGAGGGTGGATGTTCACTTTTAATAAATAAGCCTTTTTTTCCAAAGCATTTGTCATTCTTTGGCAGAAACTGGTGCTGATGAAACTAATAAGTAAACCAGAATTACAAACTGTTGTCTAAAACTTCCTTCTTACTTAATTGTGTACATGTTTGTTCTCTAGCTTTATGTACGTTTATTGATGTCCTAATCCTCTATTTGCATTTTCTTAGTAAGATCCGATAATTGAACAGCTTTCAGATTTAAAAATTCCCCTTTAAAATGTTGATTTTCTTCATGCCTTAACATCATAAAGAAGTAAAGTATCTTAAATCATTTTTCAAGTTGTACTTTTTCTGTTTCTTCTTGTCTGTCTGTCGTGTTTGTTAGATGTAATTGGACAAACTGAGTCCAAACATGGAACATTTCTGGATGCAAGTGCCTTCATACTTCAGTCGTTACCTATATCATCATGAATAAAACTTTAAAAATGTTATTTCACTGCTACATACTAATCTGGCATCAAGCTGGAGATGTTATAATTAAGGTAGTGGCAGGATTTCCATTACTGACTATTTCCTTCAGGAGAAGGAACGGTCTGTGCCTCTCAGCAAAGGAAATAAATTATGATGTCGACTGCTCAGTGCAGCCATCAATTCAGTCTTCTGTGTAGCTGACCTCCAGTCACCCTCTCCTGAGATCCTCCTTGAAACGCAGCACACGGGTAGGGAATGCTGATTAATTATTCAAAGTATTATAAGGAGTGTAAATGTTATTGATGACAGTGCACATAGGGCCTGGTAAGTTACTCTGCCCAGACTCCTCTCAGTGTCTCTGAACTTTGGCCTTGTTATGTTAGGGATCAGCTGAGGTATTAGGGGCACTGCGTCCTATGTGTAGGACAAGTTGTTTTTGTAGTAAGTGTTTTATTCAGCCAATTAAATCCAGCCCTTCAATGAAACAGCCTTGCAGTATTTAAAGGAAATGAATAGAGGACAAATTTTAACAGCTGCAAAAGAAATGAGTGATGCTTGTTTTACAAGCGTGACATCCACCTTCAGTATAGTGAGATTATAGTTATATATTACCTTAACAAATCATCTCAGTCGGTACTGTTTGCTTGTTCCAAGTTAAGCAGATGAGTGACTCGGATGTATTGGTGAGTGACTTTTTGTCCACTGCATTAGCCAAGAGTGATGATCGTTGTTTGGAGCATCTTTCTTTAGCCTCTCTTTTTTTTTTTTTTTTTTTTTTTGGTGTTTTCGCTTGCTCAGTCTCAGTCCTTTGGGAGGCCCACAGCACATATAGGATATCTTATTCTTGGAGAATGATCTATCTGAGCTATGTATGGTCCAGCAGATAGTACCAAAAGGGAGAGCACATCTGCATTTGGCATGAGGTGAATGTTTTTTAAGAGCAACATGCAGTGGTCAAAGCAGGGTCCCAAAAGGGTCCTGTCTCTTGGTGCCATGAGCTTGCAGAACATCTGACCTCTATCACATAAGGAAGGAGGGCTTTGCCCTTCCATACCCTATCCTGCACAGTACATCCATGCACCATTAGCAAACAGGTTTGAACCATAGCCTGTAGCATCTTTTGACATTCAAAAAAAATTTTACCATGTAAAATCTGTATGGAGGATGATAGCTCACTCTCTCCGTTCCTGAGCTTGATTTTTTTTTTCCCCTAAATTCTTCTCCCATGCCTTTACATGCTTTGTGTTCCTGTCTTTCCTTTCTCTCTTAAAATTCCATATGTTCTTTTTGTCTTTGATGCAATGAGAAACCAGTGATCGAAGGTGAGATTGTATGTACTTTACAAAAAAAGTAAAAAGCAAAATCTAAATTTGAGGCCATTGATATGGTGGAAAAAGAAAGGAACTTCTATTCCTTTATAGTTATTACAAGGTTATTACAAGGTTCTTTATAGTTATTACAAGGTTATTACAAGGACAATTTCTCGTCCTCCCTGAGGAGCTGTGTTCAGGGGTTATGTTCAGTCTGATACAAACACAGATGCGTGTTTGAGAGACTGTGGGAAGAGCTCTTAATTTAAATGAAGATGTTTAGTGGAGATGATCAAGCCAGAGGAGCTTTCATCTGGATCTTAGGTTAGCCAGAAGATGGATGTGTTCTCACTTTCTTTTGCACACCTTCTGTCAGGCCATTCCCACTCTGCAGCAATCCGTACATGGAACAAGACTGTACGTACCAATTTATGATATTTTTCAACTGAGGAGAATGATTTTATGCCACTATCTTGTGGGCTTTTTCACTTTCCAAGGCCTGATCTCCCTACTGGCATTCTGGTTTCCTGCTTTGGTACAGCCATGGCATAGTTCTCTGGAAGACAGTGTTAAGAGCCCATATTCCATGATAAAAAAATAGCTAATTCTGACTCAACCTGTAACCATTTTCTTTTTGAGTACAATGCTTATACTTTCTGGCAAGTTGCTGTCCTACAAACTAGTACAGAAGCTGACAAGTCATTTCTGATGAATCCTTCACTATACAGATGGTTGGGAACATATATGGCAATTGTACCAATTCTTGAAGACTGATGGGTGATATTTACAGTCTCATAATTTACACTTGTGTGGTAATTGAATTTTTCTTAATTAAGGAAAGTAGGTGGACAGTTTTGTCACTTAGCAAAGTCCTTACCAATGAAAAGGATAATAACTTTCCTTACAGACCCTTGAGATGTAATATACACAGAATAGATACCTGAACTGGAGTAGGTGCAGAGGGGAATGCTTTATCTGAAATGTTTGCAGCAGATGAAAGATAGCCTTTGAAACCGTGGCTAGTTTCAGCTGGCAGCAAGCCAACAAATGCCTTTTTGCATTGTACTTGCTTTTTTTTTGTTTTGTTTGTTTTAATGGAGAAATTAAATGTAGTGCAGAGAGCCAGCCCAAAACCCTCAAACCTCACCTAAAACCCTACTTGATGTGTTTAAATGGTATTAAAAAAGGCATAATCTTTGTATTGTCTCTACTGCACCACCATCAGTTTTACTTTGTAAGACATGGTGCAGGTGACCCTGGGTTATCAGTGACTGCAGTCTATGTAGATGTTCTGCAGCCAGCTTTAAACCAACTAGGCCTGGCTGTGATGGCATGAGGCCCGAGTGAGCTAATCATCTGAGTATTGATTCAAGGCTGTGGCTGCAGACAGATGGAGCGCCATATAGGCGTAAACCTAAGATACATGGTGAGCTAGACAGCAGCAAAGCAGCAGTGGTCCCCTTAGCCCTTCCTCCCGTCTGTGGGCTGGAGGTGCTGGCTGCCCAGGAAGGGCCTGGTGTCTCACTGCCCATGTAGTGCTATACTTTAGGAGGCCAGTGCCCTTATGATGCTCAAAGCCTTGTGGTTGCTGAACCCTGGTTCAGTGAAAAGTGAATTCCCAGAGTTGTGCTGTGCTTTCTCCCTATTGTATATAATTTAAATGATTGAATTATTTTTACATAAAAAGAAGAGTGATATATAAACAACAACACAAGCTACCTGTTATTATTAATAGTTTGTCATTAAGTGACTTTCATCCTGAAAGATCAGAAAGTACTTTACAGACAATATGCAGTGATGACTTACATGCTGCGGAAATGAAACGACCTCCATATTGAAATGCAGAAGTGCATCTACTGCTGTGGTAGCAGTTTTACTTATATTAAAAAAAAAAAAAAAAACAAAAATAAACACAAAGTGAAAAACAGTTTATCTGAGAGGTTTTGAGGGAAATCTTGAAATGTCCCTCTGTCTGCAGAACAGAGGAGCACTGGCGAGAAGGAATAGCTTCAGGGAAATATTAGGATAACAGCTAAGAGCTTTGAAGGTAAATGACCACACTTCTTCTAGGTGGGCCTGAAGAGGTACATCCTGATGAATGGTGTCTAATGACTGATGTGGACAGGTGACAAAGAGACTGGGGACTGTGTGGAAGAGATGGAGACCTGAACTGAATATGGGCTGTTGAGGATGTTAGCATCATTTGAAAATCCATCTGATTTTAATTAGAGATTGCTGAGACTTTCCCTCCCTTCCTCCCCCATGGCATGGAACCTTCCTCTGGAAGGTGAGAATGCACCAAGGCTATGTCCCCTTATAGTGGATTGAGCTATGTTTTCAGATAGCTGTAGAAAACCAACAGATCCTGAAATGCTGAATTACCTCCTGCAGCTCCTTCCTGCAAAGCAATTCTTTGGTGCAAGTACTGACCAGGGTGCTCAGGATTTAGCTTAAAAGCAAGATTTCAGGCGGATGTGCTAAAATTACATTTTAACCCTATGAGAAGCTAATGGATCTTATGTAAAGTCTGCAAGTTTTAGAAGAAGTAAACTTGATGGAAAATAATATCAAGCAAAGAGGGGCTTTGCACCCCATCTTTTGGATGGTCTCTGCTGGGAACTGCTGTCCACATGGCTAAGAGGTTGGCTTTCTAACTGAGCTGTTTCTGTACTGTGCAGGTAAAATACTTGGTAATTTTTGACCAGATGTCTGGAGAGAAGTTCATTAATTGGCTAGTTCCTCATCAGTTCTTGCCAATGATTTTTGGCTAATAAATGCAGACTTCCCTTTGGCAGATGGATACGATAACGTCATGATCTGGAAATAATTAATGTACAGGTTGATCTTGCTTATAGGCATATTTATTCATATATGTAAATTTGCTTGCTATGGCCAGATTTTCAGCCTACCGAAGGGGGTGTGGAGCTCCTTTTGCCTGGTGTATATGGAGCAGTTGGGTTCCTGCTTCACATTACCAGCCAGACATTAGATATGGCAAGAATCCCAGCCCTGGTCCTGCTGCTAGGAGGAACCTGTGTTCCTGTAGGTGAGATGAGAAATGTGTGAGTAGAAAGCCACGATGCAGCAACCTTGATTCCTGCTAGAGTCCTTAGCAGCTGCAGCAGTTTCAAGCATAGTTTGTAGGCTAGACCTAGCAACCAAATTCTCTGTTAAGTTACCCTAGTGACTGAAACCAGACCATTTTCTGTGGCAAGCAATAACTGTTCTAGCCGGCTGTGAGTAGGAACTACAGGATTGTCTCATTTTCTGCTCTTTGACATTTTTAAAACTTCTAGTGCGTTCAGAGTGGGTTCTAAATGACTTTCCTCAATAAAACAAGAACCCTTCTAATCTGCACCCTTTTTTTTTCCAGGTTAGTAGAGATGAAATCCTGTGCAAGCTGGAGTTTTGAAACTGTTTTTAAAGAAAAGTTAGTGAGTTGTTGCAGAATTTTACAACTAGAGCTCAACATGGTTAAGGAGTAGTACAAATGGCAGAACAGAGAAGGGGCTGTGGGGTGCTGGGACTAAGTTGGTAAGAAAATAACTAAGATGTTGGAGTTAAAATACAGTCTGGAAACGGTTAAGGGTATGATCATAAGCCTGTAATTTGCGAGACGGTGAGCAGGAAAACTGAGAAATATTTGTGCATTTATGGAGACTCATTAGAAGTCTCCTTAGAAGTCATATGGAGTCTCCATAAATGCACATAAAGGTACTGATCACAGAGGTTTTCAATTACCTTGAGTTTGACTGGAATAAGAATTGTTTAATGCCTGAGGAAAGATGCACATGGTAGTGTAAGATTGTTTTCTCTTGTAATTTATACAAGCAAGTAAAAAAAATCTCAGTGGATACTTTGGACGTAGTCCCAGGAAACGGAGCAAGACCTGTATGATAAATAAGATAGAAACTGGTGAGCTTATAAGGTTGAGTGATCGTAAAGCTATTGGATTTGAAATATTCATGAGGCTACAATATGCACAAAGAGTAGTGGCACAAAAATATTAAACTTCGAAAAGTCAGTATTCGAAGAAGTGTGTAAACAATTGAAGAAAATTGATGGGGATGCACCTATTGTCCCCAAAAAAGTGTTGTAGGAGAATGAAGGAAATGTTTTAGGAGCACATAAGAAAGATGCAATCTACATTCTTTCCAATGAAATATAAATCTCAAATATGTCATCAGTCGTCTCAAGGCAACATTTTTGCAGTGAAATAGGAGACTGCAAGAAGGATTAAAAAGAAGGATCTGTCTTGGTAAATTATATGAAAAAGAAAATAGCATAGGAGCAAAAATAATACATGGAGGAAACAAAGAGAAACTTGCAGTACCATAGAAAATAGCATTGCAATTATGCACTGAAAATGAAACTTTCTTTCACCTGAAACAGATTAGGCAGATTAAAACTGAGAGAAGTTCAGTTCAAAAAAAGCCTATCTGTGCCTGCTGCTTTATGGTGTTCTTAATCCTTTTTTTATTATTTTTTATTTTACTTACCTACCTCAGTTCTTGCTCTTCAGAATGATAGTTTGTATGTTTTTGCTCACTTACATTTCTGATTATGGTGATCTCTAATGATGATCCTGTTTGACTTTTGCATTTATTATTCCTGTGCAAATTCCCAGTTAATTCCTAGTCTGCTGCCTGTCTTTTCACTTTATTGGTATCATCCAGTCTTTATCAATGTTTTAAGGCTAGATTGTAATTGTGATTGACTCTCTGTGCTTGAATAAGAGCTAAGTGGAAATAAGAACCCCTGCTCCACAGGCCGACCTGCATTACTTGGGCATTGGGTGTGAAGGTATAGGCTTACGCAGTGGGTCTTAGCTGCTTATTACTGAAGTAAGAATAAGCCTGGACTCTAATGACACTAGTCCTAAGACTATAAGAGGTTCCTATGGGGTCAGATTAGTGATTCCTCTAACCTGGTGTCCTTGCTTTGATAATAACCAGAAGGTGTTATTTTGATGGAAATAACTTAGGACAAAAAACAATTTCTGCAGGCTTTTATCACAATCTACAGAGCAAGGACAAAGCATGGGGAAGGTTATCGCCAAATATAATCTTTCCTGTTTCTGTTTTTTTATAGCAAAGTGGGCTTCCAGGCTAGGTGACTGTTACTCCTTTAAGGTGTTAGAGGTGTTAGGAAAGAAAAGCATGCTCTAAAGAACGAAATGCTCATTGTTTGCTCACAGTCACTGTTTTCTATTGAAAGCATCAAGAGGGATGAAAATGATACTGTTACAGAATTAATAAGAGAAGGGGAGGCGATAACATTAAATTCCTTACTGCTTGGTTGATTGTTGGCACTGCTTGATTGGGTTAGCTCATGTCCTACATGCACAGAAGGAGCTAATGGAAGTCCACGGAGTTATGCCAGACTTGAGTCTACTTCGAAATCTCTATGCGCTAGCAGAATAGACCTTTCCCAGTACTACCTACAGTAGTTTCTCCTTAATTAGCTGGTGTTCTCCATTCCTTTTCTGCAATAGTTGCCACGTTCTTTCCTCCTCAGTGTTCTGAATGATGCCTTGATTTGTAGCAAACATCTCTTCTGTCCTTATGCGTGATGTTAATTGCGTGTTTGTCGGTGGTGAAGACCTTGTGGGATGTGATGGCCCAGCTGTGTAAATGACCTAGATTCTTTACTTGAACCTCATTTACTTTTTCCTTATGATTTACTCCATACCAGGAGGAATAATTACATATTTATGCAAGACCAGAGGTTCCTGTTTGTTTCACTGTTATTGTAAAGATTAACTCACATCTTTGTGCCCAGTTAGGGAGACCGGCAGATTTGGAACAAAAATTAACTCAAGACCTTCCTTGCACAAAAAAGGCTTTTAAACAAATATTATTGTAGCTGGCAGCATTAAAATTTGTAATTGCAAAGTGATCTTCCAGACTCTGTCAAGGAGACCTTGTATCTTCTACGTGATTGCAATGCACCATTATATTGATTATTGTATTAAGGTTTTTTTTAATGTAACAGATTAAAAAGTGACTTAATATATGCTATTATTATAGTAAATACTAAGTTTAAGTAAACTAATAAAGTGGGAGGAAGATATCCATGGCTGAGAATTGGCTGTATTGTGTAAAAAAAAAAAAAAAAAAAAAAAAAAAAAAAAACCTTAAAATAGATCAGTTAATGCTAACCTTAATTTTATACAGAAACCTGTAGGGATTGGTTCTTGTCCCTGAACCAGAGTGAAACTGAAGTGACTTCATTGTTACCACTTGCTTTGGATTTACTCCCATGTAAAAACAGAGAGCAGCATTTGGTATTAGATCTAAATCTTCAGGTTATCTATGCTCTCAGCTCTAAAGCAATTAAAAACAAAAGGCAGTTTCTTCCTTTCTGGTCTTCCTTGTGGAGCTCTGTTGCACATCCTGCACTTGTTATGCAGACTATAGCTGTAGATGTTTGCAAAATACATTTTTTTTATGCATCTGTTCATTTTTCCCATACTTATGACTGTGATTATATCGCCAGGATAGGAGCGACAAGGTAGATGGCCCCAGACATGTTGCGCTCGCTTTATTGACAGAGCAATGATGTGCAATGTATTTGCTTATGATCATCCAGCAGTGTGTTGTTCATCTAGATTTAGAGAGGTAGCATCTGGGGAAGGGGTCTTTTGGCCTCCAGCACTACTGTTTTAGATCTTAAGTTGTTACTTTTATTACTGGAAAGCTGTAATATATTCCATAAATTGCTGCCATTCTGATTAACCCCAACAATTCATGTGTATTCTGATCAAAAAATCAGCATTTGGACATAAGAATTGTCCAGGTTTTGTGTTTCAGTCTCATGTCTGAAATGCTCGTGTCTGTCCGGTCAAAGAAAGACTAGGCGTTTGTGTTCAGGAAATCCTACCTATCAAATTGAAAGAGAACCACAAGAAACAAAAAGACGAGCAGAAAGCAAATGATGAAAATGAAGTTTGGAGAGCTAATGTCTCCCATGATCAAAGCAGGCAAACACATAGTGGGCCTCAACTGTTTTAGGTCTTTCCTACTTCTTGACTTGATTTCTGTGGTTGTGGATCTGAGGTTGCTTACAAAGAGCTCAGCTGTGGCTCTCATACTCTGCGGAGCGTATTATACTTTAAAGGCATCCATCTGTGAAATAGGATTTGGAAAAGAGATCGGTTGCAAGTTAAAGCCTTCAAGGCCTGTCTTTACCTTCTGTTTCCTTCCACTTTCAGCAGTATCCCTACAAGGTAGGAGACTTTTCAGGTAGAACTCATTCCACAAGACTAGAGAGAAGTATTCAAAAGCAGTCGCTTTGTTGTTGATTTGGTTAACTTCATCCCGAATTTACATCTATGGAATGTTTTTGGAAATAATAAAGATCAAAGGAGCCTTCTCCACTTATTTTAAATATTCCAGTGGAGCTGTTTCACCAAAGTCTTAGAATATCCTGATATCAGTACTGAAGGCATGGTCTTCAGTGGAGTCTCAGGGGTCAGTCACGTTTGGGATTAGTCCCAAACCATGGTGATGAGATCCTCTGCCCCTGCTAGCCTGCCCGAGTGGACAGACAGATCAGACCCCTGTGGAAACTTCCTCCTTTGACAGCCACAGCCATTCTCTGGCTGGATAACTGGGCTTATAAACAAACTATAAAAGGAGTAGGTCAGCAATTCCTGCCTCTTGTTTGTAGAGGTGGCTGCATTCTGCATTCAGTCCTTCTTTTAATCACAGCCAAACGGTCTAGACAGCATCAGCATCAGCTTAGGTATCGTTGATGCTTTCTGACTTCACATTACATTGTTCTTATACATCCACGTCAATCAAAAAAACTATAGGCAGCTGTGCTTCACTAGTGCCTTCTTAGGAGAAAGAATTGTCAAAGCTCCCAGGAGTTAGATCTCCAGCCAGAAGAGCAGATACACGGAGCAAGGATGAAGTATGGCAGTAAATAGTGTATAATGAAGTATATATGGCTCCTGACTTACCAAATCCCTGCTCTCTCTGGAGCCGTGTATACATGTGGAATGTGTTTCACAGGCCATCTTGTTCTTTAGTCCTGTGGCTAAGCCTTAGTCACAGAAATGCTCTGGCCTTGATCCAATTAAACAGTTAAGTTGTGCCCGGGTTTAATGTCGAGGAGAGGTGCTGCATGCTTCAAGGAGGTTAGGGGATGGACCCATCTATGTGGGTGCAAGAACACATCCTTCACAAGGGTTCCTAGGAACTCCATTAGTATAGTTAAGTCTATGATTTCCCTTGATGCCCTGCCTTTTTTTTTTTTTTTCCCTTCTCCACACAGCATTATATGGGATCTGGAGTGTAAATACTCTTCTCTGAGTGAGTTTTATAAATTCTTTTCCCAACCTCTTCTCTTTTATTTCGCCTGGCAGCACATACTGTACTCTTTGAGAACGTGTACCCCCTGGCTTTCAGTTCTCTATTTTCTTTTTCTTCCCTGCATTTTTACTTTCTTTCTCCTATTAGCAAGATGATCTAGAGTGACCTGGAATATTATTTTTCTTAATTTATCACTGTTGTATAACATTTCAGTAGAGCTTCTTGCCTGCCAGCACAGCCCTGCAAGAACTACCTTGTGGCAGTAGGTGTGTGCTGTACAGAACAGTTATTGCAAGCACTGCACATGGCACGACTTCTCTCCCTGTTTGACCTCTCCTGGATCTTCATTATTTTGTCAATGCTTTGCTCAACGGGTGCTTTTTCTTTCCTTTTTCCCCCTCTCCCTTCTCTTCTTACATTGAGGAAAAATCATTGTGTCCCTACTGTTTACAAAATTGAATTCTCCTGCTCAGCTGACCTTAGAGCATCCATTGTTCAGTGACTGATTTAGTATGTTTGCTTACATCCTTGATAACGGCATAAATGTCATGCCTATGAACCCATCTATCTTCAATTGCTGAAGGGAATGCAGAATGCATCAGAATTGGAAGCTGCTTCTCATGAGTCTACTCTAGGATAGTCATAGTTATAAAAATGTCTGGTAGTTTCTTCTTTGTTAATCAGAATTTTCAGCTGGTGTCGTAAGCCTTCCAGTGAAGTTGACAGACTTGCACCTGTTCATACCACACAATGAGATATGTCTCGCCACATCACTTGTTTCAAGATAAAACTGTCCTACTTTTGCTGTGATGTGAAATTGCTGCAGTGTTTGGTTGATGCACAATATAACCTTTGTGCTTTAAGAACATGAAAAATGTAGGGAGCTGATTCTTCTTCCTGTAATTCGGGAGACAAGGCTGGGAAGAGAATGCTCTTACATTTCCTCTGTGGTAATAAGTGGTTTTCTGCGCTCACATAGCATCTCTTTAAGTATTTAAATGTGGACTCAGTAATGCAGAACAAGGATATGTCTAGGAGGTAGGCCTACTTCTGAATTCTTCTACCTCTTTACCTGGAATATTCTTTTCCCAACAAAGAAACTTGCCATCCTGTTCAAGTCAAGGCCCGTGCAAAGTCTCATCCTTCTGTGAAGAGGACCTTGTGATTCAAATTCACTTTTCAAAGGAGAACAGTTTCACTGCTATTTCAATGGAAATGATACTTTGAGCCTTCTACCTATTCTCCCCCCTGCCCCTTCTTTTGGAGCGTACAGTAACAGTATAGTTTTAGGTCAATTAATTCAGGGGGTGAGTAAATAATATGCATAGCCTAACAGTTCCTTCCTCTTGGCTTTCAGATGTCTGTCGATTTTGATCCTTAATTACAGTCAGGGGGAAACTTTGTAGCACTGAAAATGTTTTGAATATATTGCCAATAAATAATAAATAAAATTATGTATTGTGAAGAATAGTGACCATAATTGGTGGATAAACATCTCAAAGCTGCTTTCAAAAGATTAAAATTGAAAGATATGCAATTACAAGCTAGGCTGTGCTTTTCTATCAGTGTATATAGAAACACGGACATCAAAAGAACCTTCTTTAATTGAAGTAGTTCTGAAATTAAATCTCTCCAGTATCAATATTTGTCAGAATGAGGATTGCATTTCATCCCGTTTATACCTCTGATAATGAAACCTAAGACTTTGCTGCCTGTAGGAGTGTTGGGAGGACAGAAAGATTTGATTGTCTTTCTCGAGACCATGCTATGTTAATTTTTCTGCCTAGACTATGGAAGCACAAAAAGCAATAACTCATTTATATGAGGACAAAATTCTTTGGGTTGTTGTCATAGAAACGAAGTGGAAGCAGCTCCTTTTGCTTGGATAAATTGAATAGCCAGGCTAACAAAGATTGAACACGCAGCTCATGCACACTCTCACTGAATGGCCCTGATAAGGGCAGCAACTTGTATGTACCCAGACCTGCAAAACTCTGCCTGTGTGTTTGCAGTAGATCCCATAATGGGCATAAGGCTCAATCTTTTGCTTGAGAGCTTGAGAAATGGCCACGGGCTTGATATAGTGGGTGTTGGAGCATGAGACAAGGTCAGTATTAATCTGCTTGGATGCATGTAGGTACATTACAAGATGGAGCTCTTCGTATCTGTGTTTTATGATAACTTGATTCAAAGTTAAAGTCTATTAACCTTGGTAGATTTTGGCTCCTGCTCTGAATCAGACTTCAGGAGCTGTTCTGTTGATTTGTATAAACCTTAATTGTACTTACAAAGCTGGGTGATTATATTTGAGAAATCAATGAGAAGCAAACCTAGGAGAGCTCCATGGTGTTTTTTTTTCCTGTACCCTAGAAGGTGTCTCAGCAAACAAAGAGCTTGCTTTTTCCATAGAGAAAAAAGCCATTAGCTTTGCATCCTTTAGGCAGACTTTTGCTCTTGGAATATGGTGCTTCAGTTCTAATTAGTTATCAGAATTCAGCTTCTTCTTAGCGTTTAAATACCTGCAGAATGAGTTTTGGCTCTGTTTAGGGGGAAGAGTTTGCTGATGTGTTTCAGTCTGGACAGCTACAGTAGAGTAGGAAGTAGAAGAAAGAACTTGGAGGACAATGGATGATGAGAATTATTTTCTTATTTTAGAGAGCTCTTTGTGATTTGATACTATTAACCTTTTGAGCCTGAGCCAAAGCGTATTTGAAGTCAATGGAAAGGCTCCTGCATAAGTTTCAGTGGGCTTTTGGATGAGACTTTTCCATCATCATCAAACTGTATGGTTCTTCAATAATGCGACATTGATCATGTTTCCTGCCCCAAACAGCTACTCTAGGAACTACTCTAACAAAATATGAAATGTCTGTGAATATCTTGAAATAAGCTGTGGAACCGGTCCTCATCTAAGCCAGCATACCTGTTGACAGGCCTTCAAACGTGAGAGGCTTTGGTGCATTGATACTGGAAAACGTTAGAGGAGAATTGAGATGGTTAAACTGAAAGTATAGTATGGAATTGTGCCACCTGAAAGCCTATTTTGTTCTTCCTTCCAAATGGATTAGTGCATAGCCTGTACACTTCATCTGGTCTTGTCTTGCCTTAGTGTTCCTTCGCTACTCTTTTTCACATTATTAAATGTGAGAAGGGCAAGATTACCCTTGTAAACTCTCATGCAGATTGATTTTTGGCTTGTATAGGAATTTCACATTTGAGCAGCTTGACAACAGATACACTTTGTCAGCGCTGCAACGCGTAGTCAGTGCTTGTAAATCCCATGGAATAGCAGGCAGTATTATCAAAGTTTGTTATTAGAGCAGCCGTAGCAGAGTTTGGTTGTTTATTTTATTTTGTTAATCTCAGTCATGAGATACATGTTATCAGAGATTCACCTTTTCTGCTGGCTATGATGGGAAGCCTGGGAAATGATACATGATCAAAAATGCTCCATATTGCTGTTTGTATCTAATATGTTATTCATTGAGTTACCTTGTAACACAATGCACACCAGTACAAGCCAGTACAGCTGCAAAGCCGTTTCGTGTCCTGGGAGTATTCCCTTTAAATTTAAGGACAACTGCAAGACCAAATCCCTAATTCAATTAAGACAAAAAATCACAGAAATTTTCTTCTGTTTAAACTTTTCTTCTTTTTTTAAAATTTTTTTGGTGGTTAAATTGTTGAGGGAATATGCCAGTAAACTACTCATGTTAGGTCTGAAAGTTGCAACCAGTAACGTTGAAGCTTTAAAATATACCAATTCCTGATCTTGCAAACATTTAAGCATGTGAATAGTTTGGCTCATATATAGAATCCACATTGACATCAGTTCATTCAGACGCAGGTGGGTAACTGTGTGAAGAATCCAAATTTTAAATGTGCTTGGCTGATGCTGTTTGGTGTCCATATGGCAGACATTCCTGCTTAGCTTGTGCTTTTTTTCTGTCATTAGTCTATTTTGTTAAATTAAAAAAGAAAAAAGTAAGGACATATATTTGTGTTTCTTGCTCCTGCTTCTTTTAATTAATTTTGTGACTATTGATCTGATCTTACTCTGGAATTAGTGGGAAAGTTTCCCATTGCCCTCCCAAGGAGGTGATCTGCACTGCAGGCATCTCTCCTCATGTCACATTGAAAGAAAGTTGTCTTTGCTCACTACATAAGACTAAGTTCCTGATCTCCCTTCATACCACCTTCTGTATCTCCATGTTGCAAAGGTAAATCCAAATATTAGAGCAGAACGGAACAACCTCCTTTGCTACAGAAATGTGAACAGTTGCACACAAAAGAATATAAATGTTTTGCCAAGTTAATCTCGTATGATTTACTGCCTATGCCTAATCTGCTTGGAAGCAGCTATGAATATTCTAATACCTTTTCGAAATTACTGATTAGGATGACAGCAGCTGAGAAAAGCTGCGAGGGCTGTAGGCTGGCTGCCTGTGGGACACACACCTGCCTGCCTGCCTGCCTGCAGCAGCTGCAAGCAGGCTCTTGGAACAATGAAAATTCATTGTTCTTTGTTGCACCAATAAAAATAATGCTGTCTGCCTTCCCAGTAACTTCTGGAGCAGTCAGCAAATATGTGGATGACATCTGCAACCTGTTAAGCAAATTTATAGGTTGCTTTTGGGGAGTTAGTGCTGGCAAGAAAGGTGAGCCAGAAATCCCCCAGGGAGGTCTGCCCCAGCCCTAATAACTGGCGGCAGCCACAGCTTTCCCATAAACAGGAATTCTCCGCTGTCCTCCTGTGGGGGGAGGATGCACGCTGCAGCCATGGGAGAAACAGGGCATTGCACACGGTTCTATTCATGCACCTTCCTTAAGCTCACTGCTCTCATGAAGTCCCTAAAACTAATAAAGGGTACCACTTAAAAATACAGTGGAGACACGAGAAACCATAGTTTTTATTTCTATTAAAAAAAAAATTTAGCAACTTTTGACAGAGAACAGTTATCTTCCTGTAGAATTGCTGACCCAATCTCCAGTTACATCTGACTTGTGAGTGTCTGCGTAAGGCCGCCTAATTTCTTTAAAATCCTGTTGGTTACATTTTAGGAGACTATTCTTGATTGTATTTTTCCTCTTTGAAGGAACAGTAAAACAAAATACAAAATGCTGCATAGAAACAAGCTAACTCTGAATAGCTATGTAGAGGAAGGGTATGAAACATAGATGGCATAGTTATATATTGTGTTAAATTTGCAGTTAGTTTGTTGGTGCTGTATCACTGTCTATTTAAAAAATTGAGAAAATATATGCACAACAGTGAGGGAAAGTTAAATATCTTCAAATGTGCTTGTGTGCTTAGACATGTGTGATTTCCCCACTCCCAGTACTGGGGTTGCAGTGCATGATGAAAAACTAGTGATGTACCCAGGAGGGCAAGGGCCAAGCAGCAGCCTGCCTGTGCCCTCGCAGGCCGCTCCTGCGAAACATGCCCGCCAGCAGCTGGAGGAAGGAAGGGAGAAGGGCGGCGCTGAGGGCCCAGCCTGCTGCCCGGAGCCGCGGGGGTGTTCGTGAAGGTTTTAACTTGGAAGCGTTGTGTGTTTGGACGTAACATGAACCACTAGACTGTAGATTTTGGTGTTGCAAGGAAATAACAGAGACTGCAAGACTGCTCATTGTTTATCAATTTTACTTTAAAATGCACAACTTTCATGTATTTTCTGAGTTAGTCTGGGCAGGCCTTAAGCTTTTTTGTGTTTCTGGTGACTGAACTGTTGCACGTTCCTTTATCTTTAGGCATAAGGTGCCTGACTGAATTCTGAACAGGTTTTTCGCCCTGTCTAGTCTGTGCTACAGATCACTATGGCTACAGTGAATAACTTGCTCAGTACATCAGCATCTGTTAGTTCAGTGTGAGGTTAGATTTGCATTAGGCATTTGGTGCAAAGAAATTGTTCACTGTGACAGAGCACTGTCACGTGGAAATAATGACCTGACTGAACATTTATGCCAGACACTGAACTAAGGAAACCGAGAACACAGTTCTGCAACAGAACGTGCATACGTGGAAAGTTACTTAACCAAAACGACTGCTAGATCTTGACCTCTTATAAAAAGATTCTTCAGATTTTATGAAGACTGGCCCTTTTTATAATAATAAATAATAATAATTTTATAAATATTTAAGCACATGCTTAATTTTTTATCTGGTGAGAAGTTCCCTTGATTTTTAATGGTTTTGCTCATCCTGTATCCAGTTCAGCGTGTGTCCGGCCCGTTGTGCAAGACCTACTGTGAGAGCTGTGGTGCAGTTATCTATCGATTTACTCCCACCGATGTAAGCGGGAGAGCTGAGTGAAGGCTGTAGAATCAGGTTCATAGTATGGCCACAACTGGAAGATCCTCCACTTCAGCCAGTTGTGCCTGGTAACGGTGCTTAAACTCGGAGGAGAATTTTGCTGTACTCCAGAGATGTTTGAATCCAGGATTTTGAATGCTTGAGCCTGGTTCAAAGCCCTCGGAAGTCACATTTTTGATTTCAGTTGTCTCTAGATCTGACCTAGTATAAAGCAAATGCTACAAAAAGCATAAAAGGAAAGGAATAACTTCTCTCTTTTTTTTTTTTTTTTTGTAATTTAGCTAGAAGACTGTGAGATAGAGCTTAATTATATTTAAAAATTCATTTGCCTTATGTATTCATGGTATATTATAAATGAATCTTACTCTTCCCAGTAATCATTGAATGCTGTTAAGGGTATTGACTTGTTTAACAATGCTGATAATTTATGGTAGTAATTCTAAACACAGGTGATTCATACATTGCCCGGAGAAAGTAAATATTCTTCCTATTTCATCTTAGTTTAACTGCTAGAATAGTCTACAGAAGAACTCATAAAACTTTGCTAATGCATTTGTTAAACTCCATGCTTTATCTATTTCTTTTGATGTCATTACTGTTTACAAGTTTAATGTCATTTTGAAAAAAATGACATTTGTGGAAATGGCACTATTTAATTTTTTAATTGAGACTTACCTTGGTGAAATCTTCAGTTCAAATTGACTTGCACCACAGTGACAAATGATAGATGTTTATAAATGCAAACTAGTGCACATTGGAGGGAAAAAGTAAATTACTCAAGACACCATACTGAGATCTAAATTATCTGTATCAATCTAGGAGAGAGTGATGTGTCACTGTGGGCCACTCAATGTGCAGCAGCGATCAAAAAGCAAGAGAGATTCTCAAGTGCATGAGGAATCTGGCCAATAATGGCACAGCTAGTATGCAGTTGCAGAACTCAGCGGAGCTGAATTTGCTATAGGACTGAGGAATATTCAGAGAAGTGAGCGGAGAACAGTTATTTCAGAAGAAGTTTAAAAACCTAATTTGATTATGTTAGTTGATAAGGTGATGTGATCACAACATTTCATATATAAAACCTTTGCTTCTCTCTCTTTTCACCTTTTAATGTCACGGAATGTTGCTTTCGTGGTATTTATTAAATTCTAAAACGGTAAAAGGAATTGATTCTCGCACTATAGAACTCATTGCCACAAGAGTTGAGCGGAACCAAAAAAATTTGCAAAGTTCAGAGTGGCATTATCTACATGGGTAACAAGACTAATTTAATCTACTAAAACCTTTGGAAAAGGTGATAAGCTCATATTCCAGAGTTTAAGCCAATCTTTAACTACCACAAATTAGGACCTGTTATGGAGCTGATGATCTGTTTCCACACCCTCCCTGGAGGGTCTGGTAGGCTTCAGTCAGAGCCGCGTGCTGCACCAAGCAGTACTGGTACTGTACCTGGTCAACAAATAGTTTACTTGCCTGATGTTCTGCAAAATCCTCTCTGCAGCAATGAAGAGGGCCTTAGTGAAAGGGGAAGGATCATTTCATGACAAGTGATGACCTGAGCCTCTGGTTGTCTGAGCTGCCTTCCTCGCTGTACTGTATTTTTCTTGGGTGAATATGGGAAAGTCGTTTGGGCGTGGTTCTAGTAGATACTGTTGAGCTTGGCTTGGGTTAAACCATAAAACTTTTAACTTTTTTATATGAATTACCTTCAGGCTAAAGCAATGGTTTGTCTATATTGAGCAACAGAGGGCAATTAGGCTCCTGAAGCAGCCACTTCAGTTAATTGCCAAAGGCATTTTGAAAGATGGATCAGAGCCTAACATAATATAAAAAGAGAATGACCACAGATTGAGCTAAATCAGCTTAGCTGAGATCAGTGCATCCTCTGGCTTGTAGAGGGCTGGACAAGACAGTAATTTGAGCTTGCTTTGTTTTGGTGCTTGTCTCTCCCAGAAAGAGTATCAGGTAAAGTCTAGGCTCTTTATTTTTCAGGGGGAAGCTAATAATGGAAAAAGAAACTGGCCCAGTGTTGCTTTTCCCTTGTGCAGATCTTCTCAAATAATCTTCTCGCGGTGCTTATGTAGTCTGGAGGTTCAGCAGAAAAATAAAATACTTTTATCAGTAGTGACTTATATTAGTCAAATTCTCATTAAGCCTCATGTACTTTGAAGAGGACAGGAAGGTAGGAAGGACCTTGAGCTTGAGCTCTCTGCGCTAGTATCCTTGGCAAATGCAGTGTCCCTTGCGTTTGTAGGCGCTTATAGGTTTTAATACTGAAATTTGCATTTCAGTTTGAAGTGTGAGGTGTTGGGCTGGGAAAAAATCTAGCTTTAGACATAACTATAAATGGTGATAACACTTGTCCTCCATTTCGCTAGTCACTCTTGTACTGTTCTGGCATCAGTTACAGCAGTCAGCTGGAGTAATTCAGAATCTTTCCTGTTAAATCCCATTAAATCACTGGCTTTGTCCTGGCTTGCATTTGCTACAGATATGTCTGTTTACAGAGTGGCTGAATGTGTCTGGGGGTGGGGGGGGAAGAATTAATTTCAGAGAGACTCATATCACGGCTATGGAAATACTCTGTTTGATTTGAAACTGGAAACTGAGTTCAGCAAGTGGGAATCTCTGTATAATTACGATAGATTTTTGCACTCATAAACGCAATCTATTGCAAGTGCACAATTCATAAACAAATGAATGCGAAAGAGGGTTTTCTTTCCCATCCTGTAAAGACCATCAGAAATCTGCATGTTTTTCAATCAGCAATGAGACGAAAGATCTTTCAGAAGTTTTTGAAGGGGCGTAGGGAAGGAGAGGTGGGCGCTTGGCAGGCAGGGCAGGGAGAGGCAGACTGCCAGCCAAGCTCTGCCAGAGTGTCACCCCAAACCCGCTGCTCCGCATCGTCCCTGGGCCTCCTAAGAGCTCAGCTGAATGTGGTACTGGGAGGGGATCCACGTTAATATTTGTATACTTCTGTGAAAACTTTTGCTTTGGTCATATCGGTGTTTTTTAGAGAAAGACATGTTCCGTTGTAAAACTCCTGGTGCAGCTGGTCTTTTACCTCAGGTAGAATAATTCTGAGCTAGTAGAAAAGGCCACAGGACAGGGTGGGAGGAAAGCATGGTTTTTCCTAGTTCTGCCTCTGGCCTGTGTGACTGGGCAAAGCCTCTGTCCCGTTTGCAGGGCAAGACCTGCGTCTGTGGAGGATCTGCTGGCCCCTGCCTCCCCTCCGCGGGGACAAGCGGGAGCAGCCGGTGTCTCTCTGAACAGTAATGCTGCAGGACTGTATTTAAGCTTCAGTATAGATCAGAATAGTTCCCTGAAAAATAAATAATAAAAAGTTAAAAATGAGACTACAAAAATGAATTGCTCTGAGGCAACAGAGACTTGCATTCAGTTGTCAGGTAGTTTTAGGGATGGCCAGTAACAAGTTCTTCCTTCAACAAATCCTGCTTTGGCACTTGAGGTTATTTATTACAGAGTTTTTTGGTTATACGAAATAGAGGCAATTATTCAGAAACTATTCTGTTAGCAGCAATGTCTGCCGTGCATACTAACTTCTCATTTGGCCTGTCCTGTACCTTCACACCATGATCTTTGGCTGCTCTGAGTCAGCTCTGTGGTGCTATCTGCATCACTTACAGACATACTTGGTGATCATGGGATGCAGGGATCTGCTTAAGTAACTTTGGAAGAAACTATTGTAAAGTCTTGGGTATGACCTATTAATAGCATCAGTGTCCTCATAACATGTTAACGTTGTAACAAAGATAACTTCTCATTTCAAACTAGGCTGAAAGTGCCTTCCTTCTTAGGGTGTATTTTGAGATGCCAGACTGCCACCTGTTCAAAAATCAGGTTATCAACGTGTGCCACAATTTAGGCACTCTAGGACACTGTAGCATGTGAAAGTTTAACTCGGTTTATTTTAACCTAGCCTCAGGATCTTAAAGAGCAGAGGTTATTTGGAGTGTTATAGTATTACCTCCCTAAGATGCCTTTTGAACCTCATTCCATTCCCCCAAAGTAATGACTGCTGCCACAGTAGTACTGCTGCCTCAGGAAACGCTGAGGTGTAGTGATATGCCTAGAGATCGTGCATTTATTCTATACTTCTGATTTTTTTCAATGTTTTCATTCTTGCATGTCTCGTGTGTATATAATTGATGTTTTAGCACTTTTCATGGCCTGTATGTATTCATCTCTTTGTTAGTAAGACAAGCGCTGCTAGACTCATAAAAAAAAAAAAAACAGCTGACATGAGCTAAATTGGGATGTTCTGACTAAAGACCTTAAGTAAATAAGCAAACTCTAATACGGGCAAGTAATGCTAACTGTAATTACCTGGGGCTGTGTGCCATGGAAATGGAACAAAATTCCAAACAAGCTAATTTAATTATTTTAATGGAAGTCTGCATCCCATTCATTAGACTGACATATGACTAGTCATTAGTAACAGTTCGTTTCAAAAGCTATGGTGGATAAAGGTTGATTAAAAAATTAATGAGGCCCAGCCCCATTGCGTTGCCACAGTGTCAGGTTTGAACTCATTGGTGTTTAAGTCTGTGGAGCTAAAAGAAAAGCAAGCTTTAAATACTCTCTGGGGTTTTTCTATTTTGTATGATTTATATATTTTTGCTCTGTGCCATGGAAAAACAAGAACTTGTGAATAGCTTATCTTGCTATAGATATCAGCAATAAATTGCACAGTTAAATCAGTTATTGACAAAACAGATTGCCATGTCATGCTGATGTTTCTGTCATGCATTTTTAGCAAAAATATTTTGCTGATAATCCAGTAAACGTGGGACTTCATTAACTGAAGCTCTCATTGCTCTCGATTCCCTGGGAATTCAGTTGCATTTGAGTGGCACCTATTATGTCAATTGATCATGTCTTGAGTTGCCTGCTCAGTTGCTGGCATCACTGCTTAGGTTTTGTTTTGGGAACATGGCTCCGCTGCTAGAAGACCAGAATGATTAAGTATGAGAATGTGGATAATTTAATGGGAAGTGGTAATTGGAAGAGTGAACGTAAATGCTGTCAGTTGAGGTCAGACTGATTTCTAATGGTACATGGTTGAGGCCATTTATTGAAGCTGGAAGCTAAGTTCTAAATTCCTTCGATATTTGTTTAAATACTTGCAAAGATGCAATGCTATTAATTCTAAATTGCTATTTTTCCTTGGTATAAAGAGATGGGTATTTGTAAGGGGAGAGGAGAGATTAGAGGGGAAGCTTTTCTCAAGCAGAAAAACAAAAAAGAACAAAAAAAATCCCATGAAATCAGAATGGAAATCTGTCAAAAGAGGTAGACATGAGCTGTTTAATAGTAGCCAAGACCCAGAATTAGGTTTTGGTTACAAAAATCTTGACACAACAGCCCCTCTGCATAGCTATACTCATTCCTTGTCATGTAGTGGTCTAATAGTAGTCGAGGAAGATTGCAGGGCCCAGGCTGATGGCAAAGTTAGGACGTTTTTGATATATTTTAAGACCTGCAACAGCTGAACTTAAGCATTCCTAACTTATTCCTGTTCTAGGAACTGTGCTCCATATGGTAAAGTGAGATCACTGTAGTGGCTTTTTCTGGTATGAACAGTGACAAACCTGTGAACTACAAGAACTTGGAAGTGTGTTAGGAAAAGGTCTAAGAAGTTTTGTGCCAATTCCATCATTTTCTGTTGCAGCAGGGCATTAGGTGCTCCATGACTGTTGCCTTTCTCGTGAGTTTTTTGCTACCTGAATGGCTGTAGGGCAAGCTGTACAATGAGCAATGCTGTTCAATTAGTCATGACCCTGATCCCAAAATATTCCCACATCCACGAGAATCAAAATGCAACTACATTATATGGAGCTGTGATCAAAGGAGACTTCAGAGAGTTGTCTTTCGAGGAAAAGATGGAATCTCTTGTTGAACTCCAAATTCCCAAATGATCTAACTTGTCTTGAAAACTGCATCTGTACCTGGATGACTTTACTCCATTGTGAAGCAGTGGCTTAAGAGAGGGTGCTGGCACCCTTCCTCCTCCTCCTCTTCTCTGCACCAAAAGGCATATTGTGGCAGAGAGGGCGGTACAAGTCTAATGTCAGCAATAGTGTGACAGTATCAGCACTTAAAAATTTTAATAACTGTACATATAGAATCATAATACTACCACAGTATTATCTTTTCCCCATCATTACAAGCTTTAACAAAATGCAGTGACTTTTCCTCTCAGTAAATGCTACTGAGCACATAATGAATACTAGTCTGCAGCTGACTTCTGAAGGCAGCACAGGATGCTTTAAGATTTATAAAGCTTTAAATACTTATCTAGGTGCCCCTCTTCTGTGTTGTCGGCAGCCATGGTGGGTCACCATTTTTTTTTTTTAAACAAGTATTGACTGAAATAGCAGTCTTCACTTCTTTTGTAATTTTACAGCCCCCGCTAACGTATCTTTGCTGCTTATCATTTTATCTTCAGTGTGTTTAACTTCAATGTAAATGTTCTGTGAAATAGTTGAACTTAAACCGGAAGATAGTCAGAGAAATCTGAAGTGACCATATGGTGTTATAAAATTACAAAAATATGGGAGAGGGTTGAGCCAATTCCAATTGCCAAACTTGCTACTTGCTTCTAATAAACACTGAACTGTCTGGCATCTGCTATCCCTCAGGTAATACCATCAAGAGTGGAAGTAAATGTTTCCTTTTAATTGCATTGTTTATGTCTCAGAGGGTCCGGGGAGATCATGTGATGTTTATCTAGGTTTTCCATGAATACCAAATCAGCCATTTCAGGGAGAATTTCGGTATTCTCTCCAATTTTCACTTTAACTGGAGTGAAGTTTCACTTATAATCTTTCAGAGTCACATTCTGTACGTCTTCACAACTGAATGTCCAACCAGTTATTTTCAGTATTGTTTTGGATAGGATTTTTCTTCTATTTTCTGTGTGTGGTGTTTTTTTTATTTTTATTTTTATTTTTTTTTGTCCTATGCTTTCAAGACAAACCTCAGATGAAAGTGGAGAATGCCACAGATTTAGGGCTCCTTGGGTAGGTGAGGAGCTTGGGAATCACATTTTATTGCTTGAACTAAAAGGGAGATGGGATTTAATAGAGAAATGGTTAAAGGGGATTTCTGTAGAAAAGTCCTATTGAGTGCAATTGTCCAATAATCAGTAGGAATCTATTAAAAGTGGAGAAAATTGTATACACAGTTCATGGGATTTTGTGCAGTTGTACAAAATATTCTATACAAACAAACAGGAAATGATACTTTTTCACCACTGGTCATGCTTTCATGCAAATTTTATCTTAACTATTGGGATAGAAGGGATCTGTATTTGAGTAATTTCTGCTGGGATTTATTAGAAGAAGCAACATCCTTAAACAGCTCTACATTATTATAGATGCATTATTTCTATATCATGTTGACAAATAATGGCTGCTTGGACTTGAGCCTTTACAGTGCCAGTTCTAAAACACTGGGTGGCACAAAATAGATCTGACTGGATGTTGCACCTAAAAAAGCCTCAGCAGAGGGTGAGAAATTGATATAATTTCTGAATAAGAGTGAATATGTATTTGCCTGGGCCAGATGTGATACTTTGATATATTGTATCACTATCAGTTCATAGCATAAGCTATATTACACATAGATTTGTTTGCTACCTGTACAGTTGTTAATCATTGGTGGGTAATTATGGTATTAATGTGTTCTTAGTCTACACAAAAAAAGGCGCTGGATTTTGAAAGAATGCCTGAATGTTATGCTGTACACAATAAGATGTCCACGGGCAGATGCACTGGCTTCTGAAAAAAAACGGTGGGCCACAACTACTGGATATAATGATAAAACTATGCAAGTAGTAACTAGACACATTCTGCTGATGTTAAAGCTCTTTCACTATAACCTCTCCTTTTCAGTTCTCACTTTTATTGCAACCCTAGCTTTAGGAGCCGCTGGCTTGAAAGTATATAAGCTGAAATATCAGACTTTGGAAAGGTGGTTTATATCCTTAGGCCTGCTCCTCATGCTTTGTGTAGTGGATGATTAGGATCAATTGTGCTTATCCTTTCCGGTATGGCCTTTCTGTGAATAAAGGGTAATCTTGTAAACAGGACATTTCCTAGCAATGATCTTGGACAGATATGAATTGTTGCTTTTAACAGCATTAGGAAACATCTGGGACCTGCTCTCGATCAAACTGGGAAGTGACCCAAGAGCACAAGGACTTACATAGCATAGGGCAGGATATGCTGTGTCAGTGGTGGCATCCTTTGGTTCTTGCACGAAGACTGGGATTCAGTTCAGCGAAAGGGAGTGACTGCGGGAGGTAGCAGCACTGGAACGTGCACTGAAAAAGCAACTGTGAAAAAGAGGAAACCTGTCAGCTTGACAAATGCTGCTGTACAGTTCATGTCACCCAGAAGCAGTAATTCCCTATGGGGAATGCATGTCTGACTGGCAAGGCCTCGAGATAAGTTTTCCTCGTGACTAAGGCCCTGCCTAGGGGCACTGGTGTGAGCCGTCCCAACCTCCTCCCAGGATTCGCTCTCCTGAATGTGTGCTTAGTTGACACAAATTGTCAGAATTCTTATGATTTTTTTTTTTTTTAGTTTTAGCTCAAGAGAGGAATGTATGGCATTAGAAATATTTAGAGTGAGATACTGAAGAGCACAGTGACATTTGATGGGGGAGGAATACCATATTTTGAAGTATCTGTTTTTGGCCACTTGTTCTTGAGATAGCTTGTCACTGAGGAAAGAATATGTACATAAACAAAACAGAGTTGCCAACCTGTTTATTTGTCAGGATGTAATTATCAGAGAGGTAGTCTTTATTTGTTATGTGTAAACATGAAATAGGAAAGATATGCCTGAGCCCAAAGCGCAAGGCTTTTTCTGTGTCCTGAAGGCATGGAAAGTAAGGAGCCCTCTGCTTCCATCTGTTGATGAATAAAGGGGTGAACTGTCGGTTCAATCTCCTCCTTCCCTGGGAATGGCGCACTAATAACTGAAGTGCATGGTGCAAATGGAGGGCTTTGCTGCAGCGTCACTGGGCAGGGTTTGCCACCTGACGGTGCTGGCGGTGTACAGATGGCTCTGTGACTGGGGAACAAGGCATGAGGGTCTTTTGCTAACAGCAGGCACCCAAACTAAGTGAACTTATGAAATTCCCTTAAAACAAGGGCCAAGGCCAGAGCACGATGGGGCTGCATAGGGGATGGGCCTGGCTCCATGCCCTCAATTGCACTGAGCCTGTGCTTCCCGCTAAGGCCACCTCACGTAGGTAGTGCTGATGAGACTGGGAGATTTATCTAATGAGTTTTTGCACTGTGTGGAGAACTGAGGCTGCACACTGCTGCCAAAGTTGTCACAAAGGGAGGTTTATCATTATTAAGATGCATCACACTAGGTTTCCCAGCTCTGTATAAATTCTTCCTTTTGCTGTAGTGAAATTTTCCTTGTTGGATTCAGGCTCATTGCTGCAAGTAGGAAAGTATCACCAATTGAAGTCTGCCTAGGAAGGTATCCAGTGCGTCCATAAACTTGGGGCGCATGGGAATTGTTAGTTTTGGGGGGTATCTTCTAGTCATTTGAACCCGATCTTTGTTGGTGCTGACAGTACTTGGCAGGTGTGTTCATCCTTTTATGTGCAAGTAATGAGGTTTCTACTCCTTTATCACCGCTTGCTTTTGTGCCAAACTACAGGGCTTTCAAAAAAGTGATGGCAGACTTAATATGTGAACTAGAGAAGAGAGATAATAGAGAGCACGTATTGCTGGGGGAGTTGTCTATTTGTAGTGGTTCGGTCATAAATAATTCATTGTGAGGCATCAATGAAAAAGAAGATTCATTATTTCTTTGAGCTTGTAAATACCCAAATGTCACACTCAAAAATCAATTAAAAGCCATTTATACCAATCATATCCTTTAGCACATTTTGCTTAATCTGACCATGTAGAGCTGCCCGTGTATTCAGGCTTGCATTTCACCTTAGAAAATCACAGGATTTTTATAAATGTTATATATACACACATGCTGTAGATCATGGAGGAGATAAGTGGTTGAACAGAGTTGTGTTTTATTTGTGCTGTAATAAATGAACTGAACAATAAACCTCTATATCTGTATAGAGAGAATTTTTCTAACGCCAAAAGATAAAGGGGAGTAGGAAGTCCGTTAACAGGGACCGCAGCAGTCACCCATGAACAGCCCAGTGCCTGGGGCTGGGGATGATTTGGGTAGCAGAGACTTGGCAGCCTGTACTATATTATGTTGGTTAGTTGTGTGGCAGTAAGAGGGCTATAAAGGTGCATGCTCTGGCGCGCGTGTCGGGGGAAGCTGACGTCTTGACTAGGCGCCTCCAGGGAGCTGCGCTGTCGGGTGAAGCCTGTGACTCCACCACCTCGGCCCCTGCCAGTGCAGGGGGAAGACAGTGGTCACCACCCACAGTGCCAAATCTGAGGAGGAAAAATCTCCAGTGTATCACCGATTTTAAAAAAATACATATTTTAAAAACAGTGATTTTAACACTGAATATCAACACTATTTTCATAAATACAGTAATATTTTTCCTCTTGACTAGTGATAACTTCCTATCTTGAGGAGGCTGGCGATGTTTGCAGCCAGCAGCAGCTGTCATTCTTTGTGGTGGGAATTAAATAAATATAGGTGCCTTTATTAAAGGAGAAAGGAGGCCAATTTTTGAAGAGAATAAAAGGGTTGCCCTGGTGTGACACAATCACCAGGGGCCACTAGAGCTGGTTATAAATAAAACTAAGACCATGAAGATCTCTGCTATGAAATCTTTGTATTTCATAGAATTAGAATCAACAAGTGTGTGTTTTTTTTCCCACACAGGTGGTTTATTTTACTTCTCTCTTTTTGTCTTTTTTTGCAACTGAATGCAATAAAAAAAAATTCCCTTTTTTCCCCATTCCTCTTTTCCTCTCACAATTAGATCCTTCTTCTGTCCATTTTCTCCTTTTATCACTGTAGTTTTCTCTAGTTCAGAACAGATGCAAGAATGGCAAATTGGAAAACGTAACTCTGATTCTGGTATTTTGCCCCTTTGATTTTGAAAGTTAAACTTAGAAAGGAAAAATGTGTTGGGGAGAGATCATGCTTGGAACTGCAGAAATCTTTAAAAATGAGAATTGATTAGAAGAAAAAAGTAGCAAAAGGGAATTGCAAAGATGAAATAAAATTAACGTTTTTGTTTAGGTTTGATTTTATAAAACATTAAAACTTGCAGCTTTCCCGGTGAATTCATTAGGCCTGGATTTCATCCAGTTCTCTTCCTAAGCTGGTTAACTACAGGTGACTAGCGCAAGTGGAAGAAAGAACTAGCCCCTCTTTGTGGATGCATAGCTAGCGATAATTTTTGGCAATTTTTCTCATTAAGATGAGGCTTGAAATGGACTTGGACAGTGCATTCATGGTGTCTTTTGTGATGGCTGAACAGTGCAATATTGTTCAGATCAAGTGCCTCTTTTCATCAAGTGCCACTTTCTTGTCTGATATAAAGTGTGAGGGGAGACCACTGGTGTGTTCTCTCCTGCTATTACAGACAGCTCGGTGCTCAGGGGAGCAGCTAATAAGGGTCTCAAATAATCTTTTAATTCTAATTAGTATAAATTGAATAATTAGAAGAATAAAATGAGAGCAAAAGCATAATACATGGAGCGATTTCTGGTTGCTTTGTGATGGCAAAAATGGAGCATTTGAGAAACCTAAGCTTGTTCTAACAATTCCCTTTCACCCTCCTGCCCACAACTCCAAGAGGAGTATTTGATTATCTAGAACAGACAATGTATTTCTTGTAAATACCTATCTCGGATTTTATAAATAGTAGTGAGACCCAATAGTGCGCTGGAGCTGTAGTGTTTGTTTGTTTAATTAGGAAGCTGAGCTGAGCTGAATCCTACGGCAGATGTTGCCATGTGTAATATAATAAATAAAAGTCTTTATGGGACTCAGCAGGCAGCAGAGCTTTCGGTTAGCAGATGGCAAAATATTAAACTGGCAGTGCAGTAATTTAGCTGACTGAGTCAGCTGGACCATACCCAGCTTTAGCACAAACATGAATCAACTTCACATAGGAGGTGTCAGCCAGCCCCCTGTTTCTGCAATGGGTGTTAATATTATTTTTAATATGCTATGTGATAAAAGAAGGCTTTTCATCTAGCAAGATGCTGTTGCCATATAAGTCAGTCTAGGCTTAACATGATCTCTGCTGTGCAAGACAGCAAAAGATCTTTTACAACAGAAAAACAGCTATTAAACAGAACAGACGTGCTACTCAATCCAAAATAAATGGTGGTACTGGAACAGGAGTCAGCAAACCTGTTACCACTAACCCCTCTTGAGCCCAGCAGGTGAGAGAGCGCCTTTTCTTTCCAAGGACTTGGTGTTGCATTGGGTGTTCGGCATCAGTTGCCTAGTGCAATCCTTGAGTGGGTTTGGGAGGGGGCTCATGGAAGAGAAATCCCTGCCCAGCTGGAGCTAACCTGTCCATTGGCTCCAGGGACCCTAGGCTTGGAGGCTACAAGGACATCTGCCATTCTTTCCTACACAGGCTGGTTACCCTTTTCACCTGAATTTACCCATTTGTTCTCCTTTAAGCACCCAAATAAATGTACACACACACCCCTGTGCACAAGTGCAAATACATAACTTCAGGCGTTACTTCAGTGCCCCAAGCTGGGAGCTGGTCTCCTGAGGTTCCCTGCACAGCACAGGAGCTTCTCCAGGGGCAGTTTGGAGAGCGTGTGCAGCCTGTATTTTCCCCCTGGCCTGTCTGTCTCCTGACTCTCAGGCGATGTGTCCCCTGACCAATGCACCTCAATGAAAAGACCAAGTTCAGACAGTGCTAATTCCTGTCTCCGTCTCCCCCATCACCTCTCCTCCTTCCAGATACACATGAGTTAAGAAGCCACGTAAGGCATTTTTCCTGGGGTCAGCCCAGGCTCTGGGTTAAGGCTCTCCTGGTTTTAGTCTGTCTTAAATGCAATTGTCAGAACAGCAGGTGTTTATGACAGGGTAAAACAGGATGGATTCCAAAACAACTGGAAAGGCAAAATTTTTTGCATGACCTTCAGAATTCAGCATGAAGCAGTTAATCACCCACTCCCTACTGTGGCTTACACATGCATATGGTGAATTTAATGTAGCTTTGTGAAATAAGTGAGGGTTTTCAGTAGTCAACTGTTTTCTTGATTTTTTAGAGAGGGCCATAAAGGGTTGATAGTGAAGCTGGGGGGTTTTGCCTGTCCTGTTTCATTCTTTACCCTCTTTGTGTCACTCCTCTGTAGGCAGGCAATTCACAGTACCTTCTGAACAAGCTAGAAGATTAGAAAGGTTTTAAAATTGGTTTGAAAAAGCAAACGAGTGGTTAAAATAGTTAAATCTTGAAAATGCAGTCCACGTGAAATGCAGCTTGTAAAATGGCAAGTTGTTTAAGTAAGACAATATGTCATTTGGTATTTTGGTTATGTGCATTTAACTGGAAAAGATGGCTCTAAAATTTCCATGCCTCTGAGAAACAAAACAGACTTGCTTTCAAAACAGCTATTTATCTTGAGAAAACAGCTGACCAGCTTTACCATGAGTAAATATTTATTCCTTACCAAAAAAAAAAAAAAAAAAAAAGAAGTTACCAGATCTTGGAAGATGGGATCATTGGGTTGAGGCTGAGAGGCCTTATATCCTCCCAGAGTTGTTGTTCTGCAGTAAATCTCTGCTCAGACCATGTTGCATCAAAACCTTATAGGAACAACATACCTGTTCCCCTAGAAAATGCTTTCCAAGATTGTGGGGACCTATGAAATTTTTGTATCACTTAAGATACGTAGAAGAGATAATCAACAAACTAAGTTTTATTTTCTCCCATGTGTAACGAAGGCCCAAAACTCTGGATGTGTTTGAGGGGCTGGCGGGGAAGGTAGCTTTGCACCATCTTTGATTTTTTTTTTTTTTTTTTTTTCCTCCCCTGCATTATGAGACTAACCAGGATTGTTCTGGCTGCTGCAGTCCAAAGGCTGTTCTAGCAGCTGAGTCTACACATATTGTCAACTGCTGAAGTAGACTTTCTGACTATACCACGCGTTGCACCAGCAGTACTGAAAAAATCAGTAGCTGTTTCTTGTCAACTGAAAACAGTGGGGTTTTGCTATGGAAGAATCCTGTGGGAGAAGACAGGTAAGTCTCAAGTGTAAAGCAAATGGCAGTGCACGAAGAGCTCGCTTCCTCCTTATCTTTGCCTTCTTACTTGAAAAAGTGTCATTGCAATAGTTGCCACAGTTTGTAGGCTTTGGCATGTTTGTATTAAATTAGGAAAAACATTGAATCTGGAGGGACTAGTTGGTCATTGCATCCAGATGTATCCACTAGAGAACTAGTTCAGAAGCGTCCACCAGACACCAGCTCCATTCACTACTTCAAGAAAATAATGTCTTGGCAAGAAAGGATGATCAGCAAGATCACCTGCAAATAGTTGGTCTTTTTTGGGATGCAAGAAGCTAATCATGTTGATGAGAATATACAAAATTCTTGAAGGTAGATGTGAGGAACACTGAATCATATCAAAAGCATCCAGAATGAGAATCATGTCAGAAATAATAAAATATAAACACTTTGAGTGTCAGAGTACTTCAGAACCAATTTATTGCCACACTTGCACTACAAGTCTGGAAAGCAATCGATTTTTGATTGGTACCTAAGGATCAGCCCACACTCTTCCGAGTATCATTTATTCAGATTTAGCCAGATGAGAAAGTGTCACCCTATTGGAACATCTGTCAACAGGTTTTGAAAGCATGTGCATCCACTGCTGGGCCTGAGGGCAGGGAAGAAATCTAGACCACCTACCTTGCATTCCTTTAATCCTTATCTTTTGAGATAGCCCTTAGGGCTGTCTTAAATTCAATAAGAGTTTAAGTATTGATTCCCAAAGGCTGCTCTAAGCTGTACCAGGATTAGCATGAAGTTATACTCACAGTCAGGACCTGTAAGCACCTCTCTTCCCTGTGTCCTGATGCTGTGCCAGACCTGGAAGTTGAAGGTTTAAAATCAGGCAGTGCTGAATTACTTTTTATACTGTACTTTTCCTGATACCAGTCTAGACACAATTGTTAGAACTTCACTATTGCCAACTGCTGGCAGAAACCTGCTCCTGCTGCATGATAGAAGTGCTCAATTTCAGGGGAAGTAATTGAGGTTTGGAAAGTCTCACCCTAAAATTCAGCTGTTGAGTGCTGATACTTCAAAGCCTCTTATTAGTATTAAATTCAATTAACATTAGTTTTAGTCTGAATATTTGCACAGGAAATCCTTCAAATAGAAAATTTTAAGTCTGCTTTGGTTTATACAGCGCATGTTCAATTCAAGTCAGTACAATAGCCCCAGTGATGGTTAACGTTGATCATTTGTCTCCTAAAGGATTGTGGAAATTATGTTCTTTGTAAGAATTCACAAAACAACAGATGTGTCAAGGCAGTAATTTAGACCATGAATCTGCTCTTGCTTAAAGATGAACTTTTTTTTTGGAGGAAAATGAATAAAATGCTAGTGACAGATGAGCAGAACCCCTGGATAAGTGCATCAATTTTTGCTACTGGCAGATCTTGTGCTTTTAATAAAATTGAAGTGCTGAGGTCAGCATCAGAGTGAAACCACACTTATTTTCACAAACATATTTATGTGACAGTAATAATACCTATTAACAGGGTTGACGTAGCTATCTGCCAAACAGAAAAATGTGTTCTTCTGCATCACAAGATGAGCAAAGTAGGGGGAACAATAAATCATAAAATTAGTTGAGACATCGTTTATCTTTCATGGCTTTCCTTCGTTGCAGCTTAGAGCACTTTAGGACTTAAAATCATTTATTGTGTTTTACTGTTATGAGCACGTACTGGTGATGATAGGCTGTGGGAAGTTAGGTAAGCAGAGGCAGTAATACGTGCTGTTAATTAAACAAGGATTTGCATGGTTCCATTCAAAATGTGGTCAGTTTGCTCTAGCCTATTCTATTATTCTTCTTGCTCTGAGTGCTTTAGGATATATGTCAAGATTTTGAAATAAGAGCAACTTTTATTGAAAATTTGGTTAACGTTGGTGCTAGTGAATGGATGGCAGCCTGCATTAACAGTTAAACACAAACAAGATGAGGCTATGCCCTCTTTAGCTACTCACCTCTATGCGTAGCTTTTGTGTAGGTAATCTAGATTTTTCGTTTTTAATTTATGGCTCTGTCAACATGAAGAACTAGTGCTATTTAAATATTTTATTGGGTATATTTCTGTCCTGTGTTGGTCCCAAAGTATTTCACAGTTTGGTATCAGAGGATTGCTTCACTTGCCCCTGGGATGCATGTACCATTTCTCTGGCATTGCTTCAAGGCACACGCTGCCATTGCACAGTATTTTAGGAGAGCAAGAGAGTGAGATGCATGTGTTGATCTGAAACTCTAGAGAGGAAAAAGGGTAGAGTTCTGTCATTTTGGACCTCACGCACTGCTGCTCCCACCAGACAATTTCATCAGAGGGTTAGCTCCTATGTGCTCAGTATGGGGCTATTTACAATAAAGGAAATGCTTTGAAGAGTGAAACAAAAGTAATTGTGTAATACAAAGATTCATACTTTAAGCCCCAGCTTCAGCTTTGCTTCTAAACAGCAGGGATGTAAAGTCTGTCTTCGAACCCTAGAATGAATGCACCCACAGAATTAATGCTAACTCTTCTGCCAAAGAAATTACTGAACTGTTCATCCTCCAGTGAAGTTTTTGTGACAAGTGCTGTGCAAAAGTCATACAGAAGCCGGGAAAAGGTGCATGGTGCAAAGATGGAGAGAAAAAGAGAATGAATTTTAACCTTTTTTTCCTTTTCTCCAAAGGAAAAGGAACAGGGTTAGTGCCTAAAGTGTGAAAGAACTTTGACCATATGTTCCTTTCCTTAAACAGATAAATAAATATATATTTAAATGGCTTTAGTGCGAAAGATAACCCAAGGATTTTGAAGTAAACCTTCCTGTTATCTTATTTACTCCCGCTCCTATAGCCCATTTCTCTCAAGGGCTTTCCTTTCTGAGTGGACTATTTTCAGCACTGGCTTTTAAAGGGCCTCAGCTCTGGAGTGTTACCACTATTGCCTTAGAGAAACTTGTGTCCCAGTTCAAGTGTGCCCTGCGTCATTGGAGAGACTTAGCTCTCAGCTAGAGACGCTCAGTGCCATTGCAAGCTACTTTTAACTGTAGGACTATAGTTCGCTGACATGACTATTAATTACCTATTCCCAGAGAAACAGTGAAGATTCAAACTATCCCTATAGGCTGACCTTTAAGGCATGAACATATAATGATTCAAAAAGACATTCATTACAAAATACTAGCTGAACAGTTTGCTAATCCCAGTAGGGAATAAAAAGGATACCAGATAGGATAGAGCACTTAGAGCACTTTTTTTTTTTTTTTTTTAAACTGAGTGTCATCACTGAGTAGTCGTCAGGAGGAACAGATGTCCTTTTCTACTCATTTCTGCTCCTCTTGCCATTTTCTCATCTTTATTTTCCTTCTTTCAGGTTGTTAAAGGAAAAATCACTTTTCCTTTTCTCGTGCTAGGAACAATGAAAGTCTGATTTAAGCGTTACTTAAGTTTATCCTTAAATCCATCTTTATTTCACAGTGGTTAAAGCATATGCTTCCCTGCTTCCAAGTTCAATTGCTTGGGCTCAAAGTCTACAAAGAAATGCAGTTGTCACTGCTAAATTACCTCTAAAACTTTGAAGAATGGCAACTTATTCAGTACTTTGCTGTTCAGCTCAGTAGGCACCATGCGGCTTGTGTGCGCCTGGGATGTTAGTGCACCTGCTCCCCTGGAGAACATGACTCTTCTGGAGCTTTGTGATACATGTGCATATAGGTCATGTGTAAGAGCTGATTTCTTTAGCATATGTTTTTGCAAGCTGACAGTAAGTGTTTGTTGTCCTCCTTTCAAGTCATTGCATCCACAAAGGAATGTTTGCACAGGTGAACTTTTTAAACTTAAAAGCTTAATAGAAGCAGAGTATGTGGAAATCATTTTAAGTGTCTGTCTGGGTCCTGGGTCTTCTGACCTCGGCGACAGCAGAGGATTATTCATGTGAAGTTTACATTGGCAGCTTGAGCATTTTTCAGAAGTGTTAAGCAGTCACACTCCATCTGAAGCCCCCAGGGAGAGAGTGGGCAGGAGATGGAGGGTTTCTGCACTGCCTGAATGTGCTCAGCAGTGCCAGGAATTCAGAGCAGTTTTCTGCGTGGGCACAATGCCATTCTGAGACACCCGCTAATGCGGATGGGGAGGAGAGAAGGTGCTCCTGCAAGCAGGGAGGTACCAAAAAGGTCCATATTGTACAATAATACTTCTTTAAAGGTCTTGCCAGGTTTTTATGAAAAACGCTGGAGGACTGGTAAACCTTGCTGGGAGATGAAGGGTGATAGAGAGTGTTTTCTGCAGAGAGGATTGAAAGTGCAGGTTGTTGGTAAAACGAACTCACTTTTAGCTTTTGCTCTCCACATACAGTATTTAGAGCAGAGATCAGAGGATTTTCTTCGGGTTCTTTCTGTTCTTTTCCTGCTGAACACCTCTTGTTATTTAATTTTCCATCAGAATTTTAGCATCAGTAGCAAGTGATGTATCAGTTCTATGACACCACTGACTTTCCATCTGTCCTAGGAGCTAAACTGTTCAAAAATTGCTACTAGCACAGTGCTATATCATGTGTTGAGTTTCTGGAATGACAAAACTATTTTGTTTCTTTAATATGCAGGTCAGGTAGCATACAGCACAAAGCACAGAGTCACTGTTGTGGTCAGCAGGTTCCCAGGTCATATGAAGATTCATTTACACATACTCACAGATGGTTTTGGAGAAGACTGAACAAAGGCATAAAGGGTATATCTTGCATATGTGGGAACGGAAAGGGAAGGGTGTATTTTGGCTTTTTAAATACCTTCATGTTTTCTTTGAGTCCTAAATGAGAAGGTATTTAAGCATAGATTTTTTCCCTTTGTACTCCCTTGCTAAGGATATTTGCAAAGGTACTTTTCACCTGTGCAGCCTAGGCAAGGATAGTCAGCTGTAGGTCAGCATGGACTTTGTTTTAGGCTATTGTTATTCCTTCCTCTTCTTTCACACCTCCATCCCCACTTAAAGCTGTTTTTGCATGCAGCAGATGTATGCATTCATGGAATGTACTCCTAATGGGAAATAAGCCAGTCTTCTCTTTGGAGACTAAAAGCCTCATCAGGGGGTACCTCTGGGCTTAAGTTAGTTGTGACTGTGGTTTGTCTGAACCCTACATCTGCATGTTACTAGAGGATATGTCTTTGAGTACTTGTGGGTGGTGCTGGTATCTCCTGCTGGCCACTAGAAGAAACCCTGCTGTTATTGCTTTCTAATTGCCTATTGAAGCGGGCATCTACTGTATGCTCAGCACGTAAGAGCAGAGCTGGTTGGAAATCTTTCAACAGCGGAGGATTTTATGTTCGTGTGGGGAGAACACCAACTGATTGAAATCACAACATTTGGCAAGAGCTTGTCTGGTTGAATGAAAACTTTGTCAGGGAGGTTTTAAGGCCAGGGTGAAGCTGAAAATGGGTGGGAAAAGTAGTTCAATGTAGTGACCAGCATGGGAGTAGGCCCTCTTCCGGGATGAGGAAGGCACAGGTCTTCCTACCACAGATTAGGCAGAACAGGGATTTTCTGAGCCAAGACTAAAATCTAGTGGGGTTTTTGGAAGGCAGAAATAAAGGAGAGAGGTTCTTCCTTTCCAGACAGCCCTGCTTAGCAGTGCTTTAGAAAGCAAGTATCAGGGCTCTGCCTTCTTTTTGGGCTATGCACAGAACTGTTTAAACACCTCATCTGGAGTATGCCCAAAGTGATTTGGAAAACAGAACTGCTAAATTTTGTGCTCATTTATTTGGAAAAACTTGACCCTTCCCTGAAACAGGCAGGTTTCCTCTAGAAGTTTTGTATGACTGTTCAGGCAAAAATAAATATATCTTTTCACTGGGAAATGCCCAGCCAGCTCTGAGAACATAAGATGTGAGTATTCTTCCAGGAAGCAAAGCTGTCTGCAGACAGCAATAGCAGTAATGAGCAGATATATAACTAAGGCAAGTCGCATGCTTTCACACCTGCTTTAAATGGAGCCCTACCACAGGAGGAAGTAGGGATTAAAGTTATGAAATGGAGGGAAGAGGGAGCTCCAGAGAGGTTGTGGTCAGTGGTTTCTAGTGGCTACTCAGGGGCCACAGGTTGTAGAACAGGTGTGTAACCTGGAATAGCAAGGCAGATCCTGGAGAGCTAAAGAAAAGCAATAGGATCAAGGGAGATGAAAGACAGAGGCAGCTCCATCATACTTAAAAGGGGTAATGTCCTCTTTGAGCTCTTCTGGAGACACACTTTTAGAATCCCAGTGCAAACAGAGGCTGCATTCTCTCCCCAGTAGACATCCACCTTTTTTGCAAAAGACTGACCTCCTGAAATAAGAGATGTAGGTCAGGTGTAGGAACCAGCTAGACAGGCCTCACACTGCATCCCTGGAAAGCACAGGCAGGAAATGGAGCTTGCAGGAAGGTGCGAGGAGGTGTGCTACCTCAACTGTTCATTTGCCATGAGCTCTTATGGCAGAAAAAGAGAAATGTGGAGAGTAGTAAAAGAGGCTCTTTGCAGTAGTGCTTCTTTGGAAGAGGAGGTTGCTTCCATAAAAGTGGTTCTTTCTTTAGGTGCCTACCTAGTTAGGAGCAAGGAGGAAATGGCCAAGTGGATGAGCTGTTTTGAGGATGCATGGGATGCGTTTGTTATCCTCGTCATGCTTTTCCTCTTCTCTTTTTTGTATACTGCCAAATATATCGTTGGCATTTAAGGGCAGCAAGTAGCAATTTAGCGGCTCAGGAAAGAAAGTCAGCAGTGTAATCGGGAAAACAGATATGTTTTAAACTCACTAGAAATGTTAATACATACCTTTTCTTTTCCCTCCCAACCTTTGTGGTGATACGACTTGATCTCTTCCCAACAAGTGCACGCTCCCTGCCTTGGCAATGCTGATGCTCAGGCTCTGTTCCCTGTGCTTTCCATGCACACAGCTGTGCTGCCTTTGCACTGATGGAGCTTAATCCCAACTGTGCACCTTCACACACCCATTGTATGTGTAATAAGGAGGTTTGATCCTTACAGCATATGCAAACACCCTTGCTTTTGCTTTTTGATCCTCCTCCTTTCCTCTGCTACTCTCAACACTCCCGGCCACGTTCACTTGTGTATATCTGTCCACCCCACTTTTCTTTGCAGTCAGGGGAGACCATGGGTAGCTGGCTATTGGTTTTAGTAGGCTTTTAGATCAGGTGTGCGCAAGTCGCTGGGCTTTGAAGGCTTTACTAGCTGACTGAGATGAATATTGTACATCTGTGTAATGCACAGCAAATAACACAGCAAATCCATATTCTCTGTGCATTGGGCAGAATTTCTCACTTCATACATCATTCTCAGCTTGCTGCAGCAATTTCACAAAGTCAATCCATATCCATTAACACACAGGAAAAGCAGCAGAGAAATATACACGTGTGGTACAGGATTTTATTAATTTATTTATTTTGAGAAGGTTTTCTAAGCATATTAGACACAGGCTTTATCCAGCTGCGGTATTGTGAGCTGCACCAAATCCTTCGGCGTCAAACCTTCTTTAGGCTAAGTAACTAAAAAATAAGTTTTTTACTTTTTGTTGTGTTCTGTGCAGGAGCTAACTTACCTGCCCATCATGCTGTATTGATCACAGGCTTGACTGTTAAAGTCATGTCATTAATTTTTCTGTGGTTGACCACCGCAGCATAGTCAGGCCATTTTCCCTGACCCTCCTTGAATAATTTTTCTGATCCTCTGCTTTTTTGTAGCTTTTACCCTAACTTTCCAGCATGAGCTTTTTCTTCTCAGCCAACCTCCAACTAATCCAACTGCTGAAATGATGATTTTTCACTGTAAGAAGGGATCTTGGAGACCTCCTGACTGCTTCACTTCATTCTTAATGACTGAGTTTGCTCCTGTTCAGGAGGTAGAGATGGTATCTGAACTAGAGGTAGAGTAACTCGAGCACACAGTGCCAGTGCACCTCCTTTTAGCATCGTCAGTCTATCTCCTTTCCAGAGGCCTTGGACTGGAGTCGTACTTCCTCATAGAAATGATGTTGCAGATGGGGCCCCATTGTGTTTATGAGGGATTTGATATTGTTGAGTGGCTCAGTTGAGCAAAAGCAATTTTAGTCAGAAAAGCCATGCGCTGGAGCAGGTGAGTGGAGTTGCTGGAGCAGGAAGAAGCTGCTTGGCCTCTGCAGCCCTCATATGTTCTAACAAGTTGGAACAGAATTTGTGTAGGAATTGAAGGCTGGCATCAACCAACATGCTTCCAGCCTCTCGGGCTTGGGAAGGGAAAGTCCCCTATAGGATTAGAGCAGATGGAGAGCATGGCACTCAGCACCCTGGATGCAGGCACTTCTCCTGTACTGATACCAGAGCTGGCAGGCTTGAAAGGTGAGAGCCCCACTGCCATAGAAGCAGGTAACGCAGAGCCAAGTGCTTCTTGGAGCACCTATACGGAGGCAGTCTGTCTTATGGATCTGCTCTCAGAGCTGCCCCACTGAAGGACAGTCTGTGGCTCCTGACTTAGTCCTGTTATGTATTTCCCTCTCTCCAAGCAGCTGCGATGATTGGCGTCAGGGAAGGAGGGGTTGTTCTCCCACAACCACTCACGAAAATTGCTCCTAAGAAAGAGCAACTCGGCAGCAGCTCCCTGGAATCTGCGATTCTGGCAAGCTGTTAATGGTAGGGAGTGGGGAAGGGATGTGAATGCATTATTCCCTCCCCATGTGTTTTTTCCCTGTGGGGGATCCAGGCATTGTCTTGCCCCTCCTGAGGTTACCTTGCTTTCTTTTCTTTTCTTTTCTTTTCTTTTCTTTTCTTTTCTTTTCTTTTCTTTTCTTTTCTTTTCTTTTCTTTTCTTTTCTTTTCTTTTCTTTTCTTTTCTTTTCTTTTCTTTTCTTTTCTTTTTCTTTAAGCTGTGGAGCATGCAGACAAGGCCCTAAATACCACGTAAAAACATGCCTATCATGGAGACCTTGTCATACTGGGCCCTTGTGGAGCATCTCTGTCTAGAGACCTTTTTTTCCTGATGCGTAGAGTGATGTGGCACTTACTGTGCAGATGTGGGACTGCCTTTGTCTGTTTCTAGTAAAGCTGATGGAAAAAATATGAGGAAAGAAAGTAGGAACAAGCATAATTAGAAGTGGAAGGAGAACAGGGCAGCAACAGCAGAGCGCTACAGCAAACTGGAGAAATATAGCTTCTCCAGGCACCCAAATTGTGTAGAGCAAAATAAGCAAAGATGTACCTATTTTCTGCTCTTTGTAATGAGATTTGCAGTCAGAAAAAGCAGTCATTTCAGCACTGTTGGTTCCAGCATTAACAGGTCATGTATGAAGCTCCCCCCAAAATCCTTAAAGGTGCTTGTTATTTTCCCTCTAGTATTTGAGACTAAGCTTTTCATTGTAATTAGAAATTTACTTCTTTTTTTTAAAAAAAAGTATGACTCAGTCATATGTTTCGTGGTGTTGGGATTTCAGAGAGATTGCCAGGTCTTTGGGAAGCTGGGATTCCCAAACTGTAGGAGCTGGCAGCACTGCATGTTGCCCCATCCCCCTGTCCCTAGCAGATAGATATTTTTTTAAAGAGTGTTGATTTTCTGCCAAGCCTAGCATAATAAGTGCTGCAGGGAATAAAAGAAGAAGCGAGGGGCAAGACACAGTCCGCAGAGACGGAGCAACGTCTGTGCACTTGAAATGGGGCGAAGGGGATATTTGTTGACTTCCTCTGAACAATAACGTCTCCCTGTGCATGTGTGGTGGCCCCTCCAAATTTCATAGTAGAAAAGAGAAGGGAGAGAGATCTTTCTAAAGAGAAAACAGTTATGTTACTGATGCAGCCCTGGTGTTTGGTGAGCTACAACCATCATGAGGTCGGACCAGGGACCTTGAACCCGCAGCGCAGCAATTGGTGCATGAAAACGCCCGGCCTGGCGGCACGGTGTGTGCATGTAGATGGCGCCCTCACAACACGCATTTGCTGCGCTGCCAAGCTCTGCGGAGGCTGCAGCAACGTTCAGCAGAAAAGGAAATGCTAAAGGCAAGTGCTTATTTCTTGGTAAACAACCTAATCTTTTATCAAATAATTTATTTTATGTTAAGGAAGGATTTTAGTTTGCAAAGCTAATCTGCCTTGTCTAAACCCTCATTTTTATCTTTGAAGCCTAAGTGTCCAATTTATAGTATTTAGTAGATAGGATTTGGGATTCTTATCGACCTGGCAATCTCGGTTTTGGACTTTCTGGTCACGTTTCTATGAAATAAATCTGCTCAAGAAACTGACATTTTGACAGTGCCTTTGCTCTGTGTGTGTGTGTGTGTGTGTTTTTTTTTTCTTGAATGCCTAAAACATTTCTGCTTGGGAAGTATATGTATTACAATTATCAGAAGGTTATAACAGTGTTCCAAGATTTTCCTCAGAGTAAATGACTGTAAAAGCCCCAAGCAACTGAAGTTTCTTATTTTTCTGGCTTCACTATTGACAGATAAAATGCTCCACAAGAGCCTGGAGCAACTAACTTTATCAGGGGGTGAATATCAATGGCAAAAGAGGAAGGAGTTTAACTGGAGCTGCCATTTTCACTTTGAGACATGCCAACAAGTTTTTACTTGTAATCGTTCCTGAGATTTGTGTCTTGGGATTCTGGAGCTGGTGGGCAAGAAGTCCCATTTTCAAAGGTGCTCAGCACTTGCTGCTTCCATTGATCCCATTCAAGCCTGCAGGGCTCAGTACTTCAGCAGAGCAAATCCAAAGTCACCTCTGCCCAAATGTCACTACCCCTTCCTGAGTCTTCTGGTGCTACAAGCTGTGTTATTGCAGTACCAGAGCAGGAGGGTAAAGACAAGGATGGAGTTAATCTAGTTAGCCCGTCCTTCCCCAGTCATGGTCGAGGGACTACAGGTAAACCAGTCTCCTCTCTTGGTGAGCTGCCGTTCTCCAGAACGGTCACAAAGAGACCAGTGCCGCCGCTTGTGTGAGTGAACAGCTAATGGACTGGCCCTATGTAAAAATACTATTTCCAAGGAAATCATTAAAATTAATGTTGAAATGTCTACATGCCTGTTATTTCAGTTATTGCCTAATGCAGTGTGGCATTACTTGTGTAGTAGCATTCCCCATTGTGGCCCGTGCTGCGACAGGAACTGCTCATGTCCGTGTGTGCATCTCTCCCAGCTGTACCCAGCGGACTGTGCGATGGGAGCAGGCTGGTACCGCAGGTGGGAGCTGAGGCCTAGACAAGAGTTGCATTTTGTACAGAGATGCTATGTTGGCCGTACTTCTCTTGGGACCAAGGCTGACCCCTTGATCACCCGAGCATTCACCCTGGTTGTGTTAATGTTTTTTAACGTATGTGTATCTTGCCATGGCAGACACAAAACACCAGCATTAATTTCACGAAACAGATTTACTCTAAGTAGCACTCCCAGGGGAAAATCATGCTGTTACGTTCCTGTCACGGACTTGTTCGTATTCTGCCTTCCCCTTCTCTCTCCGTTCTCCCTCAAATGTCTCGGGTGTTACTTAAGCAACTACAGATTAAGGGACGAAGGGTAGAAATCCCTTCAAGAGCACGATGCCACTTGCAGTGTTTAGTGACACTTTATCTTTAGGAAACTCTTGCTGTCCTGTTGGCTCTTTTGGTGAATTAGTGTCTGCTCCTGCTTTTATCAGTAGAGGCAGTTGTGAGCCGGGGCACCCCAGTGGAGGCGGCCGAAGCTCGCTTCCAGCTGACGCGATGCATGCTGGGGCGGGCTCTCTCATCATGGCCGAGGGCTGTGTAAAACGTCTGTCAGCGTTAAGATTGATGCTCTTCCTCCATATGTTTACGGAAAAATGCCTGTGGCCACATTTGAAATTACCACACACCGGCACGTGGCTGAGGAGGCCTATCAGTATGCCAGTGCACGCTGCCGTCGTTCGGATCGCCTGGCTTGGTTCCTTTCTCATACTGATTTTACCCCAGTGAGTTCCTCCGGCTTCAGTGAAATTACTCAGTCCGATCCACCCTGATATAAGCGTGGAGAATGTCTGTCTTTCTGGAGACTGGGCTGCATAATGTAGTTTATCTATCCTGCTGGATGGATCCATAGGGAAGAATGGCACAAGAAAGCTTCGGGCACAGATTTGGGTTACGGCAGACATATGATCAGATCCAGTTTGTAACCTCTTCAAATCCAGACTTCAAGGTAATACGATGCATTCCACAATACACAGTTTAAGCTAATGTTTGCTCTTTGTTGTACTGACCATATCACTGCAGCATTCAGCAGGCAGTCTGGGTGAGGACCCTATGGTGCTAGGGGCTGCACAAACATGTCCAGCATCCTGGAGTGCTAAAATAACACCAGGTCTTCACTTGCTGACCTCCACCTGGTACAGCTCGTATCTGACTGCTGTGGTTTTTTTTTTTTCTGTCTCAGCCTGCTTGAGTGTTGCGCTCCAGCAGCCTGATCCTGAACTCTGGAAATATGTTTGCTTGCCAGACCGTGTCATCCTTTGCATTTGTCCTCAAGCTTGTGTGGGCAGATACTAGGGCAGTTAGACCTGGAAGCAGCAAAGCACCTGTCTTCTCACATGAAATCTGTGCCTTCAATGCTGTTTCCATTTTGTGATGAAAAAGTAAGGAGCCCTTTTCTGGTTGCAGAGCTTGGGCTGATGGATATCTGGTGGAGCTCTTCTCTGTAGTTATGGGCTCATCCTGAGGAATTGACCAGTATATGGGACCAGATACGGGACCAGAAATGGCTTTGTTTATTAAACTGGATGATGAGTGGTAGATGGCTTTGTCTTGTTCTGCCTTCCTATAGATTGGAGAGTGACTGGTAGAAGTTGTGTAGGGATTTGTGTAAGGACTCCTAATTATATCGATTACGCTGGAATGTGGCACTTGGAAATAAGCGTCTACTGACGCTGGCAAGTAGGTGCTGTTAGTCTGTCTGCTTCTGGATAAGAGGATATTTATCCAGACAAATTGTTGGATAAAAAAGTCTAATTAAAATGGCTGTTAATAACAGGCTAATTTGTAGTTTATCTACAGAGAGTGTTTTATTCTGTTCTTTCAGACCTCTTTAGTTTCCAAATATAGCTAATTTCCTCATGTAGCCCTGCCAGCCACAGTTCTGATGTGTAAATCCTTTACTTTTTGGTCTAGGGTCCCTTCAGGAACAGAAAGCTAAATCATGTCTGATTTTACTGGATTAGATGGGATTTGACATGGACAATGAAGGTGACTTACACTATTTTCACTAAAACAAAAGGGTAAAAAGCAGTGTTTATTACTTTGAGGCCTAGAGACAGGTCCGAGCTCCTTTTGAAGTCAACAGGTCTGTCTTACTGGATTTCTTTAAGTTCTTTTTCTTAGTGGACCTAAAATAACTTTTCTTCTGCTTCAGTCCATCAGGGACGTTGTGTCCTTTGGAATTTCAGAGGTGCCAAACTGTCCTCTATAGAATTAATATTTTCAAATGAACCAGCAATTCAATTACAGCTCGAAAGCAGGGGTTATCATCACAGGGAACTAAGATAAACTTTGAGGCCTTTTTGTTGTGAAAGTGGCTATCTTTGAAGAGGAACATAAACCTCCAGAAGTGATGCTAATTCAACTATCTGTTATGCTACCCAGCTTTGGCCACTGGTAATTCAGTGGAGCTGAAGCACGTACCTTAAAGATAAAGTGCCTGTTGTTATTTTGTTTTAGAAGAATAGTGGGGTTTAGTTTAGTGTTGTAGCCCAAGATAGAAGAAGAGGTTTTTCATTAAGGAGACTGAGAGGTTTGGAAGCAATAGACCTATTGAAGATATGAAAAAAGACTTGTTAACCGAAAGTCTACTCTCCCCCCACCACCCCGAGTGTCCTGGTGATTTTAATTAGAAAAAGAAAAAGGCCACCCTCCCTAAAAACCTTATCTTTCCATCATTGTGTTTCTGTAAGCTTGGGAATGAAGTGTTAAACACAGCTCATAAAATTTTACATCATGTAAAATACATTTTTAGGTTAAAAACATTTCTATTTGTAGAAATATTTTCTGAATCGTATTCAAAGATTATGGTTTCACCTTCTGCAGTCAGCAAATCATAGCCAAAATAGGGAAAATTATTAACAAAAGATCTTAAAAATAAATTGCATTGGTGACTCTTTTTTATCTCCTCCCCCCCTCAATGGTGCTCGTGACTACTAGAACCTTGGCACATTTTAGTGGGCAATAGAGTAGCTGCCTACCTAAATATTATATGCTTTGGAATAAAAAAAAATAATAATTAAAAAAAAATATATATATAAACCTAACTGCCACTGCAGTTTCTGGATGAGTGTTACCCTCAATACCCATCCTTATGGCACATCACCATTGGCCTTTAAAATCTTTTCTCCTTCTGTGGATCAGGTGGCTCGAGTACGGATTGGCAAAGGTCTGTGTCCTGCTTCCTTCTCTCCTTGTCAGGGAGAGGCTGGCATCTCTGAGGAAATGCAGAAAATGCCACTGTACAGTTGTGCCAGTGGTTTGCAGAGGATGTTAAACTCTCTACAAAGGGAAAGTCTGAGAAGAGAAATGGTGTCTCGCATAATATTTAAGAGTACAGCTTGTGGGATTGGTCTGAGTGCCAAAATCCAGTGCCATACAGGGACCCCTAAGTGACCTCCAAACTAGAAGGGGAGCTGGGAGCAGTGTACAGTCTCAGGATAGTTTTCCCCTGGGGATAATACTGCCTTTTAACGTGAATACGTAAATTTGTTCTGGGCTATGTAAGTGCAGCATAACATGCAGGCTTCTGGAATCGGAGTTAGCTTGCTCAGTGCTTTGCACTGCACGACAGGGCAGGCGTATTCGTACCTGCTATGAATACTCATTTGAAAAACATGAGTTATATTGTACGAGTATGTTGCCTATTACTAATACAAGCTGGGCAGAGCACCAGCAGTCTATTTCTTGATGAGAAGCATAATGTCAGCACAAGCAGCAAATCATAGAAACCATGTTACTAGGGAACAACCCCAGGAATGACATTGCAGGGCTGTCACTGTCTTCTGCATGATTGGATTCTCTACTGCAAACAACAGGAACAGCTGTGACAGAGCTGGTTAATGTGTAAGCAGGACAGTGGTGACCACCCCAGGCAGGAAATAAATAATGTTCTGGCCTGACTGAAACCTGAACTTGTTTTTCTCCTTCTTCTCCCCTCCAAAACAATGGAGCACCTGAAAATCCAAATTCAAATCTAGATCGATACTTTGCAAATGCTCTATGTCTTTATAACAAGCCAACCTGAAAGGCATGAACTCATTTGCCTAATAGAATGCAGCAGGGTTGGATTTCCATGTGGATTTTTGTGGCTAGGTCTTTCCCTATGATTTTACCACCTGTATAACTAAGGATGCTTTTTGCAGTGTATGTGCATGCACACGGGTATGGAAAGCGCTAACCTACACTGATACTAGTTGCATGGTAATGAAGGTGCTTTCTCGGTCATTAGCATTACAGCACAGAGGCTCACGGACATGTATGCAATGTTTAAGGGAAACGAGTATTTCCAGACAATCAAATCTGAAATGGTCATATAAGGTTACAATAACTAGAGCACTTATTTATTTTAGAAAGTGAATATATCAGTTCTGTTTGGCTTATTGCTGAAAAGATATCACCACCAGAGACATCTCCCCTGAAGAGAAAGAAGTTTGTTATTTTGAAAGACTGAAGTTATGTGTACAGACCAATTTCCCAGGAAGTTTCTTGCAGAGTCTGCAGCAGACAGCAGGTGATGGTGAAATAATGTCTTTGAACTGGTTTTACTTAAAAATGTAGAGCACAGTGCTATGATTGCATTGCTTTCCATGGAAAAGTAATTTGCTTCTCTGATTTTGAACATTAAGAGGTGCTGAGTGGAGAGTGAACTGAGCTGGCTGTTGTAGCGTTCTGTAGCAAAACACAGTTACGAGTCCAGGACAGAGCAATGCTGAAGACACTCTGTGGGAACGCTGAAAATTTGCAGGAACTCTGAATCAGCACCAAAGAATGGCTAGTAAGACCTCTCTGGGCAGAAGGGATGGATGTCTTTGGAGCATGAAAACATGCATTTTGTTGCGTAGAAGCAGGACAAGCTGCTAATGTGTGAGGCAGTTGTCAAAGGCAGGGGACACCTTTAGAAGCAAATAAAAATGGCCTGATGAGATAAATGTAACAGGTGATGGGGAAGAACAGATGTAGAAGGAGGAATTGCAAGGTTCCTTCTTCATCAGTCTGGTCTCAACTGATCTCATATTGCCTAGCATAGACTATGTTAAATGCCAAATTTCCCAGTGGTCAAGGGAGATAGAAAGGCCACACAAGAGACTGACAAAGAAATACTTAAGCCTTTTTACATGCTTTGAGATTCCCTCTTGCTCCCCCCCTTGCCTGTATAGGGAAAGTCTCCTAAGTTGAGGTATCTGATAGAGTAAGACGCCTATTCTCAAAAATCACATTTGTCTCCTTACATAAGGAACCATCTTGCTCTTACAACTATCTGCACAATGTTAGCCAACTGAGTCATGCTGTGTTGTTTGAGCTCACCTTGTGATGTCTTCTTTTGGGCACTGTCTTCAAATACTGTGTCTAGCAACAAACCAAGCTGATTAAAAAGAGCAACTGTGAAAAGACGACCAAGGCTTTTGACGTAACTTAAAATATGACTGCAGATGAAATTTTGTAGTGCCTAATTCAGTCATATTTACCAAATCAATTTGTTTTATGCTACCGCTACCTGTTTAAAGCTGGTCTTAAAGCTGTGCACAGTGGTGGATAATGTTAATAGGTCAGATGAAGGAAAATGTGGGTGAGATCTGATGTGTATGAAGTGTTGAGGATGCATCGTCTCAGCAGCTTTTGCTTTTTATATGAGCAAGCCAGATATCTAACTATGCAAATAATCAGCAAGTATAAAAACAAGACACTTTTCTGCTTTTGAACGTACGTATTCTGTTCATAAAGTGTTTGACTGCTTTCGGATAGGAATACTGTAGAAAGTAGACAGAGGTAAAGTCTACAGCACAAGGCATTTATTAGATGAGACAGTAGTGTCAGCATACTAGCGTGTACACAGGTGAGTTTCCTGTACACATTGATTTGTACATTATTACTCATTAGTTACTTCCTGGTACCCTGAATATTGAAAACTGATTAATGTGACAATGTATTTTCTTTAAGCCAGACAGAGGGAACAGAGAGCGTGTTCTTTGATAGGCAATTAGTTATCTTCTACCTAGTTTTGCTAGCCTGACTCAGTTAACACCAGATTTCCTCACGCGTTGTTCTGTTGTTGTCATTCTCTTGGCATAACTGTTTTTTTAAATTTTCCATCATAACAGGAGTATTATGTACTAATGAATTAGTATTTAATCCAGTCACAGATGGCCTTTTTGGTGCTGCTATCTGGGTATGTAACATGTTTTACAAAACTTTTTCTTTTTTTAATGTATAGTAGTAGATCTTGCAAAGACTATTTCAGCTGTGGTGTGCGCCCCCTCTCCTCCCCCCCTCCCACAACTCAGCTACTTCCTTCTAGTTTGGGATCTGCTTTGTGGGAAAGGCACTACACATCACCTGGCTTGGCAAGACTTTGTATTCCAGGCAATTAGCCTTTGCATCAGTGGAGGTGGCTCTCCCCCGTGCACCAGGGAAGGGGGACTCTCAACCTGCTTTATCCTGTGCTAGCTGGCAGACCACCGAAGAAACTGTTGAATTACCTTTGTGCTTGGCTTTCACCCTCTGGAGGGCCAAAGCTGCAGGAGGGTGGGCTCCTGGAGTGCTCGGTCATGTGTGCTGGTAATCTCTTGTTTGGTAGAGTCTTCCCCTGAAGAAACTGCCATTGACTGGAGTGGAAGTTTCACAGGTTCCAGAACAAACATGGGTACCTAACCAGGCAAAATAAAATGCTTTTCCTGACAACAGGTTAAAAGTGAGAGTTAGCAGGAGGTCTCATAAAGCTGTTGTGCTAATGTGTCTGCAACAGGACTTGGAGGAACTTGACCTTCCATGTTTGCAGGGATATCTCACCAGCTGTTGCAGAGGAAATAAGGGATACAAAGGGAACTCAGGAAATGGAGGGTTTTTTAAACATTGCTTTTGCTTATAAATAGACCTGCAATTTTTGTGTCTTGACGTTATTGTTTGAGACTCTTATTTATTAGCTGCAGAAAATATTTTTCTTCTACTATGGGCCACATCCAAACTCCAGGCTTCATTTTCTGGAAGGGATAGAGGTGCTAGTCTGGAGTTGAATTCCAGAGTTTAGTTCCCAGTCTCTAGAGCTTTTGAAAATGTCAAAAAAGTAATACCAGTTCCTGTGCTCTGTCAGGGCCCATATGGGACTAAGTAGTGGCTAGAGCTGGTATTAGCCTCTTCCCCAGAATAAATTCACTCCTGCTGAATACCTTTTTGGTATGTAGAAGGTCCAGAAGCTCAAATAAAAATAGGTTGAGAGTAGAGCAGTAGGTGAATGGAGTAGAACATGGATGGAAAGTACAGTTGTGATGAGTTAATGCTGAGACTGAAGGTGTTGAATGCTCAGAATAGTTATGAGAGTCCCAGTTTGACAATGTTAACAAGTTTTGCCATCATTCAGCTACATCTTGGAAACAGTTAAAGCAATTTAACAGCAAATTTGGTATAATTAGTAGTTAATAGCTAAAGCTTGTGCTCCTAAAGTGTAAATTGTTTCTGCATTGATCTGAGCCTGCACTGTCAGCGCTCTGTAGAGGCTGAACTTTAAGTGCTTAATTCAGCTGTATTCAACCAATCATTTTGTTTTTTATTCCCTAAACAATAGTGCCCTTGTTTATTCTATTTTTCTGTAGGTAATAAAATCAATTAAACTATTTTTTCCCAAAGATAGCCAACCTTTGTAATCAATGCATTTGAAATGTCAACATATGGAAAGACAATAGTTTTAATTTATGACAGGATCATATGCTTGTTAGGAGAAAGGGAAGCCTGACAGCAGGTTAACACTGTAGATGCAGATTTGACATCCTTTACATTAATTTTCGATTGTGCAAATTCTGCTGTCAGATTTATGTACCACCAGTGTTCCTGATGTAAGCTTACCATTTTGGTTCTAAACTTGGTCCACTTCAGTCCAATATTTAGTGCCTAGGATATTACCTCTTGGAGAACTTCAAGCAAAGCACAGAGATCTGGTATCACCGTCAGCACAGAGGAGTGTGAACACAGTCAAAAATAAATGATTAGTTGGAGACATCTTATTTGCAGGATCAACCCTCTGTTTCCAGAATGGACAAATTAGACAATGAGGGATTCTCTATCAAAATTTATTAAAGCTGTCTGAATGCTGAGACTGAAAATGGGGATGGCATGGGAATGGGAGAAATTGTTTCCCCCAAATCCTCCTGAATTCCTCTTATGTTAGCAGAATGGCTCTGCATGCTGGTGATGGGGAGTAATACTGGGTGATTAACACAGTTACGTACTTTTCAAATAGAAATGATTAGCGATGTGGGTTTCCTAGCAAGTGTTTCCTCCTCGGTAAAAAGGTACCATCCTTGATATCTTTAGAGGTAAGTCTGAAAAACAGAGGAAAATATACCAGTAAATAATAGGGATAGTTTGTGAAGGAATAGGTTGCTCCTAGTCACCGTGGGACCCACAGCAGTCCCTGGAAGGAGGTCTGAAAGCTGATACTCTTCTAGATGGTTTAAGCTTTGTCAAGCATTAGCCTAGCCCAGGAGGTGGAAAGTTCAAAGCTGAATTAAGATGTAAATGGGACTCCAGCAGACCAAGACTTCAAGTTGGTCAGCACTCTTGCGAGGCGAATGTAACATATTGCTTTGTTTGTCAGGAGGGATTGGAGAGCTGTTAAAACTCCACAGAACAATTAAGTATCGTGTTTTTTCCCTCCTCTAATTAATTTGATTTTACTTTAAATTTTCTCGGCTGAGTCTGAGGAAGACTGTAATGAAGCTCTCTACATAACTATCGGGATTTCCCCTGTCTCCCAGGCAAAGGCTTTTGTGATTTAATTTTCTTTCTTCTTCTCATTTATTTAAGTTTCATAGCACTGCCTGACAAGTTTCCCCTTGTCCATCTCTTTAAGCTCCTACTTGGTTGCTCCTATGAGCATGTGTCATATGTTCTGACAGCAGCTATCATCTTCCCTGGAAGGAAGGACAGTCCGTTGGTGTTAGTGGGCACTGAATGCCTGGAAAGAAGTTGAACACCAAATTCCCTTTGGGACACACGGCTTCAGTTTGCTAAATACCTGTCTGGAGGAGGGGGAAAAGGTTGAAAATGTTTGATACTGAGATGCTCATAAAATAGTAATGGTGCACCTGAGAGTGTCTAAAATGGAAAGACCTTGACCTGCTTCCTGATAGAACAAGCTGATAAACGCTTATGGGCACACAGGGATGTTTCCCCTGTCCGGGCTCCTCTGGAATGAAGCATGACAGATAACTTAGCAGCTTGCTTCAGCCTTGCACAGCAGGTTGCAGTAGACCTTCTATGTTTAAAACTGAGGGGAGGATTTATGAAGCCAGAGTGTCATTAGTGGAGTGGGCATTGGGAGAGTGAAGGGGGCAGAACACCCAAAGCCTTGCAAAAGGTGCCCACAGGGACACCAGTGAGCTAATCAAGCAGCATCATTTAGATGCACAGATAATCTGCCACATTTTTCAGCCTAGCCTGTATCAAGGACAGTAAGCACACCGTAATCCAAGTACACCCATCAATAATTTAAAGGAACAACAAACCTTCAGACCTTTAGAAAAAACAATTAAACCTCACAAGCAATCACATTTTGCCACCAGCAGAGCTGCTGGCCTGAGAACGAAGGGCATCACTGTACCCGTTGTTCAGTTCTGCACTTAAAGGGGGAACATCACTGACAAAGGTAGGCTTTTTATTTATTTATTTATTTTTTACAATAATGGTATGTTTATGCTTGTTCTGGTTTTTACATCTTTTCAGTAACAATCTTTTTGTGTCGATCTGTCTTCATTGTTTTGTTCTTCTCCCTGTTCCTATTACAAATCAGCAGTGTTTCTTGCTTGTGAAAAAGTATAGAGCGTATACTTTTGCTTCTTTTCCACTCATCCTCAAAAGAAAAGGAGAAAAAGTTTTAGAAAAAAAGGACATTGATTTTTGGGCAGATTTTTAGGCTTACACCTTCTTCTGAAGCTGGTATTTAAGTCTGTTCAGCACTTGAAGTAAATATTTTGCGAAATATGTAATGAGGAGCAACAAAGCTCAGTCTGCTGCTGGGGGAGGTATTGAGTAGACATGATTATGACTAGAAGGCAACAGCAGAAAATATCAGTGGATCCTAGAATAAAAATAGCATCCACAAAGGGACTTCTTCACCTGGCCCCTGGTGTGCAGGCCACTGCCCTGAACTACTGCTTATGCAACATACAGAAAAAAAGAGGGACTTCTGCTGGCCTTCTCAAGTCAGCAGGCCAAGGGGGCAGCTAAGGCAACCAAAACAAAATGCCTGGAGAGATGGATGTCTTGAGTCCTACCTTGCTCCAGGACTTACTCGTCCCTACAGTTCTGTACAGAAGCTTTACCTTCATTTAAGATTCACAGTCCTGAACCCTCCCTTGAAGTTAAGCACTTCTGTTGTTCTTATTAAGAAGGAGGCTGTTAAAATTGTTAAAGATGTTAAAACATGATGAGAGGTGAAGTTTCTTTGCCCCCCTGCTACATTTGAATGATAGTTCAGTGATGAAGAGGGTCAGGTTTTGAGTCAGGTGAATTCAAGTGCTTTCTGTACATCCACCTCTAGCGTGAGTTACCCTTTCAGGTGAAATTATCACAGTTCAGAAAATAACCCAGGATTAACTTGAACTGGAGAAAAAAAATCAAGAATGAGTCCAAGGAGACCTGGTTCCAAGGCATTTCCCCACAAACTATTTAGTTTTAAGTACAGAAACATCCTTGGAGCCAAGACCAGAATGTATCCCAGATGAATTCCCAAAGTGCCATGCTTAGTGGATTGCAGTCCCTCTTGCATGTACTCTGTCACTTGTTGTCTGATTTGGACCATCTTCAGTGATCGTGTGCAAAGTGCTGGTGCCCAGCCCAAATGCAGGAACAGTCAGAGTGGTGCGCAGGTCTCCCTTGCCTGGGGGAGTGCTCTAGCCCCTGGGCTCCGGGAGAAAGGGTGAGCCACGGCACGTCTGCTAGCTGTGCTTGACCTGAAGCTGCTGGGTTTTATAAGGAGCCAGTTTCTGTTACCTGCCAGACTGAGCTTTGATGAAAAGATAGGCAGTGAAGTTTTGTCTTGGAGGCTGAATGGTTCTTAGGCACCAGCTGCACCTGCCTTCTGCCCAAAGTTTGCAAATACTGAGGTATTTGCTGTAGTGCCTCCCAAGTCTTTGAGTTCTGCTTCTCTGTGCCAGAGCTGCCCCTGTCAGCAGGGTAATCTCCCAACTCCCGTTCCCCATGAGGCATCCGTGCTCTCGGAAGATGCTGGTCATTACTTGTAACCTTGGGGAAGATAATGTGGTTTCTGGAGCTCTCAGAAAGACTGTTTACCTGGAGAGACACTGGGGAGTTTGGCCTCAGTGTCTTTTTAGCAGGAACAGTCACTGGACGTGAATGTTCTAGTTTGTTTCTGTTTTGTTTTTTTTTTTTTGTGTGTGAGACTGTTTTTTTATTCTTTATCTCATCCCAAATGCATTTTCCTATTGGAGAAAAAATGACATTATTAGATGCTAGATGCTTGCAATGTTGCCAAGCAGCTTGCTGGGAAGTAGTGCATTCCCTAGTAAGAGAAATGGAAGGAAATGTATTTGACAGCGTGCTGCCCACTAACTATATGCCTGCCAGGCTGTGTGTTGCAGAGCAGTGAACAGGTAGCTACTTAGTTATAGCACAGTACAATTGGTTGTGATCCACGCTGCTCTTAGCCACAGGATGAGTCCTGTTCTTCCACACTTTACTGAAGAACTTATTTAAACTGAAGGTCGAACAATATATAAACTGTACAAAAAACAAATGGAGCATTTCAGTTCATTGATAGCAATTGGTTATTTTATTATTGTACCTTCTGAATAAGTTTTCTGTTTTCTTCTTCACAAGTGGCATTTCATGATTAGTTCCTTGAATTTAAAATCCAGTGTTTCAAATATTTATGAAAATTTACTTTTTCTACCTGTCTGATAGTTTAAATTCTTAGAGCAGCAATTGCCTTGTCCGTGAATGGATGCATTTAATTCTCAGTTGGTTAACATGAATATATATCTCTTTTGTGCTGTGCTGCAAATGTGGTACCTATATTTCTGTTGACTCAATAAATGATATCATCATTCTTTCAGTACAGCCAGTACCTGAGACGTGGAGCAGTGGGTTCATAAAGTTTTGATCAGACTATGTCTAATCAGACAGTGCCTGACTGAGAGTGTACTGGCACTTCACATCATTTACAGCATTTCTTCTTGAAATACAGAAGTGATTAGGATAATAAACACAATGGCTTTCAAGTTTTTTCTTAAATCATGTGAAGAAGGAAGTCAAACTGATCAAGGTCTATTAAGTTGAAAAAGGCTACCAAAGGTGCTTTTGATTTGATCTGATCCAATCATTCTTATGTTATTAACCAAATATCTTTGGTAGACCAAGTTTTAATTGTCCCGGACTTTGTGAAGTTCTAAAGAATAAGATTTCAGCATGCATTTAGGAGTTTTACTAAATCCAGAGGATCAGGCACCCTCCTGTGAGTCTAGCAGAGTAATTCTGGACACACATGTGAGTATCTGACAAAGATAAAGGAATTAAGAAAAATAGTCTAGAAAAACAACTGTGAAAAGCCAAGTGGAATATTCAACACTGAAGGTAAAACTACATCAATAAGAATTAAAAAAAAGGATATATTCCTATAAAGTGGCAATAGTAATGGTGGTTATTCAGTGTTGCACTTCCTCTTGAAATGATGTACTGCCTTGTCAGCAAAGAAAATTCTTAGTTCTCATCCACTAAGAGCTCTAACAAGCAATAAAAGAGAAGGTTCTGATTCATTTACCCCTGGAAGCCTACTCCAGTTCAAGAGTTATTTGAGTTAATGATGTATGACCGAAAGAGCACCATATAGATTTAGCCAACATGAAGGTCTTGTATCTGACATACAGCATAAGGACAGTGTGCAGTCCCACCAGCCCCGATACCTATAAGATATTATGCTCTGTTGTTTTTACAAGCTGCTCAAGAAAACAGAAGCATATGGCAAGTGCCTGTCTGGTAAGGGCATTGGAATGTCGCAAGGGGGCTCAGCACGGAAGAGTTACCTTGACTGAGGTAACAGTTGTCTGGAAAATTAACACCTCTGCAAACGATTGCTTTGCTCTATTTTCCCTTCAAAATTTTGGTTTAGAGAAATGTTTCCATTCAGTTCTTAGCAGTGAAGGGTGCTCCTTGGCTTGAACAGCCTCCAGGTGCTCCGTAGCAGCTCGTGGGCTCTGCCTCCTGCCAGGACAGTTGTTAGAGGCGCAGTAGCCTACTGCCTGTCCGGGAATGCCTGATCCACTGCAGCTGGCTTTCTGGATGCACTTGAACACATTGCTTCCCCCTATTCTTTAAGGTATTCCTCCATAAGAACTCTCTAGGCATACCGTTAAGTCTCAAGGAACGGTAGGTACCTTGGCACAAATAGATTGTGTATTACGAATCTAATTATGCAGCTTATCCAATGTGACGCTGCCCATTGATTTGAGGAGTTGTATCAGACCCGAATGCAGTCTTATATTGGAGTGGAGTGGAAGTGATACACGCTCCAGGCAGAGTGCTAGGAGCAGCTTTTTTAAGATTTTAGAGAGGGAAAGGGAAAAAAGCCTGCTGGTGCACTGTATTTTCCTGCTGCATTGTGCATACTTTTCAGGCCAGTACTAGAGGTGCGATGCGTCTCCTGAGGGCCCTATTTGTAGTGAGATGTCATCAAGAGCTGGATGAAAGCCATTCAAGAAATGTATTGTGACTTCTTCTGCATCCCCACAAATCACGAGCTGGTTTGTTGTTCGTAGATGTTTGTAGGAATTTTTTGCAATAGGGTACTATTCACTAGGATTTCCAGATAAAGTACATGCAGTGATTGATTATGATCTTGCAAGATATATTTCATTCACAGGCAAATTTTGAAAAACATTCCCTATTATTTCTGGGGATGATATTTTGCAAAACCTACTTGTTTGCAGCTTTCTCTTTCCTCCCACCCCATGGAGTTTCTAACAACCTAGAATTAAGGTGGGAGAGATGAGTAACACAGAACTGAAAATATCATGGCTCTTGCATATGCAACAACAGGTTTGGAAATGCTAGCTGATAAGCTTTCTTCGTATTTGCATGCAAAAGGACTCAGCTTTGCCTTCCCGCTTTCCAAAGTTATTAAATATTTTTCTCTCCATAAGAATCAGACTTTTATCTGTAACAGTGATAAGAAGAGCTCTGTTACTGCATGATGTATGACCATTTAAAGATCTTATCCTTTCAAAGGTTCATTTATCTCTATAATTCAGTAATGGTGATAATACCATTTACTGCAATAATTCCATATTAATAGGAGAGCGAGCACAGCCTAGCAGCTGATCTGGAGGCTCAGTTATGTGTTTTACTTTCACCTTGCTATTGCCTTCCTTTGTGACCATCAGCAAGTCCGTGGTCTTTTCTGTGACTGTCAGTAATCTCCCCATTATTAAAGCACGATACTGAAATAACTTTGTAGTGTTGATGGGAGATCCATGGACGTACATGGAGATCCAGTTCACTGTACATACATTGCCATGTATGCTAAATTCTCCTCCGCTTTTATTATAGCGTGGCTCCCAAGAAAATAGAAAATGTCACCCTGGCCACTTATTATAACATTCAACTCTAGTCTAATTCCATTCTTGTAAAAGTTTATGGATGCTTTGTACTTTACCATCCTGTAGGCTTAATCTCTGTATAAGAGCTGTTTCAAAAGGTGGTAGAACATTTGTTCCTAAAACTTCCTAAAAATCTTACCATGTATATATTACATAAATGCTTTTTAATCTAAGTTGGAAGAAACCAGTGGAATTTAAGGGGATGATTTGGGGTTTTCAAGTCTAGGGTGCTGAGTTCCTGAAAGACTTTTTTTTCTGTTTTTTTTTCAAGTGTTGACATAATGTTTGCCTCAAGATGGCTTCAGTTATAGCACCCTTGGTTTGAAAGAAATGAAGCTGTTGACAAGACCTTATTTAAAATGATCCTGTCAATTTAAGACTGTTTTCAAAATCCAATTGTCCAAACTAGAGCCAATTTTTTAATCCTAAAAACAAACTGAAGCAGGGAATGTCACTTTCTATGTGTTTATGTGGCACCATTCACAGTGAGATCCAGACTGTGCTGGCTTCTGCATTATCGACTGCAGACTGCACACGGCTGTGTTAGTAGTGTTTTAAATCAGGAGCAATGGGGTTGCAGCTGCAGTGCTCTGAAGAGGTAAAAGAAGTAATTTTTGCAAGGTGAGGTTATATATTTGGACCAACCAATACAACCAGATGAAGCAGGTAAACTTTCAGGCAACAGGTAATAACAGTAAAAATATAATGTTTTTAATAAATGTTAATGCTAATAATAAACATAATACATGCTTCTTACCAACAGAGTGTTAAAAACAGCAAAGCTTATACACTAAATATAAAATACTTGCTAAACTCAGAATTGTACAATGTTTGAATCACTGCAAGAGGCCTGAGCATTAGAAATCTAACTATTCCTGGTTGTCATGAAATACAATGAGTTGTTATAAAAATAACTGTGGTGACAGGCTTGATTAGGATCACTGACGTATGGACTTCAGTCAGGTTTATGCCTATATTTTATACCAATAATGTAAACTATTGCTTAGGTGAAGTCTTATTAGGAAAAGCATAAAATTTTATGTAGAGTAAATGAATAAGGACAGAGTCAAACGAACTACAGAATACCAATATAGAAGAGAAACAAATAATGCATCTTAGTTACTGAAGTAAGGAATCTCACACATCTGTTATGGCCCCCCACTGACAGGAGTGTATCGATGAAGTTCAGAGCATCCTTTTCTTTGTTTCGGCATGTGAGTTCACTGGCATGTATGGCCAAAGGTTTTTGTCTTGTTTTTGTTTGGGGCAGATGAGTTGCAGCCTTTTTCTGCTTCCCCTAAAGATTCCTGCTAGGATTTTTGCATTACAGGATTACTCCAGAGCGCGCTACACCAGGGTGAGACTGGTGCACTGCAATGTGAACCAGGCCCTGGTCGCTTTCCCAGTGCCTAAAACCAGCTGACTGAGCTGGCACAGTCAGGGCACACCAGCTTTGTTAGCTGTGGTAGGTGAGTGTCGCACGGCTGCTGTTCACAGCCACCGCCCAACTTCTGTGCGTGTATGGCTAGGCATAGAAAATGAAGAGATACTTTCCTTTGAAAGATGAGTTCAGCAAGGAATAAGAACCAAACCCAGGGAACTAATTTTACAGAATTCTTCTATCCCACATCTGTCTCAAAAGCTTAGGAATTGGAAGATAAATAAAAACGACTGAAAATAAATGATGGGTTTCCAATCTGATTGCTTTTCAGCCTGATTCATGATGACTGACTTCTTGGGACTGACAGTACTGCATGTGCTCCTGTGCAAAGGGCCATCACAAGGTCTTTTTGCTGCCTAAATCTCGTGGAAGTTCTATTCTGAGAGCATCAGGGTGCTTTCAAGTGCTGCATAGGCGTTGCACTGCTTTATCCAGGCAAGACTTTCACCTGCAGTGTAGCTGTGGTCCTTCCTTTTGGTTCATTGTGTTTCCTGAACTATTCACTACATTATTGCGAGGGATGCTTTAAAAGTATTCCTAAATGAAGAAGGGCGAGGAAAAGAAATGCTGTAAATATCTGCATACCAGATTCTATCACGCACCCCATATAATCTCAGGTTGGTACAGAATTTATTATGATGTGAATATACCACTAGAATGGGGATAATAAAAATGATGATTGGTTAAAAATATTACTTGGAGAAAAGCCTGATTCCCTCTGTGTCCGACATCTTATATTAACATGGTGCTGTAGTGTTCTGGGATGTTTTCCTCCGATTTAGTACAAAGATTTGGTATCTGTATGCATAGCTACCAATAAAGTACTTTATGGGAGAGCCTGTTGTGCCAGAGGAAGGTCTTATCTGGCTATTGGGCCACCAGCTCAACCAGCCCTTTTCTTCCGCCACTGGTGGGAGGCTTGTGAAGAAAACCATGAGGGACTCTGGGTACAGGAGGGTAACAGTGGCGGTTGTGGTTAGACCTCCTGTATTTTGGTGTATCCCTGATGCACAAACTGGGCTGTGCAGAAGTCTTACCGGCAGCTCTTCCGTGGCAGGGAACTAACAGGTTACTTCAGAGCACATTGAACAGGACCCCTTTCTGAGATCTTTTCAGCACCCCCTAAAAAAAGCGTGTGCTGTATAGTTACCTGAGTTATGTTTAGCTGACTTCATGCTCTTCTATCTGTTGTTCTAAGATATTCAGAACAAGAACTCCAATTTTCCTGTCCATCATCTGTAGGTGATTGTTTCCGCAAAAAAAAGTAAGGAATAAGATTTTTCCTGAACTTTATGCATTATTAGTATTAAAAAAAAAAGAAACACCCTCAACAATACACTGAGGTTTATGGGGAGAAATAAGAGTGTAAACTTCTTCATAGCAAAAAATCCCCCTCCCTTTGCAAACCACTTCCGCAGTACTGTTCAGTGATGAATAATGTGGTAATTTCAGAGATATTTGAGAGAGAGAATCTCTCCTGAGAGTTTCTGTAGCATCTTGCCACAACTTCATTATGCTTAGTAGAACAAAATGCTATGGTGAAATATCAAAGTACCTGCAATTACTGGTTATCATTGCAACAATTCAGGTGTTTCTACACCAATTTCAGGAGAACCCAGTCAAGCACATCCATAAATAGAGAAGGAAAATACTGTCTAAGAATGGCTGAAGTCACAAAGGAAGCTCCTATGTCCAAGTCCCTCCCAAGCAATAAGGCAAGATCCCTTTGGTCCTTCTGCGCCATAAGAAAGTTGGCAACTTAAGTAGCCCCAAGATGGAGTACTTCCGCAGCAACAAATGTATAAGCTGCTTCTGGCGTCATATGAATGCTGCTTGAGCGGCCTGAGAAGGGATATAGGACTCCTAAATGCCAAGCTGTAATAATCAGGGAAATAAAAAGGAGTGTAGGAGTTTTTTTATTGGTTCATAGATGACGTTACAGTATGCCACATTTTGTACTGTTGTTGGAGCTATACAGAGAGGAGAGATCAGACACGCGAGGAGCTCCTGTGTCTGGCTTGTGGTCACCAAGTTCACGAGAGTTAGTGCCTCATTTATGAAGGTACTTTTTCAGTCTTAGTATGTGACTGCCTGCATCTTGAGGTGTCTAAAAGCCTTCTTTAATTTGGCTTGCAAAGACAGAGCAGAAGAGGAAAATAAAGGCTAAATTTCCTGATTTGTAACCTGATGCCATATCCTCCTTACCAGTCTGACCCTCCAACTGTTTCCTGCTTTCCCTTACTGTACAGTCATTCCTGGAGGATGCTTTTTCTACTTTCCTCCTAGGATAGTGAAGCATACATTTTGCTTGTAAATGAGCTAATTTCCATACTGTTTTTGTGAAAAATATTTCAAGGCAACTTCACGTTTGTTTTCCTGTAAGATCCGATCATTTTTTTGAAAAGGGAAGCTTTGTCCAAATACACTTTGGTTTGTTAACAGCAGTCACATTCTTCCAGAGGGACCTTCCAAAGTCACTGTAGACTTTTACAGAAAATAACCTGACTGCGTTAATTATTTTTAACATGCTACTCTCACCATATTTCAAACTCCTTTCATGCTGTTCTTTTCCTGTTTTGATACAGGCAATGAAAAGGTACTGATTCTTCACACAATTCTCACTGCTTTGAATTCACAGGGTGAATTTCCCTGTGTTGAATCTAAGAAGCTATTTTCATTGCTGGGGGGACTGATGGGTGGCAGGATGATGAATTTGTTACTCAGTGCATTTATTATGGGAGTGACATTCCTAATTCCTTGTGTTTTTTGTTTGCTTGTTTGCTTATTTTTTAAACTGATCACTCTGTATGAGTAAGTTTGGAAAAACAATCAGGGTTGGACTTGTGCTGACTGTGCGTGACCGGTGTTACGCTGGCTGACTGCTTTCTAAGAGCTGAGCTCCAAATGAGCGCTAAGTAAACGGACAGAAAAGTTTCCAAAGGTATCCAGTATTCTCAGCTATTTTGGAAATCTGTCCCCAGTGCCTCACATGTTAAACTATGTAAATACTCTCACGGTTTTCTGTATTTCAATACTCAGTAATGAATTAGCCAAGTAGAAACATTAACTTTCTTTGGGGTGCAAAGCCACTCAAATGTTAACCCTCCAGTTTGGCCAACTCTTCCAGGGGAACAGATTCTCAGTTTGACAGTGAGTTAACTGATAGGGATTTTTTTGGCTCTCATTTCATCCCCCCCATTTTCCACTCTCCACTGACAATCATTTCCACAATGGTATATTGCTAACGCTTACACAGGACCCTTCTCCAAACTGGAATGTCACTATTTATCTAGCAGGCTCTCTCGATGCCTCACAGTGTCTTGGTCTGATAACAAGACGTAACTTTTTCTTGTCCTGCAAGTACCTCCTCTAAAGGTAAGATTAGAAGGAAACAGAAACTAGGAAAGGGAAGAAATGAAATGTATTTGAGAGTTCCTCTCGGTAGATTTTATTCCAGCAAATCTCTATAGCGGGGGCTGGAGGCTCCCTCCAAAGCAGGGTCATGTGTCTCCTCCTTGGATAGGAGTTCTGCTCGTCCTGGTCAAAATACTAAGGTGGCTTACATTTGCAGAAGGTCTAGAGATGTAGATAAAAGACACACAGCTCAGTTAGCACTGTTTAAATGGGACAAAGTAAACTTTATAATTTTTTTGTGGAAACAGGACAGTTGAGAAATCCGGAGTACCAGTAAGACTATTGAGTTGAACATAGGTGACTAAGGGATACCTATTTGCTTTAAAAGCTTGCTGCTGTCTTCCAAAAAACTTAGGAGAAAGTTCTTATTATAAAAGGCTTGTTTTAAAAAACTGAGCTTTGGATGCGGGCTCGGAAGGTGGTGTCTTAAGACCAAATGACATACACCTTTTGGTATGAACGAATGCGGGGGACTGTTTTCCCTGCTCCTCTCAGCCTCTTCCCATTTGACGTCCCCAGGCTGCAGGGAGAGTCCCCCAGTGCTCTAGAGCCGCAGGGCTATGACCGCTTTCGGTTGTGGGCAAACGTGGGAGGGAAAAGATGCCTGTCGTTTTATTCCTGGCCTTATTTCTGATTATTCTCCCCAAAATACCAAGAGCATTGAGTTTCAGAATTTATTATTTTGGATACCAACCTGTAGCCAGTAACAGTCACTTTACAAAAAAAGAAGATGGATCTCACCTATCTGTAAGCTGCAGTTCGGAGTCACAGCTGGTTGGCTCATCCCTTGGGGTAATCGAATAGCACACCAGTGCGGAGTCCTAATTGAGCAAGTTTCTTCAAGTGAAATTAATTTTATGACAATTAGTTTATTTTACTGATAACAAAAAGAGCTTCATACAACTGCAGATGTACACATTGTTAAAAATAATATTCTCTGCAAATGAAGTCAGCATTGACAGGACAATTCCCCAGAACTAGATGGAAGCATTAGGAACACCATAAGGAATTTCCATTTGTTTTCTCTGCGTTTGCTTTGCAATCGATATGAATGAGTGAGAAATATGTTGCATTTGCCTTTCTTGGAATGTAAAAAAGCAAAAGTATAATTTCTTATTGATTAGTCTAACATAGCACACAAAAGCCAGACGCAAAAGAAGACTGTGCTTCAAATGCTGAAACAGGGAGAGAAGAAAAAATGAGCTTAGTTAAAAGAGCATAATCAATTTATCGAATTTCCAAAAGTGTTTGTGGTCTGTTTTGAAAGAAATGCACGACAAGTTCCTGCTGATTTGTTTGACTAAACTTTTCCTTGACAATTGCAAGATGGTGTTACAAAACAGGCAGAATTTAGAGAAAACTATACCTGGCAAAACCATAAAGATGGGAGGTTGTAGTCCTAACTTGGTTAGACTGCCTCAGTAAGAAGAGCTAAGGCCAGCTGAATTACTCAGTGAAAAAGTTTGATATAAACTGCTTCAAAACTCTTTTCCATGAAGATGCAGCATTTCCTATGTGACTAGATTATGAATAAGATTTGGGCTGTGTTTTTAGCACACTCACTGGATTTCTATTTGACTTTAGTCACTTGACTTCTTTCTGTAATTCAAGTTTTCTAACTGCAATGTCCTTGCTTCCTTTATAAAGCGTTTTCAGGTTATTAACGAGTCAAGAAGTCTAAGTAAGAGATAGGTTTTCATAGTTTAGTGTCTAAAAGCGGTACAAATAATTTTACTTTACCTCCTGTTTATCACAAGACAGTCTTTTTTTTTTTTAATCTAGATATCCTATCTGAAGCCTAAATATTTTTATCAAACTGAAGCATTCCAGATCTTCTGGGACTGAACTATGTATCACAGACCCATAACCAAAGTGACCAAGATGCCAGCAAGGCCTGAGGCCTTGGAAGTGGCACTGGAGAAATGCATTCATCCTGACACGTGTGAATGAAAGGCTGAAGCTGTGTGCTAGAAAATTAGTTAGATCCACTGTCTGAACTCAGAGCTGCAAGTGCAATTGTTTAGTAGATGTGTGTATCTGTTGTGCTATCAGAAGCTTCAGAATCCGGTGCAATACAGTCTGAGAGCTTCAAAGAAGTGTTGTCATTGAAAATATTGTGGTTCTGTGTGGTACAAGTCAAGAGACTGGTGGGACTCCTGAAAGAGAACTTTGCGTATTATAAACTGCAAGTTAGGTCTGATCTGTAATTCATCATGTTAATCTGTCCAAACCTGGTCAGAATCTGAAGATCCACAGAATCCTGTTCATGGTAGACAAAAGCACCTAAATATTTTATCAAGTTCAATCCTGCCGTGATTTTGTGTCTAGTGTGAAAGTTACAGTGTGAAAGTTCGGAAGCAAGAGGAGAAGCAAATCGCCAAGGAATATGAGAGCAGGTATAAAGAGGAAATAGTTTTTTCTATGCTATGAAGCATAGACATGAACAAAATTCCAGCAGATGAGTGTAACCTAAAGAAGGCAGGGCAAAACTGATATTAATCTCAGTGATCAGGAATAAGAGGCTACTTGGAAAGAGATGAGCAATGCATGCAACAAAAGCAATGCTGAATACTAGAATAATATTTCAGCCACAAGATAGCCTTGCACTTAAGCTTTGTGAAACTCTGTAGTTGGAAGAATCACAGCACTGGCGCAGGACCTCACCCGAACTATTCTGAGGCTCAGTTCTGTGATGTGATAAATCTGCTTGATGCTTTAGGATTCACAGGTGCAGTCAGTGGCGGATCGCTACATTCAACCTTCAATAGGTACCTTGCTGAGGGAAATAAATTATGACATCTGCAGCTTCTCTTGCTCTCCCAGCATAGGAAAATCAAAACAAAGATCTAGAGAGGGAGGAGGTTAGTCACAACAGCCAATATTGGATGCTGTCATAGATGTCTGGAGTGCCTGAGCTCTCTGTAGCTGAGAGACCAGGACCCTCCTCCTGAAGGCAACACAGAGCACTTGCCTGGGGCACACCTTCTAAATCCCCCTGGAGCAGCCCCTTTCTCTCCAGAAACTCTACTAGAAGGCCAACTGGTCACATTAAGTGTTAAAGTGTAAATTGTACAAATGCCTTCCCCATTGACTTCATGCCTAGGAAACCAGTTTTCTAAATTTTTCCAAGTGACAGCTGCCTTATGCCCCTCCTTTCCGGGTATATTTTTGTATCTCAGACTTTTTGAAAGTGTGACTTCCTTTTTGGCTCACCTTGCTTTGTTGCTGTGGCATGAGGGAGGAATTCTCTTTCAGAGACTCAAATCAAGCCTTGGTTTGGAGGTTTTGGGGCTGGAGAAACCACCCACACACAATCTTTCCATAATGATTTACTTTCATTTCAAGCACTATTTCATACAGAAAACTGAACTCTGACTTGGATAGAAGAAGTGCAATTACATTTATAAACTTATTTCCAAACTCATGAAGTGGACATTATCTATCTAAACTGCTGATTATGCACCAAAATGCAGCATTGGTTGGTCAGCTGGATTCACAGCAGGTCACTGAGTAATTGAAATATAGTTCATCACCAAGATAAACTGTATATTAAATTTTAGTGCCTAGATAAGACCAATTGATTGTAGTGGGACTGATCCTAATGAAAAGGCAGATCCTCAGCTAGTGTGAATGGTTTTCTGTCTCTTTATTTCAGCTGAGCTTTATATGTCAAATGAAGATGTCTTTCAATGTCTCTAGGTAGAATTCCACTTGCCAAAAATCCTGCTAACTTCAGGAATCAAAGGCACTAAACTTTTATTTTTTGAACCTAAAGTAAAGGAGTAAAACATTGTAGAAAAATGGGAGGGAGGAAAAAACATAGAGACCAAAATAGGAAGATTAAAAACAATTTTTCCTATCTTGACTTTTTTTTTCTATGACTGACTTTATTTTGTAATAGGCATGTGAAAATTACGGAAAATAAGTCAGCATTACAATAAAAATCTCCTCCAATGAAAACATCAGGTTATATAGTATCTGTTACATTGGTAGGTAGATATAAAGGTAGATAGCTATATAGGTTTTTTAACCTATAGTGAAATTACATCAAGTTGTCCAATTAGACTCTCAAACTTCAGGCATTTTTCTTTCACATGGATGAAATTCCTTCGTAATTTAGTTTCTTTTCTTTTTCTGGAAAGAGATTAAGTTACTATGCAGCAAAAAAAAAAAACAACAACAAAAAAAAACAACCCACCTGCAGCAAATGCGAGCAGTTTCCTGTCTTTATACTTCAGAGGTAATTAAGCAAGACACCACTAGGTTATGAGTATATTTCCTTTTCCTGCTTTGCAATTTGTATCGAAGACTATGATATGATTATAAAATAAAGAAAAGTTTTAAACTTATTAAATGGCACCTATGTCAATGCCTTTTGTGATTTGCCCTCAGTGCTGAATGCTGAGTTTCAAAAAGCAATTTAAACTCCAGAAACTGCCTGATCTTGTCATTCTGTCTGTCCTGATGAAGAAGTCCAAGCCTCAGCCTTGAAACATCAGTTTCAATTTTGGGATTCTTTTCAACACCAGGACAAAGTTGACCAGATCTTTACAAAATGTATAGCTGGATGTACAAAGAGACCAACTTGGGGAAAAGGAGGAATTCCCACTCCCTTTTCCCACTGCACCAAACTTGAGATGCCTCACCTCTCTTCTCAGTTAGACACATCTGATGCTGGCCTTGGAGCACAATGATGTTTAAAAGCTATGTTTTTGCGTTTTCTAAATTTTGGGGATGCTATTTCAATGACTTCTGTGGCAGTTAGCAAGAGCAAGCTTCGGACCTCTCTACTTACACTCTTCCTACATCTCCCCCATCGCCCACAGTCTGCCCTGTGTTGCCCATACGAGGCTTACTCCAGCAACCTTGATCTAGTGCAAGACTCCCTCTGTTTGCTCCCTAGGTTGCAAAGTCAGTTTGTCCGCAAGTTTCCGTGAAGTTAACAAAGCTGTACTGGTTTACGCCACCTGAGGATCTGATCCTGGGAACTTCCACGCTTAAATAACTTGCAGGATTCACGGATGTCCGGGTAGGTAGTGAGAAGTGGGTAGCCTGAAGATGTTCAAAGCATGGATTTGAAATCAGCCTCTCTGTATTTGCCGTTCCAAGTGAAATCCTGTTAAAACGCATACGCAATAACGGACCTGAAACAACATACTGCTGGTCCTCTTCCCTGCAAGAGAGCGCATGTGAATAACGTTAAATCTGATGGCATTTTAGTGAGTGATGTTTTCAATCCCTGCTAGCTCAGACATGAATTATAGTTCAAACAGTTCTGGAGGGACAAGGACCTGACCTTGAAGCATTTCCTCAGGGAATGCTGTCATACGTTAAATTTTTAATCTAGTATTCACTGAATGATCATCCGCATAAGAAGGACCTTTCAGGTCTGCTCTAATTTAGTTAGCATATAATTTTCTAGTAGATGTTTTAATCATTGTGCAGTAATTCATTCCAGTGTTGTAAACATAAAATACGTAGTGCCCAAGCTGCTGCAACTTCTGTGTACTAAAAGGCAAGAATGCTTACTGATTCATCCTGGCTCACATGTTCCAAAGGGAAAAAGATACTCTCCTTTGGACAACAAAGTATAACAAACTAGTTGAAGACAAAGTAAATCTACGTTTTCTGTGTCTGGACCTACATACATGCTGTAGACACTAACAAAGCCCCTGGTGAGGTGGACGGTGCGCGGGCCAGCAGTTTGGTTCTCTTTTAGAAGCTCTGTGGAAACTGACAGATATTTAGGTGCTTTATTGCCTGTGTATGTTAGGGAAGAGACCTTTAAAGTCTTTTCTTAAGTAAATTTGTAAATTTTCAAAACCTTTGAAAAGCTACTAAGAGTTGTATCTAAAAATAGGATCATTTGATCTTTTGAATATAGTAAGAATTTTGTCTGATGAAAACTGAGGAGTTGATATGATGGTCAGAATCAGGTTTTCACTTTTTACTTACCTACATTCGTTAATGCTGGAGCTAGCCAAATAATGTTATTTGCTGCTAATTGGTTCCTCTGATGGCTACATGTTGGTAGGACTTGCAAAACCGTTAAAGGAAAACTGAAGAATCATTTCTTCTTGGAGAGTGGGTGTTCAGATTCCAAGATTACTCAGATAAATTCAGCTTATGTTTAACTTCAGCACATGATGGATGGGTGAATCTGTGAATAACTCATGGGCAAAGTTAATTATGTTCTTCATGTTTATGTGATATTTGTCCAGAATATGCATCCCGTAGACTTTAAAATCAAGCTCAGCAGTGTATAGTGCAAAGTTGCATCCCTGTGGGTTTGGAGAGTATGTGCTGGATGTGGCCTGTATGCTTTTGGAGATAAGGAGCACATACACTATTTAAAAGCTGTAAGTTGGTTACTTAGGGCTGCATTTGTGAGTTCTAGTGCTTGATCTACTGTACTATCTATCAAAGATCTGCAGAGATACAGGAAGGTGATTAAACATGTATTCTCAGTGAAGGGCACTGTCCACCGCCCCTTGTGCCTGTGAAATCCCTCCCCAGGGGAGTTGCCTGGGTTATCGTTTGTGTTTGAGTCTTTCATTATTGCCCAAACAAGAAATAATGGCCAGATTATGAACCTATTTCCTGTTCTGGGTGAGTAGTTTCTTGGCACAGATCCTTTGGCTTATCCAGAGGAATTAAATACTGCACATAAATACTGTATAAGTGAATACTAAGGAGCACAGATTAGGGGTCTGATCTTCAGAAGTTTTCCAGTTTTGATACTTCTATTTTTAATCTTCAATTGATAATAATTAGATGCTTGTCTAATCTGATCTGCTGAATTGAGTGTATCCACATCTGAAATGCAGGAAAACATCATTGTGCATTTCTTATTAAGGTATACCTGTAAAACGTATCTAAATTTATTTCAGGTGAAAATATCTCTTACTCTATACGTTCCAGTGACTTTTTTTTTTTTTCAGAGATTTGCTCACAGGCATATTTTCCTGAGTTTGGCTGAAATAGTTTTAATATCTAGTGCTTTTGAAGAAATATGGTAGAGTAATATAGCATCAGTCAATCCTATTAAGTTTCTGTAACTCTCATAAATCCTTACTAAGTCAAGTATTCTCTCTCTTTTCAACTACTTGAAGCAGTAGAACCCTAGAAGCCTCCTGATGTGAGCAATAGGGAAGTGAACTGCTTTGTAATGTTTTGTTTCTATACCTATGTTACACTGGGAATTAAATTCTGCTCTGGGGATGGTCAGAACGGGCAGAAATGTTCCGTCTTTGCTCCCAACAGTTCCTTGGTGATAAAAGACCATGAGTTTTTTTAACTCTCCGTCAAGGCAAAGCAGTGCAGGCCATCTTCAGGATCCTCGTGCATTTCTGCGCCATCTACTGGCAAGATTTTTTGCATACCTTTTCAGCATAAAAGCAGTAGACTTAAGTTGCCCGAGCAAGTTTTGTGTTTGCCTTGCTTCTGTTTGAGACAGCAATCCCCACTTACCTGGGGAGCAAAATCTGAGGAGAGTCGGAATTTGTCCGCAGTAGATTTGAAAATCTATCTTAGCTGATGTTCTCAAGCTGTATGGTTCTAAGAATTACTGAGGGTCCTGATAGCCTGAGCTTGCTCCCGCTGTTGTCACTATGGCTTTAAGGGCATCAGAGCAGGTTATAATCTCAAATTCCCTTTTGGAAATACACTTTATGTGGCAGCAAAATGCTTTCACAAGATAGTACAAATAACGTCGTCAGCCCATTCAGACAATGCAACTCTGGAGCTAAGTTTCATGATGAAGAAAACCTATCCAAACAGTCTCCCTCCTGCAGTACCTAGCATGAATCTGAGGGGGAATTACTATTACTTATGGTAATAGCCATAGCTTGGAAGCTTGTTGAAAAATTAAGCTAAGGATTGTGGAATACATTTAATTTGGCTATTCTTGGAGATATTCAGTGTTAATCTAGGCAAGCGTTAACATTGGAGTCTGGTCTTTTCTTGTTATAGTGAAGTTTCTAATTGTCTTTTACTTCTGTTAGGGGAAGAGATAAAAGCTAGACGGATATTTTGAGTTGAAAGATGTTTGTCAGCAGAAGTATATGGAAGCTGCTGAGAAGAAATAGTGAAAATGCTACTGAAGCGCAGGTATTTCAACCCTCCTCCTCTTCCATCTCCAGTCCTGATGAAGACTCAAAGTTCATATCTGACCTCTGTGATACAGCTTATGCACAGAGCTGCCCCGCTTCAGTAGATGCTCTTGGGAGCAACTGCGAATCAGACATGAGACTATCTTTTCCCTCTTTATGTGAAATAACTTGCTAAATTTATCTTCTCTCCCTGTGTTGGCTCAGTTTTACATGTGGATTAAAGCTGTGTTGTTTGACCCACCCTCTACCTTTCCCTGCTCAGCTGTGACGGGGTCAAGTGGCCCTTAGGCATGAGTCCCACAGATGGTCAGAGAGATGATCAGAGTGTTTTGTCTTTCAAAGCCTCTAATAATTGGAATTTGTCCCTAATAGTGAATAACACTGAAAACACCAGAACATGTGAAAGAAATGCCTTTCCCATTTTGAAATACTATCATCTGCTCCTTCCTGGAATATCAGGCTTCATTCATCAAATGTCTTTATTAGTCCAACAGAATCATTCAGAAAGACATTTGATCACATGTTCTGAGTCATAATGGCTTCCTAACTACTTCTGAAACCATCTGAAAATCTATTCCTGTCACAGAAGCAGTAATGAGATTGTAAATTTGAAATGAAATAGAAAGGCAGATAATTGGATCGATGTTTTGTTAATGATGATATTGAATGGCTCCTTCACTATTGCTCCATGATAAAATATGAAAAAAAAAAAGTACAAGCATCATGTCCACAACCGACGCAGCCCCCACTACAGAGCTTGTGCGTGAGGATAATGATATTGCTCATAGCGCTCTCACCAGCTGTGCCAAGAAGCAATGCTTTTGGCTTAGCTAGCTGTGGTGGAAACCCCTCGTGTTCCTCTCTGCCCAGCTTTGGCTTTCATTAGATGAGAGGGAGCAATGGTGCCCAGTTGTTGCTTTTCAATGTGCTATGCAGGGATTAGGAGCCACAAACCCAAGGCATGTACCAATTCACCCTGTGGGTCTTTCCCCCTGGGCCAAGCCAGCTATGTATTTCAGAGCAGCTGCAGCCCACGATAGAGGAGAAATGGTCCATGACTGATTTGTACGTTGCTTTTGATATTAAAAATGAAAATGTCAGCATTGGAAGCTGACAAACGGCAAATTCTGTGTCTTGGCCACTGTTTTCTTCCGGCCCACCAGCACCTGCCTGTCAGCCTGCTTAGCTGGAATGAAGAACTGCTCTGACCACTGTCGCGTGTGGCTGTGACGCTGGGTAGACTGCTCAGGTGCCACTGCCTGACAGTAAATGAATTTCCAAATCCCAGCCCAGTGTCTAGGTTATGAATGTGCTGGAAAAGAAGCCTGAGTTTAGGATTTTTGGGTACAGTGACCCAGGTATGCACGTCTGGTGTTGATTGCAGACGTGGATTAGCAGTGAATAGCTGAGCTGGGATGCAATGCCGTCTGCCTCCTGCAGTGCTTGTTGTTACCCACGTGGTGGTATTTAGCTATAACAGCAGGCAGTTGCCTAAAGCAGCAAGCTTTCTCCAAATGGGCAGGCACTGGAGATGCCTTTCTACCTCCCGGCGTCCCAGCGTTCACCTTACTGCTGCCGAGGAGAGAGCAACTGCTTACAGATGTCCTCACCCTGCTGTCCCCCCAAGTATGAAAACAATTCCCTGGCATGATAGTCCAGCTCTAGAGTTTTGCTCATGCTTCTCAAAAGTCTTGAGCTGCTTCTAGTAAAATTACACAGATCTGTGGAATTCATTGCTTTGACTGAGAAAAAAGATGACATCAATAAGGAAAATGACAATCTCTTATTACAGGATTGCTTGCTATTGCAGATGACCTCAAACTCCTCATGCCTCTGGGCACGTGCTATCTAATGCTCCTATTTGCTTGCCAGTTTACAAAATGTGTTTTGTAAACTACTTTTGCCTAAATTCTCCCTAACAAATTTAGTTTTCTTTTTAAATGAGTCACAGATACAGCCCTAGATTTTACTTTCAGCAACCAGTTGTCTGAACAAAACGTAGTGCTCATAAATATTTGCTAAAAGCAAACAACTGGGGCAAAATTCTATTTTAAATGGCTGAAATGGCTTTGGAGATATGTGTTGTTTGCTCATTTTGATTATGTACCGGTTTTTACAGGAAAACCCAACAGTTTCCATCCTGAAAAGACAGTAGAGCTGAAATTACATGCAGTGCCGCCAACTAAGAGAAACAAAGGTTTTGTTAGTGAAACTGAACATTACAACTGTCTTTAGGTCAGATCTTTTTTACGGCTTGTATTTATTTTTTAATTGAAAAGTTGTTTTCAGAAAATACAGCTTGCTTATCCTGTGTGCAAGCCTGCTGAATTTTTCTGGTATCGTTATCGTAATGATTTCCTGATGAAATAATATCAAAATTGCATTGAACTTTGGTCTTAGTTTTCACATGGCATGCCAGCTATTTAGTATATATTTGTGAGCTATCACGTGCGCATTCACATATCATTGCTGTGAGACTCCAGTAATTACTAATAGCTGGCTGACAGTTATCCTGGAGTTCCCATAGCTCCTCATGCTGTGTCATCAGCAAGAAGACTTTCACTGAAGTTGTAGCTGCTATCCTACTACGTACAGGTGATCCCAGATGTATCTCACGCTTATTCTGTCTATAATGGGACAACATTATCTTGATAAGGCCAAAAAAATGTGCATTAAAGGAATTCTGTTTCTTACTTAAAATTTCTTCTTACTATGGGTCCACTTAAACTCCTGTTAGATAATCATTTGCTCTGCTTTTCCTTTTTCCAAGGAAATTAAAAGTGATGCATTAAAAACGGCTAGCCCACTAATGAGGAAAGTCTATGACTCAGGCAAAATTTTCAGTTGTTAGATACCTTTCTGGTTTCCTCAAACTTGTGAACAGTTTATTTTATTTGTTTTAACGTGATTTAAAGTGGAAACAAGATTTGAGTGATCTTACTATTTGTCTGCAATCATCTCTAATAACGTGTTGGATAATTCCTCATTTTAGTTGAATCAGAGGGTAAAAAGAGTAATACCACTGGCAATGCCCTGTGAATTCCAGCAGCAGTAGGGTCATTCCTGTTCATGTCTTTTTTACTTGTATTTATTTTCTTCAAAAAACTCAGATTTTAGTTTCATGTAGATTGTCACCATAACAATACATCTGTCTTCCAAGCCAATTACTCAGGATTTTAGGTGTCTATATGGATACAATCACTTCTGCATTTACTCCTACCGCTATGGTTCAACAAGTGCTGTTTGGAAAATCTCAGCCGCAGCGTGGGCAAATGTGCTTTCTAGACTAGATTCACCTTGAAGGTAGAGGGAGGGAGGGACATGCAGAGCAGCGTTACGCAAATATCCCACACGGGTACTCGGCACTGTGAAGGCAGCACTGCTGTGTGTTTCTCCTTGCTGTGCTCGGGGAAACTGGCTGGAGCTGAACATGTGATTTCTTTGCAGTGCTGGGTTGTGTTAAGTTATTTTGGTTTTGTTTGTTCGGTGATTGTTTTGCAGCTGAAGGGCACCTCTTCTTGTGACCTACTGCTGTTGAAGCCTCTCTGTTCCAATAAGTAAAATGTATCTAGAGCAATTTACACCCGAGCCCTCTGTTGCTATTAGCAATGCCATTTCATACACAGGCTTTTGAAGCCAGCTTTATGGGATGAATCCTACTTCCAGCAACCTTTCTGCCCTTTGCTTGCCAGAGGCTAGCTTGCTGCAGCTGCTTCAACTGGGTTAAGCATTTCTGCACCGTCCTGGTGGGAGCTCTGCTCGCACCATGGGTTTTGTCCTCTGGAAAGCTCTTCTTGCAGGTGGCATTGCAGAAATGCTTGCTGCTTCTGTCAGACCCAAGGGTTAGGCATAATCCATGGAGACGGCGGAGTTATCTTCTACACCCAGGTTTGGGATGGCTTCCTTACCAGCTAGTGTTTGCAGGCTGCTGGTGTTTCTCTTTTTCTAGTGGTTGAATATAGTCTTCATCCTCTTCCCTGTAAGGTTGTCTGTTTGCCACTGAAGCTTGAAGCGTGAGCAAAGCCTTGAGAGGTGCTTGCAGAAACTGACTGACTTGTGTGGAATATCAGTCACTTTTATGTCTAAATCTTGCCATGTAATAGTTCTTAAATCCTGTTTTATTGCAGATTCATAGTCTGAAACTAGCTTAAACGTGATTTATGTAGGAAACAGATGAGGGAAGAAGCCAGTCTTCACCTTTTCTCGCTAGTTGCATGCGTCTGATTCTTTTGTGATTCTTTTTTTCTGTTTACCAATCTGTTCTAATGGCTACATTAAGAGATACTCAGAATGTTTTGGGTCCTACTTGGTGCCCACTTACTGAATGGTACATTAGGTTTTTTTGCCAGCACTCACATCTGGTATGGAAGTATGGATAGAATGACTTAAAAAAGGCAGCCATCTCAATCAGTGTTTGTGATGCTTCTGCAGCAAGCTGTGGTTTTATGAGAGGGGAAGCATCCTAAATGCTGGAGGAGACTGTATGGAGGGCGTGCAGGCCTTTGACACGTCAGCTAGAGGAGCTATAGCTGTATAGCAAGCATTAATTACAAATGTCAGACAGAAGTTGCACAGTGAGGAATCATATGAAATTAAGGCTTTGATTTAGCAAGCTGCTTTTATTCCCCATATGCCAAAGAAAAAGATTTGCTTTAACTCATGAATTTATAAATTAGTCTACCAATTTCTTTTTAAAACATTGTCTGATTTCTAGAAGAGAAGAGAATATTAACAAGGAAAAATTACTATGCCATGAACCATTTAGAGTTTCATCAAGAACTCTGTGAAAGCAATCAGCTGATGATAAAGTTTGGATACTAAATTACAAAGGGTGTAATTTAGAAAAGTAGTTGTATTAATGTCGAGAGAAATTGCCTAAATGCCAAATTTTTTCAACGTGTAATTGCCACAGTTACGAACATGCACTGATAAGTTTCCCACAGTGCTGGTAAAGGCAGGCTATAAGTTAGAATCACCTGCTGAAAAGCCTTGGATTTTTATCTCAGAGGCCAATACTACATACTTACATGGCCTCATGTCTTCTTTATGTTGCCAAGAGAGCCGTTCATATGAACAGGAGTGCCGTATGGTCAGCGCACAATGCATGTGACGTGTTGCATTTGCTGGTGCTTTGGAGGAGAGGGAGCTGTTAGCAGTTAAAGCTGTCCGTTTAGAGATGGATTCCTTTTGGTCCAGTGAAGGGGGCATTCTGGAAAACATTTTTTTTGACTGGCTTCAGCCAACACAATTACTGAAAGATTTAGACAAATTTTCCCCATTGTTTCCCCAAAGAAACTCTTTAGTTCAGAGGACGATTGAATTTGACCTAGAAGTCTCGTGTGGTGCATCTCAAGGACCACAAAGGCTGTGTGATGCTGGCATCTTCTTAAATGCAGGGTTCCTGTGGCTCTAGTTGTGGACATGAGTCTTGTGAACCTGTATTTGATGAGCAGCATTTAGAGACTTGAAACTGGGGTGTTTTCTTGGCAAGGAGAGTATTGAAAACTGAAGTTGAACGTTTCTGCTGAAATAACAGGGACATGGGCCTGAATGGAATATGAACTCCGGAGGAGGAGCTGTGTGTCAGCCATCGTATCTGGGCAAGGGAATGACAAGATCATCAAAGGAATGCAAGAAAATGTCCTCTGGCGTGAATGACAGGCGGAGTTGCAGGAACTCTTGTACTTGCAGCACAGGGTGCTGACAGTGTGATGCGTTGGACCAAAGCCAGCAGGTATCTTGACAGCTGACTGAATGAATAAACAGAAAAGAGAGAATAGTCAGGGTCTTCACAGCATGTGGGAATCATTGATGTAATTCCCAGCATGAGGCATAAGAAGATAAAAGTATTTCCTGTTGTCTTGGTAGTACACTGTTTGTGTGAGGCTTAGATAGCGTTTGTCAAGTGCTTTCAGCGTGAAAAACACAAAATGAGCTCTTAGCATTAATAACACCTTGCATTAATTGTTAGGATAAAACTAGCAGTAATTAACTGCTAATAAATTAATAAATAACAAGAGCAATAGTGGTAGCCCGCAGGTCAACGTACATTGAAAATCTGACTGTTTTCTTGCTTTGTGAGCTGCAGGGACTCACTTCAGGGTCTGAATGCTCAGATATGTTCAAATTGTGCTGGGACTGTGCTCGTAGGGCTTGACCTTTTTGCTTGCAGCTGGGAATTAGCCAACTTTTCTGTGGCTGATAAAGGAGCCACTATCCCGTACTCCTGCTGTGTAGTTTCATTGGTGGGGTGAGGAAGAAGAGTACAAGCTTGTGCCTAATGTCAGCTCTGATGCTCAGCCTGCTTCTGACCTCACGTACGCGTACTCCTGACCACTGCGTATGAGCTTTGTGGCGTTCTTCACTTACAGTGTTACAGCTAGAATCAGAGACAGAGCAGAAGAGCAGCTGCTTAGAAAACTGCCATTTTTTCCCAGCATCACAGGAATTTAGCCTTCATCTAGCAAAGCATTAAAGCATACATTTAAATTTAACATATATTAAATGGCTCTCTGGATCAGGGCTTTCAGCAGGATCCGTGGCTTGATATAGTTCCTTTTTGGAGTAGGTGAGCAGACTGTGTAGAAGATAATTGATAAATAGGTGGAACTGTTCGAAATGGAGCTTGGAATTCAACAAATACGTTGTTAATGGATTTTATACTAAACATACCACCATGGCATCTAAGAAGGTTATATACCAGTACTAACTATTGATCCATGAGTGATGTGAGCCTGTTCATGAATCAAAGGGGACTTTAGAGTAAGAGGGAAAATAATAATATTTTAAGATCCTCAGCTAGAAAATACTAAAGAAACACAAAAGTGCCTTAGATGAGTTAATCCACGAAGCTCTGTATCACTTATATGGGGAACAGTCTGCACTATATGGATCAGGACTTTGAGAAACAACGAAAATAATCATTGCGCTCAAGGTTTTGAAAGAACCTGAGAAATAATACTTACTCTGCCACAGTCATTTATTAACTATGTAATGGGGTATAGACAAAAGTGGAACGTAATTCCAAAGCCAACACTTTGAGTATGTATGTAGAAGGTGTGACGAGCATAAGGACCATATAGCCCGGTTAAAGCTTAGGAGAACTAGAAAAGTAATAACACAGCGACCAAAATGTTGCTTCTTATATCAGCACTAAGCCCAGGATTTGTTTATTTTCCGCTATATCCTGACCTCCTATGGTAGAGCCAGACCTATCTTCCCAAGTAATGTGAATGAAAAATTCACAGAGCTGATACAAACCTAAACAACTTTGGGGATTAAAAGGATGTAAGCATTTTTGCTGATTCTTGTTCATTTTTCGTTTCCTTCTTGGCAGGCCCTGATGTGTATGCACGGGGCGGGAGGGGGGGGCAGAGAGAGCAGATGGGGAAATGATGGGAAAGGAAGATAATTAGGAAAGTTTCAAACTCACTAGGAAACTCTGTGTCTGCATTGGACCTGCAGGATTAGCTGGGCGGGATGTAACCTGCTCTCCGGAGCAGCCGCTGCTGCAGGCAGCGTGTGGCTTCAGGCCAGATTTGTGGAAGAAGCCAGGTAAATTACACGCTCCCAGGACGAAGGCAGTTAACCCTTAGCCAAACCTTTATGGGGAAGTTAAAGGCAGACAAGCAGTTCATCTGCGCGGTGCATGGTGTGTGGTGTGACAAGTCCTTCTCCTCTGCGAATGCAAGTGCCTGTAACCCCAGTTTCTCTTTGACAGTCAGCAGAGATGGCCTGTGGAACGAGGGATGTCCTTCTGTCTGTGAAGGACAGTGGCTGGCAACATATATATGAAAAAGTAAAGGGAGAGGATGTGATTCGAGTTCTGCAACGCCCAGAAGTGCTTGTACTACCAGCACTGGCCTGTGAGAACCACAAACCTTCCCTCCCTGCCCCAGCCTTATTTTATTTCTGAGAATATAAATGTGAAGGCTAATCTCTGCTTTCAAACAGGTCAGGGTAGTCTCCAGCTTTTTTTGCTTTGAACCTAGTCTGGGAGATGGAAGGTTTTGCAGAATAATGTTTCCAAAAAGCCACCTTGTGGTCCCAGGACCAAGCTGTAAGCCCTATTATTTGGGGCATGTTTGGGGTCCTGAAGCTTTCAAGGGTGACAGCAAAAAGGGAAATGGCAGTAGATATATTTGAGTTACATTGGCTCTAGTGCCTGTAAAATTTTCTCCTAGTCTGGAGATAAGCCACTTGTGTAGCATTTGACTTAACTGATGGGACGGTTCAGTATAATATAGACACACAAACAGAGACTTCTTGGTCTGGTGCTGGCTCTATCGTTAGCCCTCTCATCAGCATTGGTTGCTGTACCTTACTCAGGAGCCCTGCAGAAATAGTAATACTTCATACAGTAATTGCCTTTGCTCAAAGTCTCTCTCTCTCTCTCTCTCTTTCCATTTCCTTTTCCCTTTTTCTTTTTCTCTTCTTTTTACAACTCTTTATTACTGCCAGCATCTTGCAGTAATAAATAGCAATATACGAAGAAGTATCTTTCTTACTTTTCCGTTGGGTTCTTCCTGAATTAGTCTCAGCGCTTGTCTTGCACTTTGGTGTGCAGAAGGCCTGCTGAGGGGCAGTGCAGCAATTCTGGGCCCATCACTCAAGTTCTCCAGGAGGATAGTCCTCCTGGCTGGGCTGAGTCAACTCCAGCTTTCTCATTCGGCTGCAGGTGTCAGAAATTTTAACAATTTTATCCCTTTTTGCTCTTTTGGAATTAAATTGAGGTCCTTGCTCAGGCAAAACACGTTAGTGACTCAAGGTAAATTTGACTCAGCAGTGACTTGAAGCTTTGGCATGAGAGAGCGAGCTGATGTGGCAAAGAGATTGGCAAAGAGAGAGAGAGAGATGATGTGCAGAAAGGGAATAGGAGGATAACCATTTTTGCCTCATGCTAGTTTGCTTGAGCCTTAAAAATATTTTGAGCCTTAAAAATATTTTTACTGTTGGTGTAATATATTTTGAATTAAGGGCTTCCTTCAGACTTCTCTGACTTCTGTGAATGAGGAAAGATTTATTGGTGAGTTTGAAAATTTGCTGCCATATACAACTGGGCTTGGAGCAGAAACATCTGCTGCTGTATTTTTTTTAGTAGTTGGAGGCTTCTATTTTTAAACAGCCAGTGCATTCTCAGATTTATTCTGTGCTTGTCCCTAACCACTGATAGCAAAAAAAGGGCAATAAGAGCTCCTAAAGGAAAAGGAATCCAGCACATTTCTAATAATAAAAAAGAAAAAAAAGAAAAGTAAACCAAAATTGCATGTGTTATTGAAACATTTCTGGCTATTTCTCTGCACCTAGAAGTGGTCCTGTTTGGTAATTGCAGTGTTCTGTTTCATCAGTCTGACTCGGGCCCGCTCGTCTCCTCCTGCACGTGTGGAGGAGTTAAGAAGTTTTTGGGTCAGATCACTTGAAAGTCAGAAAGTGGCACCGTTGTATGGTGCTCCATTAGAAAAGTGAATGACAAGTCAACTGCATCCTCTTTGGCAAGCTAGGAGCTGATAAGCTCCGTTCAGCTCTTTTCTTCAGCTTCCCTTCCAGCTCTTCCTTCTCTGTTGGTTTCACAACCACTGATCCAATTCTGTATTAGTACTGCGACTGGTTTCTGTTTCAGCAGAAGAAAACGCCTATAACCTCAAAAAGGGAATACAAAAAAAGAGCCAGCGTGGGTTACAAAGGCAGCCTGGACTCTGGGCTGGGGGCGGGGGGGGAAGCTTGGTTGAAGCCGTATACCAGATCCAGAGATACCTTTTACAGTGTAGGGTATGTCCAGTGCTAGACTTACTTTCCATTAGATCAAATTATAATTGGTTTCTTAGTTCCTTTGTGTTTCAGCCAGCTTAAATGGACTGAAGAGTTGCAAGAAACTTGTTTCAGGAATGCAATGAGCATTTACATTCTTGTCCTGGTTGAACTGATGGTGCATTTTTAATTAGACTTCTACAGGTGTATTAGTTTTTACCTATCTACCTATGCACCTGTCTGTCTGTCTATCTATCTATCTTTTATATATATGATTTCATAGCATCCACTTAATTTAATCAAACATTTTTCCCCTAATCTAGGCAGTCCTGTAAATTTTATATGTAGGGCTATCTGATATATAGTGGCCGATTCATGTGACACATTCCCCAAAGTAGCCTTAAATAAAATCAGGCTGAATTACCTTTGCTTTATTAAACACTGTAAAGAGTACAGGGTCTTTGACTCCAAAACAGTGTTTTTAAACAGTCCTCAAGCGCTGCCCTTTTAGTCTGCCTCCAGGCTGTGCTGAAGCCCTTTGTGGAACCGTTTCACAAAAACCAAAGTTCTTATCTGGGAGCTAAGAACGCCTTTGTGGGTTTTCATGCTGGAACTGTCTCAGCCATATACAATCAGAGTAAGAAAAGCACATTTTCTTTCTTTCTTTCTTTTTTGCAATTTGTGGAGAATTGAATGATATGAACAAAACCCTTTTTCTCATCTCTTCCAACATTATGAACCTAAGTTTTACTCTAATCTATAGAGACTATTTCTTTAGATAGAATTAACTCTGGAATTTAAACTGCTGATCACACATTCACAAGGAAGATTGTGAGTTTCTTAGAAAAAAATCAATGTTTACATGCTTTATTGTCCTCTACAAGTGAAAGTCAATTGTTTGGCTCATTTGAGAAGTTCCTTTGTGCTATGCTTGTGCTTTAGGTCATTGAAATTTAGGCATGACTGTGTCTTGTAGCTTCTGTGCAATAGTTTGCTAGGGCATTAATCAATCCCTTTGCTCTGTTTAAATTGAAATGATATTTCTTCTGAAAATAAAAGATCAGAGGAAGATTTTCAAAAGTGTCAAAGACCTCCTTTTCACTAGTAAAAATCATATGTTCATTTTCTACCTGTAATGTACAGGTTAACCTCCTAAGAGAGCTCAAGGATATATAATTTTACCATATGTAAGCTGTTTTAGATTTACTTAGTATGTTAAATGTATAGCTGTCCTGTCTTTTTAGGAGTCATATGATAAAAAGATTCCTTCTCCCTCCTTCTGGTGTTCGGTTATTTTTGGTGGATCCTTTAACTATGAACAGTTCTTTTAATCCCATCCACAGAAAATGAACAATATTAATTATAAAGTGTGATTTTTATTTTTCAAATGGCAGTTATCTCTAGTTGTTTTCCACAATGCCCCTTTCTTCCCGTAACTTTTAAAAATCTATAAGCATCCTACATTCCTTGGAAGGCATGTATAGCTGGTGTTGTACAGAAGGCAGGTTTAGATTGCTTTTGTACCTGCAGGTAATTCCTCAGGTACTCTAACTAGTTAAGGTGCAAGCAAAGGGCCTATGATTAAATTAGGTAGTCATTTTTGTTTCTTATTAATTCAATTTTGTGTAATTCTCCTTTCTAATTTTGTTAGCACCTATGCATATTTTCTTGTCTCATTGTACTTAATCTAGTCGATCTGTCCTTGGAAATGTTGCTCTTTCATCTAGATACTGTACATGGATAGTTAAAAATAAAGGCATATCATCGCCACATTCATGTTTGTTTAGTTGCTGGCTCTTAACATGTAGTCTCTGCTTTACCAGATAGATAGTCTTGCTGTACCTAATGGAGCAAATTGCAGAGGTCTGCTCTTGAGGGACAAATGTCCTGTGCTCGGGCAGGCTAGCATGCGAGTGGGAGGAGAGAGGCAAGTGCAGTCAGCTCTGCCCCACTGGGCACCAAGGCCCTGCAGTGCCCTCGGTGGCGCAGGGCGCCTAACGCACGCTGCCCTCCTCGCTGCGGGCAGACCTATTGTCACCACATGACGCATCAGGAAACAGTTTTTGGAAGAATAATACCTGGTTCTGATTTTTTAAGTGCAATCTTGGCAGCACCAAAGTAACTTTAAATATGAAACGAAATGCAAATTACGTTCTTATGCAGTATGTCCTGAGACTAACAAAAAAATTAAAGTTCAGATCTTGCAGGATCCTCATGCTGGAATTCTCCAGGCTGTCCATGGTATCTAATGAATATCTTCTGCAGGACGGTCCGGTAAGGTATACTTGCTCCATCTAACCCTTCAGAAACTGAGTAGATGATGTTCTTCTAGCAGATGAAAAATTGTCAGCCTTTATCTTGCATTCGTCCGGAACTATGCAAATACATTTGCAGAGGATTTCACCAGTCCAGGCTGCTTTTCCTCGCAGATGGACAAAATTGACATCAAGACTGCTGAACACGTATTCACAACATAGATCATACAGTTGCTATAACTCAGCGCTCACATCCTTTATTCTCTTTATATGTATTTTTTTAAATGAAAGTGCTACAGTTTAGGATCTCTTTCCAATTATTTAATGAGTGTCATTGAAAGAAATTATTGTAGAAAGAAACTACAATTTGTCTTCTAATAAAAGGAAATCTTGCTAGCCCCAGCGGTCCTAAACATGAATTCTCCGTAGTCATGCTGATTATGTTTCAATCTTGACTGCTTGGAATAAATCTATGTAATCAGAAATACTGTATGCTAGGGTCATAGCAAATGCGGTGAAACTTTCGGAGTGTTTGTTCAACACATACCTGTTAAGATATATTTTCATATCATTGTGTAATATACCCATATTTAAGCCTCCTGAAATGCAGAATGGTTAAAATACAATTTTTGTTTCCAAAAGGAAAAGGACTTTGAGAAAATTGGCCTTGTAAGGTTAGGTAATATGTCCTAGTTATAGAACCTGAGTCCAATGGACTGAATCAGGATACAGTAAGTGATGAAGAAGAAACTAAAAGAAAACAATTTTGCTTGAGTGATTTGAACTTATATAAGGAAAGAAAGCAAGAAAGATTAGTTTCATAGAGTTGGCTTGAAGCAGCGTAGAGCAAGTTAAAATTTCTGGGTTATAGGCACATAGGCAAATCTAGAGACCCTGAAAAGCTGAAAATGCAGCCTGCATTTGTAGTGGTTTGTTTATAATTAATGTGAAGATGGTTATCCTCCCCTTCACTTGCCCTCATTGTGCAAGTGAGATAAAAATAAATTGTACATTGCTTAAATTGCATACTCTTCATTGACAGGATAAACATTTCTTGCAGCGTTTTAAAGCTCCAATCTAAAAATGTATCATCATGGGACGTGAACATCAATTGGCAAAAACTGTTCATATGATTAAATTATAAGTCTAAAAATCCCTTTGGAATAGAATGCCTTGTGGAGGAAGTCAGCAAGAATGAAAATAATAAATGTTTGATATTAAAGATAATGTATAAGAAGCCATGGATCTCTCTGGTTAGTTGAGCACAGAAGCTAAATCACTACTGATTTCTATTGTATTGAATACGAGCAGCACCTGAGGGGCCTCTCCTTGACAGCAAGCTCATTGTTTTCAATGCTACAGTAAATCATATTAGAAAGCCACTCCTACCACTTGTAGTAATTTCCAAATAATTTCTTGTGTAAATAGAAAAGCTATAATGCTTGCCCACGCTCCCTGTAATCTCAGTTACCAGGGAGAGAATGCAAGATACCAAGTGTAAGGGCCGTCTCAAGGTCCTATGTGAAATCTGGGATCTGGATCTTCCTTTCTTCTAACTTAAACCAGTGCTTTAACAACAAGACAATCCTTCCTCTGTTCTTCTGTGAATATTTCTGCACTGAACTCTAGATCAGAAGCCAGATATATGCAGATTAGACATCTTAATGGGCACCACATGGTATTGCGCAAAGTCTTTGTTTCAGAGCACCTGTGGGAAAGACGAGAGTTTTTCTAGAATTACATGTTATTGATGCTGGCAATGTGTGTTATTATGCAATCACCTGTCCATTAAACAGTGCAAGGGTTAGTCCTGCATATCTGCCATACCTGCGTTACCCATAGGGTTGTTCCTTTAATCAGCTCAGAAACTGAAGTTCTCTAAGAAAGTCAAGATTACTTTTTTGAACAGAGGGTCTTGCTGAAGATATATTATTTCAGAGCTTTGGGACCTGCTTTTTCTGTCCACTGCTTTCAAGATGATATCAGTTGAGACCAGTATGTCTTAAGATGCCACCAACCTCCAGAGTCCGTCCTTTGACCTCAGGCGTCTTGAAGCCTGCCTGCCTATGCTGCTCAAAGTCAGCAAAGGAAGCAGTTCCCCAGAATTCCTTTCCTCGTTAATAAATTTGGAAAAATACTAGGTTTGGGCTTGTTTTCTCCTGTTAGATGTAGTTCTACCCCGTCTGTTCCCTACCTGCCCCCTCCCAAGGGTGCAGAAGAAACTGTTTTCTTTGTGCAAAAACAGTGTTGTAGCCATCACGGCTGGGTAGTGCATCCTCTGGGAGCAGCTAGGAAAACTTGGGGAGTTTGAAATCCCCTGTCCATGCTGACAGTTCTTTCCTCTGCTCAGGCCATGGAGAAATAGTGCAGATTTTCTGCGAAAACAACTCTTTTTGACTCTCCAGCCTATGTGTTAATACCCTGTTAGAAACTTAGACTGTTGGTTTGCATATTTGTTTTTCTTTTCTCTTAAACCTCTTCACCTCCATCTCCGCTTTAATTGCAAGTTTAGATGGACATTCAGGGAAATGTTGTTGGTAGGTTACTTTGGAGTCAGCCACAGTCTGCTTAGAATGCAATATGTAACCTCAGCCTCACCTCCCTGATCAAAACAACAGTTATGATAATTATTTTTAACACTTTTGTGTCTCCACAAGAACAGGTAATACGCGATTATATCTCATTTTTGCAGTTAAGACATAAACAGCTCTTGCATCTACAGATACCATGATTATTTAGAAGTCTCAAAGGATAAACTGTATATTTGATCTTTTAGGTGCTAACTCTGCCTAGTCAATGATTCCTCGAATTAATGTTGTTATAATTAGTAAGGACAATATCTAATCCATTTTTACCATAATACTTGTTTTGCATATGCTTTTCTGAGAGTCTTGAAGCCAGCTTATATCTTCATCCCAATTCCTGCACTAGCAAATTGTCAGATAGCTGGAGCTGTTCACACTGTAAATTTTTAGGAGGTTAGAAATCGTGCTAGTTCAGCGGCAAAGCCTTCCACTATCTAAACGCAAAAATGCCCTTCTGCTGGGGAGCTGTACGATAGCAGAAGGGAGGAAGCACAGTGGCCAACCCCACAGCGGGGTGCTGAGCAGTGTAAGCCTGAGGGTGAGGGCTCATTCTGCGTCTGTGCTGGCCCCTTTCTCACCCTTCTGTACAGGGAAGCACAGAGAGAGGGGAAATTAATGATCTGCTACGATAGATTTTGATCTTACCTTGAGAAGGATTTCCTTAGCTAATTTGGGATGCAAGCAGCAGCCAGGATTTGGGTTCTAGTTGTGTGTTTCTGAAGCAACTGCAGAGAAAAGCAACGCGTGCTGTGCTGTGCTGCTCCTAACTTACTAGCTTTGCTGTCAAACTAAGGAGCCTGTCACAGCAGGTTGTGTACCAAATTGCAAGAATTTTAGGGATGAAATAATACTAGGAGGTGTAAGGAAAGTTCATACCCTGTTTTTAAACAAAGTAAAGTGGAAAAAAAGACCCAACAAGATATAGTAACCTCTGCTGCATTCACGTTATTGTGCAATCCCAGGCCTCTGGGCTTTGGGGCAGAGAAATGAGCCTCAACACACTTAGAAAGAAGAGACTGTTGGGATCTGAAAATCTGCCACTTGCAAGACCAGTTCCCTGAATACTTTGAAGGTTACACTTCCTAGAGCATTTCTCGAACACATGGCAGTTCGTAGAGCATGCAGCACACTCCTGGAATGGTGCGCATGCTGGTTTGCCTACAGACTGGACGACAGCAGTGGTGCTTCCAACCCATGCTAGATTTGGCTCATATTTTGGCTGTATTGTACAGTGAAAGTCTGCAGATGTTTTGGTGATTATTGGCCAACAAACTTAGCTATGACTATGTTTTGGTTATGAGGACTGCTGGGCTGAGGGGGGAGAGAAATTGCAAGGGGGGAATTGAGAAATTGCAAGTAGCTGTTTTTTTTCTTTTCAAGGCAATTTAAGACACTGTTCCTGTCCTATTTGAAGGTCTGCGGACGCCTTCTCTATCCAGGTTAAGCATCTAAATCTTTTCAACTCATCTGGCTTTTTAGAACTAAATTGTATCAAGTGGCAGTAAGTCTGAAATATAGTAACCTTTTTTTTTTCCCCCCTGAATTTTAAATCTGTTTAAATGTGAACTAGGTCACTGGGTGTCTTTTTACTTTTATATGGGATGCAAAGGAAGAGTAATTGCTAGGACACAGGAGGAGTCAGTCTTCTCTGTGTCATTCTTTCTTATGTGTACTTTCATCACATCTACTTCTTACTAACATTTTCTTAGGGAAGACACGACATCAGTTTTCTATTTATTTGAAGGACTTTCTTCCCCTCTGACACTTCTGTCTACCTCTGCGCAGTCCTAGGTGTCAGGATGAAGACAGAGCAGTGTTTCGAGAGCAGGCGTCATGCTGGTTTGTGTTACAGGATTTTGGCACCTGCAAGCTTCTCTGTGTGCTTTGGTTTCTTCTGTGATTGTGCATGCTGCTGCCAGTGGCATGGGTTAAAAAATCAGCCCAAGTCTAGTGACATGTGACTATGCACCTGCCAGCAAGGATATTTGTGGTCATAGTTTGGACTTTCTACCAGCTTTCTTAGCACCCTTCAGACTTCCTTCCTCTTCTCCAGTTCTGGATGTCTTAAATAATTTGTTGTCATCTGCAAATGCTGGCAGCTCAGTATTTCCTTTCTTTAATAAGTGTATTAAATAGTATTTGGTAACTCTGTAAGAAAACAAAGTTCTCCTCTGACCAGTTTTCCTTCCTAGTCATTGACCAATTATTCCATCTGTTTTTACTATTTTTTTGTCCTCTACTTTTTGCTCCACAAAAGAAGTTGGTCTCTTGCACCGTGCTGGATTGGTTCCCTTAATGGTCCCTTGCAAGGGTTTTTGTGAAAGGCTTTTTGCAGAAGTAAAAATTGACTATATCAAAGACTTCTAGTTAGTGAACTTTAATTTTCCTTTACAAAAGCTGTATCACCATGTCATATTCGCCTCTTGGTTTTATCTGCCTGTCTTTTATTACCTTCTCAACACATAACTGAATAGGAACAATGTGTGGCTGGCTGTCTGTGGTTCCCAAGATCACCTAGTGTGGTTTGAGAATACAGCTAAGGTTGTCTCAGGTGGCATGGTGGTAATTTTCAAGGATGAGCTACAATATTTTGTTGTTTGTTTAGAGCATAGCACTATTTTAAGGTAAAATTAACGGCAAAGTGATACTTCTGGTTGAGGGGTGACTGAGATTGTGTAACGAAATCTAAAAAGTTGAGTGATCAGAAGAAAGAAAACTCCTAAAAGCCTCTGAGATTTCTTTGCCAGAAAATTGCACTCTAGGAACAATGAATGTTGATCTTTTGTTGCAGGTAACTTGACTTATATAAGAAACGTACTTGAGCAAAGTGAATGCAGAGTCATAATTTAGACTGATACTTGAAAAGGCTCTCTCCTTTGGGGCAGCTGGAGAAGCTGTTCTAGCCACATGCGTGCGCACATACACACATGGCTGTAGCAGATTGAAGAATTGGGCTGGGAGCAAAGTAAGTCTGTAAGGGCAAAGAAAAGAGAGTATAAATGGCAAGGGAGCAAAGACTCAGAACACATAAAAGTCAGCAAACGAGGCCATCGCTTGGCATGGAGAAACCACGGCAAACATCTTGGAGGCAGCTTCAATAATAGCACTTTCAAACAGTCCTTAACGGGACAATAGCAATTGTTCAGACAGCTTCAGCAGAGCAGTTAATTTCATGAGGTCAAAACATCAAAGAAAGCTGTGAGTTAGTTTAAAGGCAAAAAGAAAGTGAAGGAATGGCTGAGTCCTCAGCCCAGGAAATTCCAAGACTCGTTTGCCATCGGCTCCTCTGCTAAATAGATTTTTGCGCCTCTCGTCCTCTCTAATGTTCTGGAACCTCCCTTTCCTAAATCTCTGCTCAGCGCCGAGTTAGATTTTGAAAGCGAACAGCAATCTGTGATTTTGGGCTGTTACAGGCAATGATTCATGCTCCCCCCATCATGATAAGCCTTTCTGCTTTCTGAACTTTTAGTCTACATATGAGTCATATTTGCAACCTTTTCTCAGCATCCTTGAGGGCTAAAAACTGGGAAAGAAGGAGCTGAGTTTCTCGTGTAATTGTATCAGCTTGGGTACCAGGCCTTCAACAACCACCCAAACACTGTAGAACTTCTGACAAAACTTATGAAACTTAAGATAACGTGGATGCTATCTCACCAAAAATCTCACCATCAAAATACAGTCATGAAGTTCTAGAAAGTGAATTTTACAGGCAGAAATAAATATGGCGTAATAAATAAAGGTGGCCTATTTGGGGTCAGATTAGCCTCAAGAACTGCAGACGTATTTCCAAGCACCAAACAATGTTTATTTTAGATCAAAGCACGGTTAAGAGGAAAGAAAATTGAAGTATCTAAGCAAATGGAAAGTTTTAACTGAAGTTAAGCAGTTGTGACAGCTGATACTGCCCTCTTTGCACCCAGGAAGAATTCTTATAAAGATAACCACCAGTGCCACCATGCACGGGCAAATATCACTGACAGCATAATGTCTTTTTATATGATAAAGTAGTTCTTGCATTTCACGCTTCCTGTTTTTATGATGTGAAATTGGAGATGAGATTTCAAAACTCTGCTCCCAAATTTTAAACATTTTGCAGGCAGCTGTCTTAGAAAACAGTTGCTTATAGGCAGAGGCTAAGCTGGAGAACTCTATTTCTCACAGTTTTTCAGTAAGCAGGAAAATCTGTGAATCTTAATTTTTCTGTGCGACTGGGCTGGGGTTTGAGGAGGCCCCGGGGAACATGGGGCTTGCAGGGCAGCTGGGATGCCCAAATACCCGGGGGAGGGCGAAACATCTCGTGGGTGCAACATGTGCGTCTGTCTCATGTGATGGGGTAAGACAGACAGTAAGGCAGACCGCTCCTGCAGCACAGCGTGCGTCCGGCCAGCCGCGAAGGGCCAGGCGGCCGGGTTTCCAGCTGCAGTGCGGGGGAGACTGCGGCAGGGAGGGGGAGATTTCCCGCGTGCCGAGAACAGCCAGGGAAGGGGCTGAGATCTCCCATCTTTGTCTTCCTGTTTTTGAGGGTAAGAGTTGATCGAGAATGCTGTGCTGGCCTGCATACCGAAATATAGTGTGTAGTTCCACTTCTCTTAATGCTTTTTGCCATGTTTTATTAAAACAGCAAATGGAAAGGGAGCTTTTCTAACAAAAGGGAAAAGTGTTTTGACGTTGGAGAATACATTTAATACGTTGCCCTTTCGTTAAACAAGCACAGAATTCACTGTGTTTTATTGATGTAAAGGGCCATGCTTTTATTAAAAGAATAAGGCACTGTATGCATGGGAAGCAGTTTGTGTTCAGGAAGTTTTGCTTTTATGAAATTTTAATTGCTTTTTGAATAAAAAGCCTTATTCAGGAAATAGAACTACTGAAATAAACGGGCCTGTGCAAGCCTGAGACATTAATAGCCACCCAGGTGAAGGCAGAATGAATTTGGGATCAGCAGTGCGTACTGCCGAGGGTCCCACGCAGAGGCACACAGCTGCACCGTCTGTACCGCCTGGCACAGGTAACAGCTTCCTGCCTGCCTGGGATTCTTTCTTACTGGGTCAGGTGCCAGCAGAGAACATTTTTTTTGTTGCAAAGAGGTTGAAGATGAATTTCTGTAACTCGGTGGAGCTGGGATGGTGGGCTGGTGTGGGTGGAGAAAGCCCTCATGGTCAGAATTGCCTCTCCTGGTGTTACTGATGAATTGACCAGGAAGTGGTTCTGTCAGAGGCTGCTGAGACCTATGGGTTCATGCATGATCCATGGTTTATAACTGGCAGTAACATGCTCTCCCGGAGAGCATCCAAAAGCAATGTGGTGCTACTTCCATGTGGTGCTACTGAATTTTGTTGTCTTCTGTTCTCTCCTCTTAAGTCCTCCTTAAGAGGAGACTCTTAAGTCTTAGTCTCCCAGGCAAGGGGAAACTCCCTTGAGTTTTGTGTCTCTGGATGCTAGCCGTTCTTTTTCATACTGATGATAACATTTTTTAGTCCTCATTCGTGTGCAGTCTCCAGACGTTTGCTTTTACACGAGCAGACAGAGTTCAGCTGGGTGTAAAGTGGTGGATCAGTATGTCTTTGGGACCAAAGATCTTCAGGCACAACAACTGTGGGAGTTAAAGAAAACTATCCAGTAGTTCCCGTACTTTGTTCATGCATCTTGGCAGCAGTTGGAAAACACATTTTATTGCAAGATTCATAGAATTTTTCTGAAGCTATTCTGATTTTGGGAGACATTGAAGATGATGCCTGCAGGGTCTGCTTAGGCTCAGGAAATCCCAGCAGGTGTTGGAGTTGCTCATCAAGTGGAGCTGGGGAAGTATCAGCTCTTCTCTTCTAGGGGTTAAAATAACCCCTCTTGGAGTTTAAAAAAAAAAAAAGAAGAAGAAGAAAAAAAAAAGGTTAAAACTGCATGGAAATGCCACATGGATCTTCCAAGTGGGAAGGGAGGCAGCACAGTGCTGAGATAGGCTGTTCCCATTATCACTTTCCCGTGCAGGAGTCAGCCAAAGCTCCTTGTGCAGCGGTGGAGGGAGAGGAGGAAGGTCCCTGCTCGGCTGTGCCGGCAGCCGAAGGCCCCGCTGAGCTCAGCTGCTGACTTGGGTGGTGCGGGATTGGGCCTGCGTCGGCTCTACTGACTTGTGCTCGTGGGCGTTGTAGCTGTAAAGGTGAATTGCTTGAGGGACCTTTGACTAGGAATAAGCAGTTTACCTGCTCCCTTAAAGATGAATTTCTTTGGTGTCAGATCTATCAGTAAAACACTTCACTGACCAGACTGTTTATCGTTGCATGTGGTTTCTGAAGAGACATTGCCTGTAGCAACATCAATGACAGAAACCTACCACCGGGTTAACTTTTTGAACCTATTGCAAATATTCAAAGACTTCAGCAAAAAGGTTAGGTGCTCAACCAGGAAAGAAGAGGTATGTATGTGCAAGGTCTACATTCACCAGAAATCCCTTTTTAGTACTTCTCATTGTTTAGCTCCTGGTGGGAATTTGGGATTTTTATATGTAACCTGTATGTGGGCACATCAGGACTTGGCATTAGAGCTAATGCCTTTAATCAGCTAAACCAGTGTCATTAGCACCATAACTCTTAATTTCAGCATTATTTACTTGCACCACATCAGGGCCTTCAGTAGCAAGGGTCACTCTTGTTCCTTCCATTTTTTTAGTCCCTTTTTCATCTCTTTGTATTTTTGTTTTCTCTGTTTTAAGCTATTTAAAAATATTTCTCTATTTCCACCATTTTAATGGAATATCTGAACTTGAAACAATCACCTTTTCTTTAGAATGGGACTTCTGGCCTCATAAGGACAAAATTGAGCAAAAGCAGTTTATCCTTCCCAAAGAGAAACTAAGTAGAATTACAGAATATTTTCAAATTTTTGTTTGTTTCACAGGAGAAAAGTGATCTTTCTTTTTTGAGATTCCGTTTAGCTAGCTAACTGAAAAGCTCCTTTCCAAATCTGTATATCCAGAAGTCCTGGCTTTGAGGGCACAGTCTTGAAATTGGCTTCTAATATTGCAACATGAGAGGTTTAAATTTTTTTAAACCTGTAAATTTATGAAGTGTGTGGGCAAATGCACTCCCTCCGCTTTTTCATTTTACACTGAATTCGAAGTACTTTGCCAGTCAATGAGTAAACCTCATATCAAATATAAATAGCACGATGTGAAGCACAGAGTTTTGAAAGAGAGTATTTTGGAGAACAGACCCTAAAATAGTGAAAACAGTGACCATTTTTAATACTTGTGCTGGAAGGAATCTTTCTTGATGGAATGAAAATTGAGTCATCTCAGGACACTTCCTAGTGTATATTGGCCGATGTCGCACAGAAGCCTTGCAGCAAACGTGGGCTGAGCGTAAATCCAGGGTCTCAAAAAGGTGTCAAGGCTCGCTCACTGTCCTAGCGATCATGCTGTCCCTCTTGGCTGCCCTTCCGTGTGTTAAATCGGTGGCTCCTCTCCAAAACTATCCATTCAATGTTTAATCCCAAGCAGACATGAACTCACTTACTGGGCTGATGATGGTGATGTATAAATGAAAACATGCATCTCAAATGTAAGAGAACAAGTACTTGTCACGGTCTGGTCCATTTTTGCAAGCAGATGTTTAGTGCTCATTATCTGGAAATAATCATCACATTAAGGCTTGGGGATGACTGCCTGTCCTTTCCTGGAGAGTAATACAAAACGTGAGAAAGATCTCAAATAAGAAGATGGGAAACAGGTGTCACGGACATCTGACAAAAGATAAGTGAAGGGCTAAGACAGTGGCTGTGAAAAACACACATTCTCTGCATTGCCTGGGTGCATGAGTTTGAAATAAAAACACTGCAGAGCTTTTATATGGATTGATGTTGCCATTTGCTGTAATTTCTAGCACCTCTTTCATCAAATTAATAGCTGGAGCTTTTCCTAACATTCTCCTACAGAAAAAAACCACCCTTATCTCAATGCATGAAGCTGCTTGGGCAAAAAGAATGCCTTCTATTAAAAAAGAAAGGCTGGTGACTAGCTGCAACAGAAGCAAGCTGCAGGTAGGTGTTATAAGCTCAATTAGCACACAAGTGACATGAGTTTGGTAGTCTGAATTCAGCACTGATTATAAGTACTTAAGGCCACCCCATAGCTTTATGTAAATGTCAGGTTCTGCTCTGCAGTTTACATCTAAGTGAGGAGTAATGTGAGATAGGAGGAAGGTGGACAGACAGTTTATGTGTGGGTGGGCTGCACAGAGCACTTGCTATGTGTGCTGTGGTGCTTAGTGGAGACAGATTGCAAAGGGGAAGTTCAAATTCTGGGTGATGCTTAAATCACTGTTTATAAATAGCAAAGTTCAGAGGCTGCAGTTCTGCAGACATGAGGAATGTGTTACAGTAACCCAGATGTGATTATATGAAAACACAGAAAGTGGATTGTTGCTGAGGCTGGGATTGTTCTTCCTTTAGAACATCACTCGCTATGCTGGATTTTGTGAAAATGGCACTTGAGGGAGAATGTGTCTCGTGAGCGCTGACCGAGTCAGGGTCAAGAGTAAAATTTATCAGTGTGTAGAAAGAGCACAAGAGGATATAGAGGCTGACAAAGCAGCTGGCTGCCATTATAAATGAGACTTCATAAAAAGCTATAAAGCCAATTACCCATTCCCCAAACACAGAGCACAAGCATAGGATCAACTATTTCCCCAGATTGTGCTCTTGCTACAGCAACATAAAAGTGAATAACAACCTAGAGAGGCAGACTGCCATTAGCATACAGGGCCAGAAGTCCACCAAAGCCAGTGAATTGTATCGCATTTACAGCGGTGTCAGTGACAAGTCGTGCTTAGTCCGGTGGGATAGGGCCAGTATTCTCAAGCGCTGCGACAGGGGCCGGGTCTCGCTCAGTTGACTAGCAGCTTAAATCTTGACTGCTACCTTTTCTCCCTGCTATGGGTATGCTGCAAGTCTCTCCTTATGGAAACTCATGCCTGGAGTGAGTTAGAGGTACCCCAGACATTGCTAAGGCTGCTGGCAAATATATTATAGTTCAAAGCTGTTGAGAATAGAATAATGTATTTCAGCCAAGGTTACCTCATCTGTTTTCTAATTCTCCTGCCTCCCCCACCTCTGCCAGGCACCCGCAATCACACCCTTGGCAGAAAGCTGCAAAGAGAAGAGGGAGATGGTGTGTTACTGAGTCTAGGCAAGTGCCCTTCTGATGCAGGCAATCCCTGGGAGTATTAAACCTCCCATTTCTGCTCAGAGTCCTGCCTGCAGCAGTGCTGAGGCTTGTGCCCGCTGGGCTTGCAGCACTCCAGCGTGCGCTCAGCTCGTGTCCACGGCTGGATGCTGCAGCGGTACATCAAATCTGCTACCGATGCTGGCTGACCTAGATCCATCGCAATGTCTTTGTGCTCAGCAGGGAACACTTTCACCCATTTTGTGGTAATCCCGTGAGCCTTTTGCACCTGTCATCTGGCTCTTTGTGCAGCTGGGACATCATGTAAGACTTCAGAATAAAGAATTTAACCCTAGCACCATAGGTTTGCGGGTCCCAGGGCTCTGCAGAAAGCAGGAGTGTAGTTGTGGAAAGAATGCGATACTTAGAAGTCAAGTTTCACTTAGAGGGAGAAACTTGGCCCATATAAACGGCTAAAGAATAAAAAGGGCTATGATAATAGAAATTTTTTCTTAGATGAGGTTTTCTATATTCAATAAACTGAGGAAAACAATAAAGCATGATCCAAGGATGTGAAAAGGTGAATTCAGAGAAGACACAAGCCACTGATGAGTACTATACATGTCTTTACAAATGGTTATTCAATCTTTTTGTGACCCGAGTTCTTTGCAGTTTAGCGTTCTACATTCTTCTGCTTATATGAACACAGCAACCTAATTGCAAACCAGAATGGTAACATCAGTTCAGTTCCTTGTTAGACATCACTGCATTTTTTTACACAGAGGAAACATCCTCTGTGGCCTTTGCGCTGTGTAAAATGTGATGACTCCTACCTCCAAGGGAGTTCATTTGGAGTTATCCCTCTATCTCATCCGTTTGCACGTGGTATCTTTTACCTTCCAATGACAAAAGAAAATGCTTGGCAACACTGATAGTATTTGCATTCAAATTGCTACTTGACAGTTACATTGGATTTTATTGAGAAGTTTATTTTGTTGAAACTCAGGAAAATCATCTTGAAGCCTTGTGGAATCCAAAGGAGATGCAAAGACCAAAATGTGTCAAAAATCCTAGTAGGTGATGTCGCACTAATGTGAGACTTTTTTTTTCTTAATATTTTCTGAAGAATTTTTCAGGCCAGTTGTAGGTAGCTATGGTGCTGTTATCAAACTATAGATTTCTCAGCCCCCCTCCTGAAATTTGCACCTCTTTTTCCCCATGTGCTTGGACCCCAAAGATGTGTAGTTAGGCCTCAGTTCTGTAACTGCTTTTCAGTGTGCCCCACCTTCATCGTGCTGAAGCACTAGAATGCATACGTGAGCCTGATTTTCAACATTAACCGTGAACCCTTGATCATAAAATGAAAAAAATCAAAACCAGATGTGTTTAGATGCAATTTCTCCTAGTGCATATGTTCTGCATGCTCTTCAGGTTTTGCCTCTTCTTGTTTGGGAGGGATAACTTGAGGGTGAGGCAGCAGGAGAGCTGGATCGCACTCCTGCCCTCAGGTTGTGCCACTTACTGGTTCTTACCTGCGGTTCAGCCCACAGCTCTGTCCTCTGCAATAGGGTCTCTTTGCTTGCATACACAATGACCTGAGACTTCTAAACAACATAGATAGAAGACAAACTGGCGGTCTAAAACCACTGGTATTTAAGTTTCTTGGGTTTTCCTAGGAAAATGGGGTTGTAATTTGGGCAATGCCGTGTGTAGTTTTCTGTGTTTTGGGAGAGCACGTGGTGGAGCATGTGCAGGTGGGATAAATGGAGAAATCAAGTGGCCTCTTCTAAAGAATGGGCAACTGGATGGGTGGGAGTGGTCCCCCCTGTACAGGCTGTGTGTAGTTAGCCAGACAGTCAGACAAGTTTCTGCTGGGAACTGAAGGCCAAGGTAAGGTTCTCTGTTATGGATACATGTGTGAGGGAAGGGAGGTGGCAGTGGGGGGCACATGAGAGGTGGTGCGGGCCCACCCTGGGAAGGCAGCCCCGGGGAGCAGGCAGAGCAGCCTGAGCCGCAGGAGGAGCTGCTAGGCCAGGGCTGCGCTGTGGAGGCACCTGGAAACTGTGCTCTCCTGTTTGACTCCTGCTGCATTTAGGGAACTGTAAATAGGAGCACAGTGGAAAGTAATCTCCTTTTCTCCTTCCTCATAATTTCCTTTTCTGATACCAACAGGTAATAGGACACTGAATATTTTCTTATTCATCTAGGTAAGCTCAAAGAGGTATCAGCACTGTCCCTGGAGGGGGGGGTCTGGATGATGCTCTGCTGGGAATGGCAGCTATTTTTGTCTTGGCTTTGTTCTTCCCTGAAAGGAAGACAGTGCTGTAGGGTTAAATTTTAGTGCTTTGAATAGGGACAAGTTGAATTTGCTTGCTGCTTGTTGGCATCCCTCTGTATAAGCAATAAGTTGCACTGCGTTGCTGGTGCAGGACCCTGGAACACATTCAGGCTGTGTGTAACCTGGCAAGGGCGATTTTGAAACTTGCTCGCAAGGTTGACTCACAGCTGCTTCCCAATGTGGTCTATAAACCACTCCTATATACCTATATAAACCTCTCCTATAAACACAATAGCCATTCCTACAAATTGCTGTCTCAGTGCTTCTCATTTATGGAAGAACACAGCCTCTACCTAAACAGTCCCTGCTATTAATCATGATACCTGTCATGTGTATGTTTGAAAAATTGCGTGTGGCATTGGTTTTAATACTAAAACTTCCTGTTTTAAATTATGAGATGAGAGGATAGTTTTGATTAATATTTGGAGCTTGAGGACATCATATGTTTCATAACAGCTTCTGGCAATGCAGTGTTTCATGCAGAGTAAGTGACATTGTGCATACCAGCAGCCGTAAGACAGCACCACCCAATTTTGAGGAACTGATGAGGGCACTAATTAGGTTTTCTAGCTTCCTTTTCTGAACGTGAGATGCAGCTACGTGAAATACATCCGTACAGATATCTGCGAATGTTTCTGAGGCTTCAGCTGTCAGCAGCTGGCCTTGCACGTGTGGTCAGCACTTCTTGGCGGCTTCCTAGTGTGGAGGTACAGCCTCAGCCAGGGATGTTCTCTATTTAAAGTTGAGGAGGAAGAGTATTAGGTGAAATGAAGACTAGCTGAGATGGCTGTCTTGCTGATCACTGCTAGTTCCCAGTTCAAGTATTAAAATAGTTTAAAAGTCTTAAAGCTAGTCAAACACTTCTTTATTTTACTGGAAAAAAAATCTTTGAACACACTGGCAAAAAGTGTTTGGCTTTATTTCGACCAGCTTGCTCTAATATACAAGAATACAAATATGAATGGTAATGTTAAGGCACAAATGCTACTATTTTGATCTGAAATTATTCCTAAAAATCTCATCAGTTATTTCAGAGTTTTGCCAAAGGTGGCTGCAGTTTTCAGCTTGCCTCTAACTTGAATACACAAGTCACTGTGGTGTTTTCTACCACATTGGTTCCTAGATTTAAAAAACTGACTCTATCTCCCTTTAAAGCTCGAAGATGAAGAAAAAGCCCCACTTGGGATGGAGATTGCCACGCATTTGGAGGTCGTTATTTGTCTTGCCCTAACAACTCAGGATTTCTTCTAGAAATGACTTTCTGGGAAGCTTTCTCAAGCTTTCTGAAAGAGTAATATGTGATGACTTTTGCTATACACTTGCTCTGTTTTCAGCTTTGCATTCTTATCTGGTCTGGTTTTGTTTTTCTGAATATAGACAGGGCTTAAGAGGTAATTTTATGTAGCATTTATTTCCTTGCTGGATGGGGATTATTCTCAGTGGGTATGTGCTGGGGAAGTGAATTTATGCTTTATTTTCACTAGAGGAAGAGAAGCACATTTTGTGAACAAATTTTCTCTATATCCTTTTTAAAGAGAAGTTCCAACTCTCCTCTTGTCCCGCAGAAAAAGGTGGCGAGAACCTTATTGCTCTATTATTTAGCATTATTTTCAATCTTTAACTTTTATTTTTATTTCCGTAGCTACTTTAATTTACATCAGATGACCATGTGGCCTATAATAAGTTTCAATTTTAATACTAATGGAGGACACTATAAAACCTATAAAGAATTACATCTAAACAGCATTATGCAGAGAAACGATGAATAACGGAAAAGGGCAACTAAAAAGAAAACTAAACCTTTCCTTTCTTCTCAGATGTTAGGATTTCTGAATGAGGAAATCTCTTGAATTGATTTGCAGAATATTAAATGACAGTTGGAAGAAGGAAATTTGGGTTACAGATGATTACTGTTCAGAATTTCAGGAATGTACGTATGCATACAGCCTGTCTCATTAGTACTTTAGCCCTTGCTTCCTAACTTTTGCAGAAGCTTTTAAACTAACAAAAGGAGTCATAGCATCTACAGAATATTTACAGAAGAAGGAAGCATTTTAAATTTCCCCCGTTGCATATATTTTAAAACATATTTTACTACTAGGCCATATTTTTTCTATTAGATTTCATTGTAATTTATTGGAGATCCACCTCACAGATTTTATGAGAGTGTGAGCGGAGAGGCAGAGGAAAAGAAGAGAGAAGGTTTTCAAGGCGCTCACCACAATGGCTTTTTTTTCGACCCTGCATTAAAAACTTTCTGCTCTCCAGGTTCTAGGTTTGTTGTTTAGAGTTAGCACACTGATATCTTACAATCAGATACCACTTGGCAAGAACAAAACTGGAAGAATTTTTTAACCTGCCTACTAGGTAACTGTAACTCTTTTCGCCCTTCATTAAGATGTATCTCTAGGATATTTTTTCTGCTTTCCTCCTTTGTAAAGGGGACAATTCTGATGAAAGGCTGCTCTGGCATATGCAAGTGTAAGCGTTCCACAGAATTCAGAGAGTGTTTCTCAGTGTTTCTTTATTGCACCTGACCTTTAATATTAATTTTTGTTCTTTCTGAATTTCCATGATATTTGTCTGAAAACGCCAGGTTCAGTAACATAAAAAATTAATAATGTGTTTGCTTGGATTTTCATCTGGGGTCTGATTGTCAAAGCTTATTTCACACAAGCAGTGCTTATGTAGGAACAATTCTACATACTTTGAGTAGACTCGTCATCAGGAGGTATGTATATTTTAAAAATTAGAAAGGAGAAAATATGTAGTTAAGGTTGTTTGCATCTGAGATTTGTTGCTACTTACCAGAAAATCCTACCTGTATATGTAAATTATATTCTTATGTCTCTTTTCATTCTCATTCCAGAATTTGTCCTTTCTCCTCTTACGTTTTTCATTCTTCAAAGAAACCATTTAAAAAACCCAAAGAAACCATTAAAAAAAAAAAGCCTGTATGTGGTAACTCTGATTTTTCATAATGCGGAGAAGGAGCCCATGAGTGTTTTCTAACTGGCCTCATAAATATCTCCGGTATATTCCAGAGTCTGCATTGGTGTGGATGATTGTGAAATGATGATGATGCTTCATCAGCGTCATTCAGATTATGCACTAGAGACATGATACTGATTCAGCCCGCAGCTGAATCGTTAGCGTAGTTTCCATATAGTTCTGTTATAATCTACTTTCTAAACTGTTAGGAGACCTGGACTCTGTTCCCTCCTGTGCGATAGATGTGCTGTGTCACCTTGAATGAGAGGTGGGCCATGGTTTTTCCAAAGCAATCACTTATTTTTGCATGTCTAAATTATCACAACAAATTCATTTTATTTTCTGTAATTAGTTTCTAGGAAATGCTGATAACCTATGGCTCCTGTTAATTCAGCTTGAGTAGTGTGCAATTGGTGCTCCTGTAAGATGACGTCTCAGCTATTTCCAGCTGGACTCTAAAACACAGGAGCACTACAAAAACCAATAGCCAGGTTGGAAACGCTGGTCCTTACTATTCTGTGCCTTGCTTCCCAAAAAGCGAAGCTGGGGTAATGATTCCTTCAAAAGTGCTTTCAGACCTACGAGAGAAACATGCTGTCATAAGTGATTGCTGTTCATTGCCATTGAGATTTAGTTATCAAGCCTCTGTGATGTTCCTTGTCCACAGTGCGTGGGGTCAGACCTTACTGGACTGAAGTGGCTCATGATGAGCTTCTTCAGTTTGTTAGAAACAACGGAAATCTCACCGGTGCTGTAGAATTTCATGAGTATCAGTGAGAAGAAATTACTTGAAAAAGAACCTAGGTATGGTATCTCTGTAGAAGGCAGTGCTAGCTCTCTTGTGTAGCAGTTTGTTTCTGGAAAGGAGCGTGTCTTGCTGCAATTGTGTAGACCCTGATAGTTTGCTTAAGTTCCAGCAGAGCTGCATTATTTAGGTCTGTAACTGTATTCACAAAATGCATAACTGCTTTCCTTCTAGTATCAAGAAACTGCTAAGTAGGCATTGTTGATAGTTATCACATTTTAGAAATTGAGGGGCAGATTTGCAAAAGCACGGAGAGAAGTTAGGTTTTCCACTCCCACTGCAGTGTTGCAAGAATTCACTTTGTAATTCCTATGTCTCTCATCAAACTCTGACACTTATTGGGGTGACACAGTGGTTCAGAAGTTGTGCTCAAAGAATCGTGAAGAAGGGCTGAGTTTTGATTGAATTTTGCTGTAATCCACAACAGGGGAATAGTGGCATAACTAGCGTACTTTGGCTCAAAGATATTTCTGTATGTTTACCTAAATGAGGCACAGGCATGGGGAATATCATCCACTAGTATCCCTGACAGAAGAGAATACTGATTTAAAAAAAAAGAAAGAAAAAGAAAAAGCCGAAACTTAGATTGGCTTCCTTTCTAGCTCCTGAAACAATGGTGATTTTCACTGCATTTCAGCATTCTCAGCAGAACAGTAGAGAATGGATACAGTGCAGTGGTTACTGAATAGATAGCCAAATGGGAAGATCAAACGCTTCTTGCATCCTTTCAACACACCTTCAAGGACGCACCTGCCTGAAAGCCAACCAACATTTAGTCCATCGTGACTCCCATTACACTGAGGCAGGAAGTTACTGTAAAAATAAACTGTGACTTCATATGAGTTTCTAAATTATCAAGCCTAGAGTGAAGAAAAACTATTTGAACTGATTTTTTGGCTGATGTCAGTTGCTGTCCAACAACTTAAAGCAACTTTGTTTCTTCACGCTAGCTGAAGATGTGACCCAATGCATATACGATCTCAGCCAAAGGATGTGTATCAGAACCAGATCAGTAATCACAAAGCTATAGCTAGCTGATCCTGTGTTAGGGCAGAGGATTGTACTGGGTGTCTTCAAGTCCCTCAAGCCCTGCTATTCTGTGCTAAACTGTTATCTTCAACAGGAGAAGAACTTGACACAAATTCTGTTATTTTTAGCAAGAGCCGGATCAGAACATAGCTAAAGTCAGCATTTTTCATTCATGTTGTTGTAAATGTAAGTCTCTCATTCAATCAACCATAGCATGAGCTTCATCCTGCACTTGGATCCTACGGTGTCCTGCCAACATTGCATCAATTGAGTGGGATTATTGACAAGGATAAAAATTACCTTAGTAAGGAAGTAAAGTCAAGCACTTGTGTGGATAAATTGAATAGCTGTGATAAACTCTCTAAAAAGCAGCTAGGACCTTATTTATAAAAAGTAGTTCTCTGACTGGTCAATTAGATATAATAGCATTATAGATCTTAGGTGGAGAAAAATGTCACAAAATTAGACTTGGTTTTGTGCTAGATAAGTAGAAGGGAAAGATTTTGAGCCAGTTGGGGCCTGTTTTGCTCTTTTTGGGTTATGGTAGGCTGAGGCTGTTGGTATCATGAGGTGATTGCAAGTAGAACTTCTCAAAAGAAATGAGTATAAAGAGTGCAAAGAGTTACAATAGTACGCTGGTTATATTTTTCTCCTAGACCTAGAATGGGCTGCACAAGAAAGCAAATCCTTCTCCAGGCTAGCTATAATTAATCTGTATATGGGTAGTATAGTAAAATATTTTGATTTTCCTGCACCCGTGGTCTCAGGAAACCTGTGGCAGAACATGAGATTGCATTGGTCTACACAGCTCCTAACCGCTTCATCAGCCCATCGACAGACTTCCACTGTGCCCATTTGTCGTGAGCTGCTTTGCTCCGTGCAAGTTCCTTTGGTCAAAAGCAGCTGAGAACAATGCAGAGGAGTGCAAGCGCATCAGCCCTGGAAAACTCCCTCCCTTCTCTGGCCTTTATCCTAAATTAAACACAGCTTGGCCAGGGAGAATTTGGGCCTTGTATCTTTTAATGCTCATCAGAATGTCCCTCAAAAGTTTGTCTTCAGGATTTACGCAGAGACCCTGGTCTATGCTAGCTGGTTCTCGGTTTTCCTTAAGGAAAATGGAATTTTCCCTCAGTTTTTTGTCATTGCTTGTGTTTTCTTTCTATGAACTATTCATTGCAATTTGATAAAGAGCTGACTTGTACAACATAGGCAGAAGTTCTTATTCTGGACTGTCTTATTGGCACAATTCAGGAGTAATCCTGGTAAGACTGAAGGTGTTTTGCCTGCATAACTTGAGCCATGAAGTATTTCTGGTGCGAGGGAAAACGACAGGGACGTTTCGAAGAAGCTTCTGTTAGTTTAGAGAAGTGGTTAATGGCTGAAGGAAAGCAATGTCCCAGGCTAACTCTGTTGACTTTGCTGCAATGGTTTGGGCCTCTTCTTTCCAGCAAACTTTAGTGTTCAAGGATGAGTAAGGTGTCCCATGGGTTCGATGCTCTCGTTGCCAACGTCCCCAGACAGGAAGGCATCTCGTGATAGGCCTAGCTCGAGATCCCACAGGAATGAGGAGTTTAATGCCATGTTGCCTCTTTTGGCAAACTGTGCAACACTGTTGATGGGTAGTGTCAGATCAGCAAAGGGGTGCAGACACTTGGGGAGCTCTTTGAGGTGATGGGGAAAGGAGGGAGGACTTGTAAGGAATAGATCTACCGAATGATTTTAGGCAAATATTTGGTAGTTCTGTATCAAATAAACTTAATTTCCCCTGGAGAAATAAACGAGCCACCTTGAAACTTACCTCTTTTGTAACGAAGCCAAAACTTGTGTTCTGTATCATTCAGTCTCTCCTGTTTGAAATATATAGAGAAATTATAAGAGCCCTGTAAAACTTAGAGAATTAAAATATCCGTTAAAAATGCTGCCCATGCACCCCCACGGAAAGCAATAGCACAGCTATGGAGTGCCTGACTGAATTAGTATTTTGAACTGGCTATTGAGCATAGCGCCTGGATAGTATGGAAGTGATCGATAGAGAAGTATCTTAGACTGACAGGCTGATTTTTGTATTGTTGATTGCTGCTCTCTCCCCTTGGCTGATATTGTATTCCTTGACTGTTTCTAGAACAACTGGGGAAAATAAAAAATACATTAACTCCTCCATCGTTTCCAATTGATTTAATAGATTTTTGGACTGGAGCTCCATTGGAAAGCAAGTCTAACTATTTAAAATGTGAAGTATTGCTCTGAAGGCCAAAAAAATATATGAAGAAATGTGTATTTTGCTCTCTGGTATTGGAGATGAGAGATACTACAAAAGAATCTCTACTCAGATGATTTGTGGGGAAAAAAAATCACCATTTTTTGTAAGTTAATTTTTCGAAGAGATCGCTGAAGCAAAGCTGCCTGTCCATCAACACTAACAAATGCATGTAAAACAATGGGTGGGTCTCCTAAATCACTATTTCCTGTTGAGAAGTCTTTTTGTTGCTGATGACATTGAGGTACTTGGTAATGCTGACTTATGGTAACAATTAAGTGATTGTATTACTGAAGCCTGTTTTCATCAGAGAGTCCCCTGGGATCACACCACTTTTAAGTCTTTCAGCTTCTGTATCCCAAAAGACTTTGATGTCAAGGAAGGGATTTAGTGATGATAAATTTAGCAAAGGAAGAAAACTGCTGCAAGACTTCTGAACAGCAAGTAATGAGTTTAACAGAATCTTGTGTAATATGAAGGATTTATGCTGCCTATAGGATCTCAGGCCACAAAATCTTTTATTTTGCAGTTTATAGCCCTTGTCACTTACTCTCTTGAGTCCAGATGTGACGATCTGTCCCTCTAAATTGGATTCTTTATGAAAGTAAAGCTTTTTTCTTCCCTTAGCCAGGAATCCCTTCCTCCAAGTACGTAACCAAAGTGCCTGCTGAAGTGACTCTAGCATGGACAAGAATAAATATAAGGGCTATGATAAAATGGGGGCTGTTCCTAATTTTTTTTCCCATCAGGAGCAAGGGAAGAGAGCAAATAAAGCCAATGGGGAGTTGAGGATGGCTCATCCTTTGGAGATTTAAAAAGAAAAAAAATCTCTGCCATTTGGTACACTCTGAAGGCAAAACATTGATCTTCAGAAGTAACTTTGAGACAGGCATAAGAGTCATGCCTGGAAAAGAAAGCTTAGCACTCTCCAGGGAGGGCAGCAAATTTTCCTGAGGCAAGGACAGCCCCTTTCAGTTCAGCCGAGTGAGTAGGGGAAAGCCTAGTTCTTTTGCTTGCTGCCTGGGAAATGCTTTTGGAAGACAGCATCTGGGTTCATTAATTTGGAATTGACTTAGGCCTATTTGCTTTTGTCAGAAAGGACTTCAGAAATGTAAGTTTTGTTCCTAGCCTCTGCATCTGTTGTGATGCAAAGCCAGTGCAAGTGTTTGAATATGTTTGTCTGAAGAACTGATCTTCAGGAGATAATGATGCAGAGACCACCGATATGAAGGGCAACCTACTTCATCTTCTTTGGGAAGAAAACTGTGGGGATGAGGTAGGGATGCTGATTTTACTGGCAGCCCCCAGTACGCCCTAAATCTTATAGTAAAGGGAGATTGGCTGCCAGGATTTCCGAGTAGAATAGAATAGGTACGCTCATGTAACACACCTGCTAGGCAAAGCCTTGCAGATTCGGGGCCTGATGCCTTTGGGAGCTCTGGTCTAGGCAGTGCATCGCCCTCATTCCCCACATGAATTAGCATTCAGAGAGGCAGAAGTGAGTCTGCAGAATTTCTTTCCAACTTTGGCTAAGTTCTGGCCTCTCACTCCCCCCCCCCCCCCCCCCCCCCAACATCCCCAGATGTCTGGGCACTCAGCTTACCTAAAGCCTGCTAAAGTTCTCTCTGTTCTGTGTCATTTGGGCTTGTTTGTGCTTTAGTCATATTTTTGAAGAGGAAATATCAGTAAACATAGTTGGATCCTCTTATTTGAGATTAATATACAGAAAAGTCTATTAACATTTTTTGTAATAGCCCAGTTGAGAGTGATGTTAAGTAGATGCTCCTATAACTCATCTTGTTCTATCTGCCTGTTCCTGTCACAGTGGGAGAAGAAAGGAGAAGCCTCCCAGCTCCAGCTGTTCAGCCTCACAGCTTCCTTGCTGTTTTCTTCACCTCCCTTCTGCTAGTGCTTTTTTGAGAGATAGGCCATCTCATGCAGTAGACTGCTACACTGACCTTTTTTATAGCATCAGATTTTGACTGGAGCTTTGAAGAACACTTTTCCTTTTTCAAATCACCTTCTTCAGTCTAAACCTGACTCAAAGAATGACTATGCATCATCAGCTCCAGTGAAGACTCTCTTTCAACAGCAGTCATAAACGATCCTTTTCTTCTGGTGAATTTGGAAAAGATGGGTATAAGCAGATTTGCACCTGGAACAGGTCTAAGCAAAGGTTGTGGGCTTGCTTGGGGAGGCTGTTTCTGCCCCCTCTGGGGACAACTGTGTAGTTGCCCAGACCTCCATATATCTTAGTGAAATAAGTTTTATGCAACTAAGAATCATTTCATTTCCCAAGATTTCTGCAGCAGCTTGACTCCAATCAGTTTTTGCCTAGCGTGGTGTCCCACGTACCTGTATCTTATGTGTCTCTCTGAATTCTCAGGCCTATCTGCAAATAGTCTGTACCTTCTAACAGGATGTAGTTTTGGCAGAGATGAAGGGTTCAGCTGTCCTGTAAATCAGCACCTTATTGAATGCCATCCTACTTGTCCTGATTTGATATCCAGAACATCCACAAACAATCTTTTGTTTTAAACCTCTTAGAAATGCTTTTACTATGAATTCTTTAAAAGCTGCCTTTAGTCTTTCATACACATTTTCAATTCTTGATGCAAATTGCATCCATCTCACACACTTATAAAATATTTCTGTTGCCAAGCACAGGCTGGAGAGGATCGAGAATTCTCAGTTTAATAACTCCCATCTTTGGGGAATAAATGTATTTGCTGGTTACTACACTGCCAGTAAAAGAGCAATTTTACTCTTGAACACTGTTTTGCAAACAAGAATAGCTTCATTCTAAAATGTGAATGTACCAGAGCCATAGTGTGGCTTCGATTGTGCATCCACTGCAAATGAAAGTGTGACTGTAACATGGAGATACCTGCTCAGTGACCATTGTTTTGATTGGTATCCATTGTGAAATATCTTCCTGGGACATAAGCCTGTCCCATTTTGGACCTCTGGAGGGAGGGTACTCCAGCACTATTCACAAACTCTGCAAACAGATATAACAGCTGGCTATATTTAATTGATAGATTGTAGATATACAATTATTACTATGATATGTTCAGCTTAGAAGGGAAGAGCTAAGCATTTCTCTGCTAAAGCTCTAATCTGATCAAATGTTGACCATAAAGCATGACTTCTCAGGCTGCTCTGCTGAGGATGAACAGCCCCAATTCACTTAGATAAATCAGATAAAAAGCTTAGATAAAAACTTAGATAAATCAAGTTAAAAAAAAACTTGGAACGAAGAACGTACTTTACTGAATACAAGACCAGAGCAATAAAGGAGTTTTATTGTGCTGGCAATCTGAAATAAATAATAGAGGACAAAGGTGTGTGCATCCAGAAGCAATACTTACATATGCCTGTGTTATTAGCTGCTGTGTCTCTGTAGTGACTCTTAGCAAACAAGTTGCCTCTTTCGTATCCGAAGCCTTTCCTAAATCTGCATATCTGTTCTGATTGTCAACAGGGAATGACGGCTAGCTGGGGAGGCAATTTCAATTAACTGCCCTTAGTTATTCTACTAGGCAGTGATTTATTAATCGCAAATCACTCTGAGAACTTGGAATGGAGAAATAAATCACCATGGTTAGATAAAGAAAACTAAACAAACAGGAAATTAGCATGTCCGCTATGGGAAATATGGGTCAGCCTCTTAAGTCCAAGCATAACAGCCTTTCAACTATCATTGTTTAAAGTGAACTTTTATTTCAGAGTGGCAACAGTGGAAATCTTATTTTTATCCCCACCTGTATTTTTCTTGCGGAAGACATTGAACTTTGACATGTAACAATTCAATGGCCCTATATTAAACCTTATAAGATAAACTCTGAAAGCTGGATTGTCTTTCTTTTTATAGAAGACTAAGAAGTTACATTCCTGCATTGTAGTTGTAATGGACCTATCCATTAGCAAAGCTCTTATGAAAGAAAAGAGCATCATGGTTTGCAACAGTCATGAATGATACTAGTGCAGTTTACAGAGTATCACACTTTCTTCTGGGTTTTCTGGAGCATTGATTTCCCACTCTTCTCGTTTGCTTTGCTTGAGTGAGTAGTTTTTGAGTAGTTTTTCATGTTCTTAATACTTCCTGTTGTAAATGATTTTCCCAGTACTATCACATCTTCCCTCCTAACTCATTTTCTCCCACTTGGAGGCTTTCATTATGCACAGCCAAAGAGCTAAACTCTCAGTCCTATTATTCTGGGAAGAGGAAAGACTACAGGGCATCAGGTCTTTCAAATGTGTTGCTTTAACCTTCCACTGGGGCCCCTACTTGAAAGTCTTTTTCTTGGCTTCAGTTCTAAATCCCTTGAAAACAAATCAAAAGCATTAAAAGATACATGTATATTATTGGCATTTCTGATTAACTGAACATATGATCAGCATGGCTTTATTTTCCCTTGCATCTTACATCAGTTATTTACATGAAACAAAGAGATCTGTACAATATTACAAATCACTCCGCTTTGTAAAAATATGTCTGATAAGAGAAGGTGCAGGGCTCTGAAAAATGCAACGGTGAGTCCTTGTGAATTTGAGCAAGACACTGCTCCAGGGGAGATGTTGAAAGTGATTTGAAGTGCCACAGAGAAAACATAATAAAGAAGCCCAAACTTGAGAAGCAAGTGTTGCTGAGGGCTTAATTATTGAATTTCAAAGTAGCAAAAATGTCTAGCTTTAACCCTTCTGTTAATCCTTTAAGGTAATTTAGGATTCCTCTCAAAATCAATCTTAGTATGTCGCTCTGTGTTCAAAAGTTGGAATTTTCCATTTCAAAAAGAAAACAAAATCTAAAATGAGCATTTGTCATTTAAATGAGCATTTGTCATTTAAACTGTATTTCCTGTTTTTCATCTTTAATATTTAAATTTGACTTTGGAATTTGAAGGTATTATTTTACATTTATGACGTGATAAAGTATTATGCCTATAATAATGTTTAATACCAGAAGAAATATGACATAGATTAATAAATCTGCTCTTCTGAAGTGTATGTATCGTTCATGAATGTATTTTCCCCCTTTGTAAACAAAAACAATCAAAAGATACAAGACCTTTAAAAGGAATAATACAGTGTTTTGTATGAATGCTATCCCCTGTATGGCTTTTTTAATGTTAAAACAATACAGTCAAATACTGTAGAAAGCAATGGCTTTCTATCTTTTTAACCTCCCTATTGCTTTTCAAGAGAAAAAGCTCTATAGTAGTTTACTGAAAAGATCTCCGTAGCAGACATTGTATATCCATTTTGTGTTATGCCTTTTCTCATGCTGTTTTACAACCAGCGTGGACCATCCTACATAGAAAATCTTCAGTTTCATGATCCAATGTCAGGCAAAACCAATGAGATTCCCTTTTTCACTAGGTTTTAGGTCATATCCTTTGTCCCCAAAATACTAAATGAACACAACTGGCTGTTTCTAGTTTCTGATGGAGCTGCAGAAAGAGTCATAGGAGAACCTGACAAGTCACCTTAAATGGGAAAGTCATTTTCTCCTGTGATTTGTGTAAATCTTCCCCATAAACCCTCTCTTCCTTCCATAGATTCACTACCTTAGCCTCATTTTTCTTTAAGAAAGTCCAAGGCTGACCTTCTCCCAGGTGGTGCTATTTCAAATATCAGTCTCATTTCCCAAATACTTAATATTTTCCAGAGTCTTGCCAGGTTCTTATAGAACGAACAATGAAGAAAGAGTCAGAACATGAAGCGTTTCCCTTCCTCAGTTATCATCCAGGGGAATATGTGTCTGTTAAGTGCTAAATGAAAGAGTCAGTGACATCTGTCTCTTAATTAAAAGTGGGCAGTTGGAATTGGATATACCCACAAGACTTTATTATAATAAAAGCAGCCTGAAGGAGCAGTATCAACAGACTCATTAGTAACCACAGAAGGAAGGTCTTAATTAGAGAATGCGTGATCCTACCATCAGACCAATTTGGGAAAAAAAAAAGGTGAATGATATGGAGATGAGTTGCCAGTGATATAATATATCATAATTATTGTGCACATTGCACTGGCATTAATGGCTGTGGCGTAGCAGGGTGGGATGCTGGTTAATTCACGTTACTGTCAAGTCAGGCAGTTAAAGCCTTAAAAAGTAAATGAGGAAGTCTAATTGCCTGTTCAGAATCAAATAACATGCACTTTATTACCAAATTCCACCATTAGCAGCCTGGAAAACCACTGCTGGCTGACAAGAGGAGAGACAGCTGAATAGTCAAGCATAAGGAGAAGATTAAATGGCAAGGGACCAGGTTCAGGTACTGGTATTGGTATATCAGCAGTGTAAAAATGTATTGCTCTTTATAGCAGGTGCACTGTGGTAAGCAAACACATATAGTCATTAGGCTGAAGACTCTAAAAGTGGAAGTCATATACAGGTTAAGGATAAAAAGCATCTTCATATGTTCAGTGTTTCATATTCATTTTGAAAGAGATTTAAAGCAGGAGAAGGAAGGCAATGAGGCTTGATGTAGAAGGTTTGAGATCCCATGCAAGACTAAGCTGCAGAGTTTAGATGTGATGTGATCAGGAGTTTTTATGAGCTGATTTGAAAATACAGATCTTCCTTTATCTGCAAACAAGTGTAACTTTTTTCTCTCATATATGTAGCCTTAGCGTTTTTCATCAGGTAAGACTCAAAGTTGATGACAAACTTTGCTTTTATGTGGTTCAGAAAAATACGAGGGTCTCTGAGTTCTTGATGTAAATAAATTTCCTGCAAATAAAACATTGACTGTCCCCAGAAACACCTTCCAGCTACAAGTCCTGATGGACACTTATTTTTGAGCATCTCTCATGATACCTCAGCAGCAGGTAGTTTCAGCTCCTAGATGGAACTGTTAATCTTTGAAATTATTTCTGGTAAGCTAACTGTACTGTACACCACCATCTAACACACAGACAATACCGACCTGCTGTCATGGCCAGCTTTGGTGGTAGTACTTTAGTTCGAATTACAACAGTCTCTTACTGAAGGCTGAAGGTTGGTTACCCAGTTTGGGTGTCACTGTATGTGGCCACTTTCACGCTGGATTTATGAAACAGTGAACAACTAAGAGAGCATGAACAAACTGGTTGAAGATTTTAAAACAAGAGCCCACTGGACCTGAAATCTTCCATGAGTCACACTGGGTTCAATAGAAGGGACTCCTGTCATACCTTTCCATTTGATGATGCCATTGAGTTTGCCATGTTCACATTTCCTAAACAGGCCTCTTGTGACATCTCCAGCTGATATGTCTTTGCTGATGATTAAAAAAAAAAAAACCCAAAAAACTTTCTCATGAGTCTTTAACAAACCAAAAGGTCCTAAGGGAGGGCTAGCATTTTGTCAGAGGCACTGACAATAAATGCTGCACTGCAGCAGGGATGTTGTCCAGCTTATTTGTGTCTACGCATGGGGCTTAAAGTATTTTGATACAGCAAAACAATGTAATGTGCCTAAGCTTTCTAGGTTTGGGTTTCCCCTTTCCCCCTCTTTGTACTGTAGAAGATAAGTATTTTTGGTGGAGAAGGGAGGCAGACTTTTTTTCCTGCCTAAGTAGACTCACTGACCCTGGCTGAGTTGCTTGTAATTGGTAGCAGGAAAGGTGAGAAAGACAACTGTCCTGGAGCATGTAAACCAGTAGAGTAGGACCTGAGTTTTAACTTATCCTGCATGATCTCAGTATGGAAAAGCCAACTCAGGCCTATGATGACAGCCTCTGGAATAGTTTATATTTCTTATCAAAAGGTTGATGCCTAGAAATTGGATCTACAACCTGCCTTCTGAGCTGTGTTCTGCCAGGCATGTGTAGAGAGAAGGTAGCCTGTTGTGAATGTGGCTGCTGCAAAATAAACTCTAGTCACTTCCCTGGGTGATGCCACATTATCAGGTCTGGGGGGGCTCTTAAAACTGGAGCAGCATCCTGCTGTACCATTAATTCTTTCCATTTAATTCATTGAATTGCCATTCATCCAAAAAACTCTTCTGTTAAAAAGCAAACAACAAAAAACTGTTGCTGTTCCTCATTCTTTTTCATTCCTATCTTTTAGCAAAAATTTAAGCTGCTCTTTTATAATCACAGGATTTTTCCCCCCACTTTCTAAATATGCTCCTTACAATTAAGATTTAGTCTGCTTCTGAAAAGGAAAAAGAAAGTTGATTTAATCCAATGGAAGAGCAGAGCTATATTCCTCCAAAGATAATTGCTTTGAAGATAATTGCGACTGAAAAAAGGGCCATCAAAACCCTTTCACTTATTTTTCACAGTTTTTTTTTTTTGAAGTGTCTCTTCACAGCAGAAATGAAGTCTGCTTTTACATGCACCACACCACAAATGCAAAACCTAAGAGCAGAGTGACTACACCTATCTAGTCCTCTCTCCTCTCCCCAAGAGTGATGAGCACCAGAGGCCTCACAAGACAATACAAGAAATCCTTTAATAGGCAGATGCGGCATAATCTTGCACTAGGAGGAAGTTTTCTTCTAAACTTTTAATATTTAGAGCTTGACATACACTGTGAAGCCACTTTCTGAGTCAAACTATGTTAATGGATCAAACTGTTAGTTTTTATCTGCAAGAACCAGGCTCCCAGGCTCTGTTATGCTGATGTAAGTCCAGGTAACTGCACTCAGCTCATCAAAATAGCTCCACTTTACACCAGCCAACTTGGAATCAGAATCTGTCTGTAGGTCTTTCAGAAAGGCTGTGGGTGTGTGTGCTCTGTGATCCTTTTAATCTTCCTGCTAATCTTCTTTGCAGCAACCTATTCTGAGATGGTTTCTCTTTAATGCTGTTCAGTTCCACTGCTTATATACTGTTAGCCTCACTGCCAAATGAAGTACCTCGATCAAGCAGTGCTATTCTTAATCAGGCCAGGCATCCCAGGGTAATTCAGTGATTTCCTTTTGGGCGATGTGCAGCCATTAGCAAGTTCATACCAGTTTGCCCTTATTTAATTACACCTCAAGGAGAGGACTGAGCTTGCAGGAGAGCTGAAGGCTGAGGTGACCCAGTAAGGACTCCAGGCATGAAGGCTTCTTTTTAATATTTCATGCGAAATCCTAGCAGCACCCTGCAGCAGAGGGGCTTTGGTTTCACTCAGTGCACACAAGCAATGGCTTTTATTCATTTCCACGGAAATATCTATTTCAGAGGCTATCATACAGAATCATCAAATGTGTATTAGCTTTTTGAGGTCTAGCAACTCTTCCTAAACTAAGTGATTGTGCCACCCAGAGATATGGTGCTGAGGGACTTGCCTTTATTCCCTCAGGTAGGTTCAACGGCAATATTGCCACAAACAAAACAGGGTTATTGTGTCTAGGCTGGTTAATGAAGCCCGCAATAATAACGAAGTAAAGTCCACTGTGCTGTGAAGAAATATGATTTGAGTGAGACCTATGTGTGTGTGGCTGGGTGTAGTGCTCTTTTTGCATGGTTAGCACAGCATTTTTCACTGCCACCAAGCCAATGCTCAGTGTGAGACTCACTGCTGCAGAGCCATGATGCCAAGACCAGTCTTCTTCCAAGGAGCACTCTGCAGTAATAACCTGAGGCATTTGGGAGATATTATTTCTTGTCTTAGAGGAGTCTAAGGGCCTGTGACTGGCTTCTCCCCTTCTTCTTTGTCTTCTTCCTCTGTAAAGTACCCTCTGCAGCACTACTCAAAACACCTCTAATCCCCCACCTCCATGCAGGAATGCACCCTGTTCTACAGCTCTTCTCAAGCTCACCACTGCTCATGCAGAGGTGACTGACTTTGCTCGAGGCCTGGATTTAAATGCGCTTGCCTGGTGGTCTTCCTTAATGAGGGAGGTGCTCATTTGGTGAACACGAAAGCTGGGCAGTTTCCAGTGGAAATGCAGTTTTGCTAATGTGTTGTTTTTGTGTTGTGGTCCTGTGGTGATTTGCTCTTATGCAGATATACTTCATAATTTATTCATTTTATAGGTATGAATTTTTGCACTTAAAAAGAACTGTTGCAATGATGCGGTGTTTAACAGGAGAAGCAAGGCTCAGAGAGTGTGCAGAGAACGACTGAAAAGTAACCTGAATATTAAAAAACAGAGTCCATACCAACATTCATACCATTCATTTCAGCTAGAAGTTCTGCTTAGGAATCAATATTCTCAGGAAATTTGATAGGCTGAAAAGCCAGAAGTAATTTTACTCCTTTACTCCTCCTGTAGCAAGGAGTTTTAGTAAAGTAATTAGAATGCATTCATAGCTAGAAAGAAATTTCATTTTGCCTTGCCTATGACTATTGCAAGAAAAATCCTACAATGAGTTTGCATCTAGCAATGCCCAACTAAGATCAAGACATTGAATAAGTCAAGACCACAGGGTCTCCAGATTTTTAGGTCTCTCTCTATTCCAATGTGAGTGTGTTAATGAAGTTTAAATGTCTGAAACTGAACCTCAGCATGCCTGACCATGTGGTATATACAGATAGCCACCTCACGCCAAAGTTCTTTGCCGTATCATACATTATTTTTGCTTGCTCATTTAATCCTTGCCCTTCTTAAATTTTGATGTGCTGAAAGCAAACCCAAAAGCTCTTACCATGGGTAGGGATGAGAGAACCATTCTGATAGCTGCAGTAATGAATGATATTTAGTTTTACCATATTCATTAGAAATATGCACAAGCCCATGCAAATTTGAGCAATAAACGTACAATGAAATTGCTTTGACTTTTCTTACTTACAGAAGTAACAATTAAATAACACCTTTACCCTCCAAACTTTCTTTTGAATAGGAACTATGCTAGGGCTTGTATTGCTCAACAGCTCAGATGGTCTTACACATCTCCTGATGTGTGTTTATTAGAATACGCACCAAAGAAATTCAATAGAAAGTGACAAAACAATGTTCAGAAATTACAAATGCCTGTTGTTTCTCTAGTTAAAATAAAGATAATGAAAGAAAGAGAGCAAGTAGAACTGTAATCACAGTTTTACAAAATTGCAGAGATAATTTGGAATGCTTGTTGTTGTAAATAGAAGCTTAGGTGACTAAGGACTTTAAAGTGTAATTAACATCTTTGTCCGATAAGTTTCATACTCTGTCTTTTCCCTCTTATTTCCTCTGTCTTTTATTTTCTCAGCTTGTTTTCCAAATATCAGCCCAGCAGAGAAAAATAACTGTTGTAACTGCTAAATTAGCGCTCACAGGTGGGCAATTTTTAATAAAACTTCATCCTACCCTGGTCTAATTACTGATCCTTAAACTTCTGCTGGTCCCTCCAGTGATCTTTTGACACAGAGTATCTGTAAAACCCCCAGAAGTTTAACTGTACAAGGGAAAAGTGAAGTGAAGTGAAACTGGAACTATTTAGGGTAGGATTAGGAGGAAGGACAATTAATAACAACTATGCTTTGGAGTTTCTTTTTGATAAGGGAGTCAGTCCTACACTGGTCTCTCTCTGGAAGGTTTTCTGTAATAGAAGATTGATTCAAATCTCACCAGAGGTAATCAGAGTATTTCTTTGGATTTCAGTGGCCTTTGGATCTGGTTCAAGGAGTGAATCCTGCCTTGAAGTTAGGAAATGGAATGAACCATGGCTCTTTGATGTCACTGTTAGCCACAAAGAGTTGGTGAATATGTAGATCAGCTGTCTCCTTCAAGACCACAGATATATAACATAAAAGAGAACAGAAGGTGAGTCTAGCTAATTTCTCTGTCAAGAGAGAGCGTTATAAATTTCAGTACCTGTGGACAGTGATGTAAACCAAGCAGGAAAGGAAAACTAACACAGATTCTTTGCAGAGTTGGCATGGAGCCTGTACCTTGTGTTGTTCAGCACTTCCTGTTGGCAAGATCTCCTCTTCTTTTGGTTAAACGATGCCAAACTTCCACCATTTGCGCTGATTCTTTTTTTAGTTTAGTCGTGACCGCTAAGCCACAAGAACGAAACTGGAGAGAGAAATGTATTATTTTTGCTGTCTGGAAAAGTTCTGGCAATACATCTTTGAGCTGTCTGGCTGCTCTAGTCATGGGGATGTGGGCTTCCCTGATGGAAGGGTTGTTATGGATGTCCCCTTTGCTGAATGTCTGATCAGATTCAGTCATAAGCCTTTGACAAAATAATGCTTGTACAAGCTTAGTATAGTGTGAGTGTTTAGCTGCTAAAACTCCTAAAGCTGCTCTGTATATTGAACTGCCCTTTTCTTCCAGAGCTAGCATTGCCCAGACTAAGTCTGCGTCAGGGAGCAGCAGGGCAGGCTGGTCAGCGAGGGGAGGTGAGCTAGGAGCTGCGTGTGGCAGCTAGGCTGGCAGGGCAGGTCCTCACCGACAAGAGTGCAGTCCCATGGTACCAAGCAAGGACAGCAGAGCAGACCAGGTCTGGTGATGGTAACCAGGTCAGTCACAGTCCAGTGGTGATGAGGCAGAGCCAAGGTCAAGCCAGAAGGTTGAGTTAGCAAATCAGGGTTAGGATCAGAAGGGTACATGGCCAGGCACAGGCATAGTTGCAGCAAAGCTCAGGCAATGACCAAGGGCCTGAGCTTAAATGCAGCTCCCAAGCAGAGCAGGAGATGCCTCCGACATGGCTTCTCACAGCTCTGCCCGTACAGCACTTTTCACAGCAGTCAGTGCCAAGGCTATTCAGCAACACCACATCAGAGCTAGCATTGAGTACAAGCAGCCAAACCCTAGGGCAGGGAAGAGGTTTCACAGCCTCTGCAGCTCGCTCAGGTCCCTGACAGCTTACTCCATCCTTCCATGGCTCTTAAAAGTGAGTAGACTAAATATGCACCTTCTCTGCAAAGGTACCGTCCAGGGCTCTGGGACTCCAAATCACTTCCCTGTAGTGGCTTTTTCCAGCTGCTCTAGGCTGAAGTATGGATGGATAACAGATGAGATTAAGGAGTCTGTCTCTCCTTTGCTCTTGGTGACTCCTTTTCTGATGCTGACTCAAAAGCCAGAGAAAGCCAGATCTGAAGACAGAACGTAGTGGAAAAAGAGCCTAGGAACTGGGAATGCTAATTAGAGATGAGCATTCTCTTGTTTAGCAGGGCATAGCTCTTGGAACTAGTGAAAGAACCAGTAGCAAATAGACTGATAGACTAAGACTGGAGGAGGGATTGGAGAAAATGGTAGGTTGAGAAAGAAGACGAGGAAAGAAAAGCGAGTGGGAAAAGAGGAAGCATACTAAGGTGAGGAGAGACATATTGGAATGGAGGTAAAATATCTTGCATGCTTCTCTCTTGACCTTCCATCCTGACAAGTGTTTTGCGTGATTATAAAGAAGAGAGGTTTTCAGAAGCACAGATAGGACTCAGACACATAGCTTCCACTCATTTTCAATGATTTTCTGAAAATTTTGAAACTACTGTGGTTTTAAGAGTTTCCCACCATCTTATCAGAAATGAAATCTATTAGTTTATCCAAAGCCTGCTGAAAGCAAGAGAGTCTCCCCCATTAATTTCAGTGTGTCTTCTATTGAGCTGTAGTAAAATTTCAGTGTGCCATGGCAAATTACTAAAATGAAGCTGTCAGTCAGTGTTCATACCATCAAACTGTATTTCATGAGCTGGGAGATGCAGCACCCAGGATGTCTGAAAGCACAGTCAGCTGGATCAGCTTCTTCAACTCAGTAATTATGGAAAAGCTGTCGATCAATATTGTGTGCATTCTTAATACCTTCATACTGAGGCTTCTCATCTTTCCGTATTAATGCTGCTAATAGTTTTGCTTCTCTCTGCAATCAAATATCCTAAGCCTGGGGTCTCTTTCTTCTTACCCCTTACTCTCACAGTTAATTTTTCCTTCAGCTTTGGAAAGCAAATAGGGCTTTGCTATTTCTTTTCTTCTTCTTCTTTTTTTTTTTTTTTAAGAAAGGAAAGAAAATCTGAACACAAAAAGGAGTTAGAAGACCAGGAGATGGGCTGAGGGAGAAAGACCTGTATGGAATCTGTTATGACAGTCCCCAGTAATAAATCATCATGAATCCTTTTCAATATTGAAGTCCAACAAACAGCATCTAACCAATAGGAGCTCATTTTTCATCTGTCATGAAAATGCACTTAGGAAGTTAATCCTTTATGTTCAGCCTTCATCAGAACTTGGCTTCAGCTCTTAACTTTCCCCTTGTTTTCTCTCCTACCGATGTTGTACTGTTATTTGTGAGTTGTTCCAACGACAGTGCTGCAATTAAGTTGAGCTCGCTGTTGTGACGGGATGCAGAGTAGCAGATCTACTTCCTGAGGAAACGTTGCAGGTTTCTTTGAGGGCTCTGAGTCTGCATGCCTGCCATTCAACTCACAGGTGGGGGGGGGGTGAGAGGATTTTCCAGGTGATAAATCATCATCATCAGAACTTAATTTAAAGACTAATGTGTTTGAGTTCCTAAGACGAAGCTGAATTCTGTTAAACTGCATGCAAGCCTAGCTTAAATATACCTATAGCCAAGGACTTTAGGGAACACTTTGTGCGGCTTTCATGGTCTACCCAAATATCTAGAAGACAAATGAATAGATAGAAAGTGGGATACTTTTTTACTTTCACAGTTTCTGATTTATTGAGTCATCAATTTAACTAATTTTGATAGATTGCAGATCACACCTCCATCTTGCAACCTTGCCTTACATTACTGCAGTGCAATCCATGCACCTCAATATGAATTGTACTTTAAACAGGATTTCAGCTGGAACTTGGATTTAACCCTCAATATATTTATGAACACTGATGGTTATCACAGATCCTTGTTTCTACCAAAAACCAATGCGAGCTGACTCCTACATGTGTTAAAACCTCACCAATTTCATGTATGCACAGTGGCAGCTCTGGAGGATCAGAGTCGTGTGTTGTATAACAAACTGAAAGCAGCATCTTTAAAGTAGTGAGCAAAATCTACTCTTTCTTTTAATGAAGCTGTTCATCAGAATAAGTCACCTTACAATCATGCCTCTAATATTACCTATAGGACATTTGTAAACTGCACAATATATCACACCTACACAAAATGCCACTCTAACTCTCATAATGGATGGAAATCCTGATAATGAATGCATTATATTTCAGAATATAGCCACAGATTAATAGTCCTCTCCGTTTACCATTTGCTTCTTTCCCTTCAGATCCTAATTTGTGGTAGATATTCTATTTGGAAGCTGCTGTGCCTCATCATACCTTTTGTATCGAGGCCAAACTGATAACAAGACTACTGTCTTCTAAGGTATTGGTGTAATCAAAAGCAACTCTTATGTTAGTTTTAAAATGGAAAATTAATATATGTTCACTTTGCCTGAGGTCAAACTGTATATAACAGCTTCTGCTAGTAAAAGGAGTAGCTGAAATACATGCCCAGCCGCATGCAGTCCTAAAAAGAGCTGCATGAGGAAGTACACTTCAGTGCTTTCAGAATGGAGGTAGGACAGGAAGCCTCGTTTTAACTGATGGCCTTACCCTAGATTTACTGTCTGAAACGTTGGGCACAGTAACAGTAAACATTTAGAAAATGTCTAGGTCATAGAGGAGTTTGTTTTTAATTTTCAAAAGTGACATAGACCGCTAGAAGCTTCTCACGTCTGCTTTCCAGAGGATTTGGATTCTTCAGTCCCTTTGCAACAGGGGACTAATCTAAGTCTGTCCAAATTGACCAGAATTTACAATTTATTTTCTGGGACAAATGTCAACATTTAATGTTTATTTTCAGCCCAAATTGAATGAAAAGATTGAAAGTTAATGAGTGTTTCTAATAGAATGCAGATTTAAAAAAATAGATTTGGAAATAACACTATGTACTACTCCTTCAAGCAAAATTTTTTTCAGTGAAATTAATCTCATTAGTCAGTATTAAGCTTATTATTCAGCATTCAAATTCAGTTTTCAAAAGTGGCACATTGCTTGCTGTTTGTGTAGATTTATGCATTGTTGCACTGATCTTGAATTAAGCATTTCACTTGGATTAACAACAGGTCGCTATCATATAACTTCAAGTGGAATAATTTAATTTGATTTTCCAAAAGCAAATTTTCTTGATGTTGAAATTGATTTTTTTGGAAAAACTGTTGATCCAGTGGAAACTATATTTTTAGTCAAAAATCATTACAATGGGAAATTCTCAGTCCGCGCTGACACAAGAACTGAACAAATTTTGCTGTTCAGATATGCCTTGAGCATAGCCAAAGCAGTGCTTTGATTACAGTGTCAATAGTACCAAGCTAGCTTTAAAGTAAAATTATTTAGATGGTGAGTGTAGTAAAATTGCAGCAGCACAACATTGCAAGCTGATTTGGCCTGCTGAGAAGCAGAGCCAATTATTCCGTGCTGAGATGTGACTCACACATCTGTGTAGGCACAGTCTGCCTTTGTAGGCCGTGTTTGAAAATGTACAAAGTTACGTGAAGACCCGGCAAGGCATTGGGTGGCCTTTCAGAAGGCTCTTAGTGCTGTGTTTCCATCTGATTTCACTGGAAGTCATATGCCTTGGTGCTTCAGAATACCTGCTGGTGAAATACCTACATCTTTTGCTGCCTACACGTCTCTTGGGGTAAGCTCTCTCTGACACAGCTCCTGTAAGTAAAATGGGAACTCTTAATATTTTCTTACCTCACAGAGGTTTTTTAATCATTTTGAAGTTATAAAGTGATACTGCATTATTGAAGCAAATAGCTTAAGCGCTTAAAACAGAAGATAGCAACTTCCTAAAATTTTATGAATTTCAGGGTGAAATGATGACTGAGGTGATATAAAGTAGCATTTGCAATTGTTCTATTTCACATAGTGACTCAGCCTCTACTAAAACAGTTGGCAATACATGAGACACACCAATAAGTGTCATATAAAGGTACTTAACACTGATCTGTGTAAACAAGTATTTATAGTGTGCTTGTGCTTTTAATATCAGGAAGGTAAAAGTTTATTTTTAGAAACAATTCTCCAGAGCTATCTGAGAAGCAAAATATGGTTTTAGAGAGGTGCAGAAAAAGAAGTAGTTTCCAAGCTGAAAAGAGAATTTTCTTCCTTGCACAATCATTATTAGTTTGCATTTTTTAAACAAAAATCGCCTGTGGGATGAAAAAAGCATTGCTACTAACACAGATCTTTCATAAAAAAACCTTTAGTTAAAATGTTTTGGCTTAAAAATTCCATTCACTTTTTCAGCACTTCAGGACTTCCCGTTTCCTGAATCTGCTGCTATGTTTGTGGAGTTTAAATATTGTCCAGATCAAGACTCTATGGAGAAATGTGGTCTGATCCTTGTAATTAGCAATGAAAAGACTACAACTGAAATCCCTGGAATTCTGGATAAGAGCCTCTGTCAACCCATTCTTCTCTCCTTTCAAGGGTAAGTACTGCACAACATGTTTACACAATCTAGAAAAAGTAATTTGGAAATTAGCTGGAACTTTCCTGAGCAGCTTATATATGTGGTGTAACATGTAACACTTTCTAAATGGACAGAGATTGAGGGTTTTGGGAATAAATAACAGGGGACTGGACACTGGAGATACGCAGCCACAAATTAAAATTAAAAAAGAGAAGACACAAAAAAGGGGAAAAAAGTCACAGAACATTCAGGATAGGAAGAGGGAGTTTTTTAGGAGCAGAATATTTTGAAAACTTGGAGACAACTATGAATACTGAAGAAGAGGCCATGAAAACAAAGAGAGTGAAGAATATGACACAAGAAAGAAATGTTAAGAAAAAGTCTCAAATTAAGAAAGGATACTGAAGCCAAAGGCTGGAAATGTGGGAATTGTCTGAGTTTCTTCAGACACTTAATGAGGATGGTAAGTTTGTACATGTCTACTATTTAATCAGTATTGATGACCAAAATATAATTTAAGTTGTCCTTATAAGATCTTCACTTCTGTTGTAGCACAAGGTTTTATATTTGTTGTTAATTTTCTTGTTGAACACTCCTAGGTATATGCCTAATCTGATAGGTAAGGTCATATTCCCGGTGGCATAAGTCCAGAGGAACCTGTAGATGTGAGCCATAAATTGTAGCTGCAAAACAGTTAAAGATGTGCTTTTGTGAGTTTCCCAAGGAAGGCAGGAGGAATCTCTGAAGAGGAGAAAAAGTTAGAAAGTCATCTGAGCAGGATATTTGCCTTGTGATGTCTAGTATAAGTTCTAAGTGCAGGATGAGACTTAACACCTTGGGTGGAACTAAATTCATTTGATGAGAAAGCCCACAGCAGGGAACTAAAAAAACCATCACCACAAACAAGCACTGAAATGGTTCCCTGATCACAGTATTAAGAAGACTGGGTTTGCTTCATCATCAGGAGAGGACAAAGAGTTGACTGCTTCAAGCATTTGGTCCCCCAAGAGGATATACCAGTGTGTCTGCTCATTGGGACCACAGTTAAATTACATTTCTGTGGCACGTTGCCTATCTTAGAAATTTTGGCTCTGGCAACGGAACTTCATAAAGTGCTGGATAATACTTCTAACTTCCTTCCTATCTGAAATTATTCACCCTTTTTAAATTCTGGTAAATGAATTGTGCAGCAGTTTCATCCACATATATGCTTTCAGTAATCCCAAAATGATATTTTTTTCCAAAATATGTGCTGTAGAAATAATGCATTTAATATTATTAAAACTCTGATAAAGCAACAATGAAACCACACCGTCAGTGTGTTAGTGGTTTTAGAAAAATTACATTTCTATATGGGCCTCTGTTTTCAAAAGGACCTTGTGCTGGATTGCCCAACTTGAGACCTCATTAGGGGCTAGATTCAGCAGGATGGGAGTTTATAACCTGTAGGAAAAGCAAAACCCTTAGGGGCTTCAAAAATGTATCACTTTGGATTCTACATGGCTAAATACATTTTCTTTCAGCTTTGTTTTTTAACAGGGGAATGTCAGAGAAGTTCGTAGCTAGCTTTGATCTAGAAATGTTTTTTTCATTTTCTTCTTCAAAAATATACTTATTAAATGAACAGCATTGATAGTTTTGCAAATATCAATGTAACTATTTCAGCCTTCACATAATATATGTCTTTTTGTTTGTTTTTAATGCATAACACAGCCATTACAGCACAGTTTTATTGATGCGTAGAATTTTTCCCAGCATTATCCATCATCATTTGCAGTGTTGATTATTAAATTGCACCTGTAAGTGATCCCAGATAAAGAGCAAGCATTATCCTGTCAGATAATTTATACTATACAACATTTTAATTGCAGAAATAGATTTTATTAGATTTTTGATACATACGTAGGCAGATAGATAGGTAGGTTATACAAAGGGTGGAATGCACATAACCTTCCCTTTTTGAAGAATATTACTGAGAAAGCATTACAACCACTTGGGCATCTCTGAGGACTCCTATTTTCCTTGAACAATTTCAAATCTTATTTTGTATGTACAGTGATGATTTATATGAAGGCTACAGTTCTGTGTGTTTGAACCATTCTCTCGAATTTGCTGTTTCTGCACAGTGTGACATTTCCTCAAGTACTAAAACATAAGATTTTACCACCGTAACAACAGCAACCAAATATTCCCTGCATTACTCCATGTAAGTGACCAATTTTACTGTCTTCCAGACTAGTGTGGGTCATAATAAGCATAAATGAGAGTCCAGGACACGCATCAGAGCAGACAGGGAATTCTGCATAGCTAGAAATTTCTAGGAATCCAGGAACAATTAAGAAGTCCATAGCAGCCTATTTTATAACTGTCTGTACCCCACACCGTTTCTCCCATTGCTGTGCCCAGAGCCAGCATTGTAAGGGCAGGAAGCGACTCACGGTCCTCTTTGGCACCCACTAACAGTCCTTCTCCAGCTCACCTGCAAATTTGCACCTCAGTTCCAGGTGAGGCACGGGGATGGGACGGCTCATGTACTTCTTGAGCTCAGTGCTGCTTGTATTTAACTCATGGGGCACTTTCATATGTTCATTTTCTTCATGTTTTTATTACCAATTGTCACTCTTTAAGGCTGTGAAATCTTGGCGCTCAGTTTTTCAAGCCATCAGCACTCCCAGCAAATTCCAGAACTGTCAGTTCCTTTTACTGTGCTCCTGATCTTCATTATCTAGACTTCATTGACATAACTATGTCAATAGTGGATCATCATGTGTGCACTGAATTGAGCCCTTTGCATTTGAAGTAAACACCAGGAGACAGCTCTGTGTATTCCGAGAGGAAAGCAGTGCTTCTGGGCTTTGTGTTTTCTTGCTAGACCCCAAAAGCTGAAATGCAGCAATTCAAATACATTATCATATGAGTGGTATAGGAGCAATTATCAAAAAATATTATTCTAATATTAAGTCATTAATAGTCAAAAACTGTCACCTCATTTAGCTGTTGTTGGTTGCACGTGACTGGGTTATTCTCATGAATTCTGATAGATTTTTATGCTAAATAGGTTAATCCCTCCTCCCAGCTGAAAAACATGAAGTTAGGTGCAAAAATCCCCAAAGCAAGAAAAATTACTGGGAAAAAATTGCAAAAGTGTAAATCAAGAAAGTAATATTGAACTTCAGAAGGCAGCTTACAATAATGTGACACTATATTCCACTGCTGCCTGAGGTTTATCTATACTACTGTCACTTTCTTACTGTTCTCCACCACTAGTAATTTTCTTTCAATCTAATTTTTATTTCCCAAGGGTTTGCCAAGGTTAAAAGTGCTAGAAAACCAATGACTATTCACTTGCCAAAGGACAATAAATTAAATTAACCGTTGTTGGTAGCCAAGTCAGGTCAGAACTATTTATATGTAAATAGGTGTAAAACCCTGATGGCATACTGTATGATTATGAGCAGCTCATTGCAGGCACTGTGTTGAAAATTAAAGGCACTGCAAAAGCAGTGTGTTTCCTCTCAATTCTGCCTGCTGCTTGCAAGAAAAACATTTGAATTTCTGCTTTCACAGTAGCTTGTTCGTGGCCTTGCTATGCACTAGAAGCCTAATTATTCAAGGTCAAACTTGCTGGGATCCTTTATTTGTTTTATTTTAATTATCTTCTCATAACCACCACAGTGGTGATTTCCAATTGATGGTACCCATGTGGGTAGGTTTAACATGGGCCACATTGGTCTTCTGTTGTCCAGGAACTGAGCGCTGCTACAAAGGGTATTTAGTAACCACGGTGGTGAGGTCGTAGTACGCAGTACCCTTTTCCCAGGCAACGACGATTCACCTCCTAGTATCACGTCTGTATGCTACATCCTTTTCTTGTAAGATCCTTTGGCTTTCAGCTGCAGCATGAACTGCGGTGGACCCCTAAGCTAACAGCAGCTGGGATTGGGATCTTATCACATCAAACCTCAACGCATCACTATTCTGGGGCTTTCAGATGCCTCCTTAGGGCCCGTGGGAGAGCCCCAAAGAGAATTAGTCACATCTGTATGGCCTGCTTAGGGCAGCTTGAGACCTTTGCTTTCGTGTCAAAAGCAGTAATAGTTTATGAGGAAGGGGAACGGAGCAAACCCAGGAGCTTTCATTGCCCTGCAAGGAGGGCGGTGTTGCTGAAGCCAAGGGGCTGTGGGGGTCGTCTCACTGTAGTTTTAGCTATCTTCTTTCCATCTCAGTCCTTTATCTCAGCCCCTTCCTGTAGCACGGGACAAGACCTGGCCGCTGGTTCTGATGCTGGTAATGAAAATGCTGCCTTCAAGACAGTGCCCCATGGTGATTTACAGCTGTGGGTCACTACTTTGGTATGAATCAGAGAAATGTACTCCCAGACAAACATAGCTCTGAAAGTATTTATATTGGAGTTCTTTCTTGAAGCATGTGTGCACATTATATGTATGCTGAGACTAAACTTGTCTTCATCCTGTTTGCTTTCAATTACTGTGTATTTGATCAAAGCTGGGTATTGTAAAGCTTTCTTGTTGCTGCTCTTTACCGAGAGTAGGGAACTGCTGTTTGTCAAGCGTGTTGTGCGCTTCCACTCCTGTTCCAAGGAATTTTTATTGTTATTACTTTAACGGAAAGGTAGATGCAGGCTTTGGCACTGGAGGGAATCAGCACTGTTTTGAGCAGAAATGACATAAAAGTTATTATAGTGCTATAGTAAGGGTTAGGGCTTGACTTCATGCAGTGAGCTTTACAAAGCTGCCTCCATTCAATGTTCTATATTTAAACAATTACGGTAAGAAGGATTATTATGTGGAATTCTGTAATTACTGTCCCAGATAGATATGGATTAAATAACAAAGAGCTCTCTTTTAATTAAGAACACAGGCCACAGGCCAATTTTTTTCCAACTGATATTAAATAAACAGGTAATTTAGATGCTAGGTGTTAGATGTCTGCAGTTCAGACCGTTTAATGACTTTAAGCTGCCTGTATAAGGAGTGTTTGCTTGAGAAAAACAGTAAAACACTTAAATTTCTAAGGCACTATTTGTACATACAGATCAGTTCTGAAGCACCACTAAGGTATGTGGCCAGGCATTTTGAAAGTGTGACTGGTTGCCTATATTATTGGCTGTGCAAATAGATTAAAAAATATGACTCCAAAATCTTCCTTTTGATAAAGGCACCCGAACTAATGAATCTGGACATGCAGAACGTTAGGGCCAAGAATTAGCTTTCTGAGGATTTATACGCTACACAGATTTTCCGTCAGCTTTAAGTATAGCTATCTCCTTCAGAAAACTTTATTATCTTTTTTATGCCCCTAAATAATTCTTTTTTGTTCTTTTCAAAAGGGTCTGTTAGGCTTCTTGATGGAAAATAGGACATAGTGAGATATCAAATATACAGTGGGACATAGAGAAAAGTGGAAAGGGAACGTAACTGTTTTCCCATGTATGTGATTATGGCAATAGGTTCCTCTATCTGAGTAAACATATCAGAGCCCAGAAATTTATAGATTACCCATATGCACATTACTGTTCTGAACAAATAATATTTTCATGAAATCTTAAAACTTTGATTAGAAATTCTATCATCATTCAGATTTTCAGTAAAACTGGGATTAGACTTTAATTAGGTCTCAATGCAGCAGTATTTAGCACTCTACTTTCATGTTAATTCCTGGCGAGCATATGTACATGTGTACTTGCAAAATTGTTAGGACATGATATTTTTAAGAGAAAAATTCAATGTCTAGAACTCACCCATTTCCATATGTAAGTAGATGTGTAGGGAATGTATGTTTCTTCCCATATGGTTAGCTCTGCTCTTGTTTATTACAAAATCTTTCTGTATGTTAGATTTATAAAATTGGCCTATTTGTGGCATAAAGGTAATTTTTCATGAGAATAACAAAAATCCAGCATGTTATTCAAAGTGTAAATTTGCTGAATACACTGTAACACTGTAGCGTATTGTAAACCTACATGTTTTCTCTCTGGTTCAAAGATGCAAATACACATTTGATAAAGAATTCCGAAAAGAAGATTTGCAAATAGTTGTACTGCATTTTTGATCAGACAGATATGTTTCTTACCACTGAAACATTTTTATGATTTGATTTAGCTTCAAGGATATTAAACTATCAAAAAATTGAAAGTACTAAATAATTAGAAAAATACCTAATTACAGACCTACCAGCTTTGAATTGAACTTATTACAGGACAATCTCAACATCAGTAAGAATATCTCATTTAAAACAGAAACTGCAACTATAAAATATTCATTATTCTGTCATTAAAAGAAAGTTAAAATGTCTCTCGGATGAAAACTCTGAAGTTGTTTTGTTCATTTGAAGAGGAAGAGATAGTTTACTAGTTGCCCCGTGGGTAAATTCATACAGAAATTGTTTAAACATCACATCAGTGTAATTTAATTATAGCTAAGCGTGCCCCAAATAAGTAAATGAGACAGAGGAAGAGCAGCACAAGCGTATCTCTGTGGTCTGCTCTGATTGTCTGCGTTGTGTAAGGTGGAGGCTTGCGGACGTTACACGGAGCGCGGGGGGCCGTTCCGGCTGTGCCGAATTGGCCGGTCTCAGCAGGGCGCCGAGCTCCTTTTGGCACCGCTCTGTCCAGGGCATCGGAGAGCTCTGAGCACTGCCCAGGAGCAGCCCCCCGCTCTTTCTAAACGTTGTGTGTTTGGCTTGTACAGTGGCATGAGAAAATAAAAACGTTGAATTTATTAACGTTCCCATTGAAGGCCTAGCTCTGTAAGCGTGTGCCTGAGATGCCCAGGTGCTGACCTTTAAATCTGTGCTTAAACTCATTCAACTTTTGTCTGATTCAGGATTGTACTTCAGTACTTAATTGGCTTTAATCAGCAGAGAGTTAAGGCCTTCCTAGAAGCAACTGGGCACCTGGTACTTGTTTTCTTTGGTAGGAGTTTCCGCCGGTAGGCAGCCTGCATAAAGCAGCAGGTTGAGGAGCCGTGAGCATGGGTTGTGTTTAGGCAGATTTTTAACAATTTTGGTGCTTGGCATTTAGCCTAGTGAGCCCTCCTTTTCCCTGAATTGTTAACGGGGCAAGCTGTCCTCTGTGGCTTGTTGTTCCAGGCAGGCCAAGAGTTTACTGCATGTAGGTAAGTAATAACAAATATAACACAGGGAATTTGTTAATTATATCAGTGTGATACTTGCTATTCCTGCAGTGCAAAAGCTCTGTGCACAGAAGGTTCATACTCCAAATGGTGCAGCAGAACAAAGAGAGAGGTTAAGTCTCTCCCTCCTAGTTCACAGAGAGGTCTCTTACAACTAGAAAGGGTAAGTGATGTGCCCAGTTTTGTGTATCTAGGAACTGACCTTAGATCCTTGGGTCCTAGCTGAGTGCCTGAATCGCAGGACCATAGCTCCTCTCGTTCAGGACAAGTGGACGGTTAAAGATGAGGCAGTAAGCTTACCCCATGGATTTCATACCAGCGTTATCCTTCAGATAAGGTGGGGTTTCTGCTGATTTTCTTGTATTTTGGAGTGGGATTTCTTTTTTTTAACTTGCTCTCTTTGCTGCACTAAGTGTCAGTGTATGAGACTAGCTCTCTTAAGCCATTACAACTTTATGTGTATAAGCACATCAGAACACTTGTGGCATCTTAATGCTATTAGTAGTGCCAATATAAACTAATTTTTCTGATGTGTTAGAGCTGGCTACTTACTGTAAATGACCTTTCTGTTAAAACATGTGCTAGTCTGCACACTAATACTTGGAAAAGCCTGTCTGTACACAACAGGCATTGATTTCACATAAAGTGTCCCTCTGCTCAGCATATCCTGAGGTTAAAATTGAAAGGAATACAGCTATAAAGCAGGTTCTTTAATGTATTCTGTTTCTATAAAATGGATGTTTTCTTCCTTAATTCTGTTTGGTGAAATAGCTGTGTGACTGTTCATGAAACTTACTGTGTGAGATGCTACTATGTTTTTCTTGCATACAGTTATTACCTCAGTTAGTATGGAAGTTATGGCCAGACATTTTCAGGAAAAAAAATTAAACCTAATTAGCAGTAAATCTATTTGAGGCATTTCTAATTCCTTAATCACAGATAAGTCTAGATACAAATGAGCTAGAATGTCCTGGGAAGAGAATGGTCTTGGGAAGAATTCGCCTTAGATATTTAAGTTTCAAGAGCATCTTTGGTTTCTCAGAAACCTCAGAACGTATAAATAGCAAAGACTTGCAGTTTGTGCTTTTTCTTGAGTTGTATCATGCTGTGTGTTGGTTATGCTCGATACACATGTATAGAAAGAATGGCAATAAAATAACTTTAAATGGAAGAGCAACAATCAAGTTATTTTAAAAATGTCTAGGAGTTCTCCCCCTGTTCTTACAATAATCATCTCTGCTGTTGCTGCAGGCCAACACTTGGCCTTCAAAACTTTTAAAAATGACCTATGGGAAAGAAACTTCTCTACTTCCTTTATCGTTAGGTACCTGAAAAGGTCTTTCCTTGTACGATTCCATGAGATTATGTAAAATTCACAGATCCTACAGGCTAGGGATCTCTCCTCCTCTCTGTAAAACATACAGTTGACAGAGCCATATAAATAATAAAACTTATCTCTTGTTTGGTTTTTTTCTCTTGTTTAATATTATGAATTCATGTTTGTGAGCATGGGATAATTGGCAGACTTTTGCCTAAAGAATTCCTTAGAAAGGCACACTGTAGACTAACAGTTCATTTAGATCTTGTTAAGCAGCAAAATGAATGGTTGAAATATACCTTTGGATGTGCTTTCTTGGGTCTGCGTTTCTGTGATTGTATTTCTTCTGTTTAACAGAAATCAAGATACTCTATCTGGTGATTGGTATATCACGAATTTTGCTTTCTATATCATAATATCACACTTTCATAGATTGTGGAGGTTTTCCTAGACTGTTTTCTCCTCCCTTCCCCTGCAAAAATACCTTAGGCATCAGGAAATAAATAACTTAAAAGGAGAAGAATCATTACCTGAGGCTCCAGAAGAGCCTCAGGCAATTGTGTGAACAATAACACTGACCAACGTGGAATCCATTTCTTTGTCTTTTCATTCCAGAGTATCACAGACTTCCTCAAAATTAACGGTTTGCTGTGCTGGTGTTCTTCCCTGTGAATTACACACTTGAGTTTTTCTGAATGCTTTGGCAGACCTCAGATGAAACAGATTTGCAGTCCAAAAGGAGTGTGAACATTTTTTGGCATGACAGATTATCCCCAGGGTAGGATGTGAGAGGTAGCTTAGCTGTATAACACCACTTGTGTCAGCAGCCACTTCTGCTTGGGCATAGTGTAGTGGATGGATGAACATGGATGTTGGGAGCATGCAGGTGTTCATGGCTAAGCTTGATTTATTGCTTCCTCAGGGGAAGGCTGTGGAATGACAGTGTAGGTCTAGGGGGGAGAGAGCCTCCTCCTGGGAACTCTGTGCTGAGTAAGGTTAAAGACTCCCATGCTTCTGGGGTCAGCAGAGGATTTCACAGAAACTTGAAGAATTTTGGTTTTACAAACTAAATTCAGCTCCTCTTTGAAAGTCAGCTGAGGTGGGATTATCCCCTTGAGGTGGGCCCACATGGGCTTGTTGACCTATCAGTAATTTAAGTGAGGGATCAGCAGTTCATTGTGGCAGGTGGACTTCAAATGACATTCAGTAGAGCTGGTGCAGGACCCAGAGGTGTGTGCTAAAGCGTCTTGAGAAAGGCACCTGTGTGAGGTGCAGCATCCTTTGCCTTCTGCTAGAGCCAGGAGTAAGTAATGTGTCCCTGTACTTCACACAGTAGCAAGTGAGAGCTCATGAGCCATCTGCAGCATCTTCCTGCAGCTCAGCATGTCCCAGCTCTTGGTGACATCCTGCCGATGCAATAGCATGGCTGAGAAGTTTCTGATTCCCAGCTTGTGCTGCCTGGCTTCTACTTCAGAGAAGGCCAGTGGTCAGTTATCACATCACTAGTGAAACGTGACTTCATAAATGCTGCCTTGTGGTTGTGTAAATGCAATCCCAAACCTGTGTGGTGCTGAAGGCTTCAGGCCCAGGTTAAGAGAACACCTAGGGTGTGTTTAGCATATGCTGTGAGGGCAAACTCATTGACTCATCTTTTCTTTTTCCTCTGTTGGAAATACTGCTTCTCATCCCTTCACTGACTGTCTGTTGACTTCTGTACCTCTGCCCTGTTCTCTGTGCTAGGAACAGCTGACAATCAAGAAACTGCCAGATACACTTAAAGCTGAAGGCAGAAGACAGAGATGGTCATATAGCTATAGTGTTAGATCACAGGAACTGATGAGGAGGGAGGGAGAAACGGCAAGTAAGTAGTAGGAACCTGAGAAATCACTAGATTCGGACATACTGTAAGCTAACAGAACCCGCTTAAGCTGATTCTGTTTCCTGATCTTTCATCTCAGCTCCCTCCCTCTCAATGCATTTTGATGGTCAGCATGCTGAGCTTACCTCATAGACACACATTTAGTTTTTCCCAAAATACAAACACAAAAGAGGGCATTTGCTGTGTCAGAAACCTGCAGGGTTTGAAAGCCAGCTCTGATACACTCCTGGGGGCACTCAGCGCTAGTAGGCAGCTGCATCCGTCGCATGGGAAACGACTAGGGTGTCAAGCCTCAGCAGCTTGGCAGCTCGCAGCCTTTTTAAATTGTTTCCTGAACTTGACTTGTGCTGAATGGAAGTCAACACCACGTAACAAGACTAGTTGTTTGCCCCCCCCCCCCCCCAACCTGTGCAGGAACAGATCAGGGAATATGCCCTTACTTGTGAGTTTGAGGTTAGTTTGTTGCCCTTGAGAAGCCCCACCAGGGCCCACTGTCTCGGGCCTGTGCCAGGGTGGTGGGCCAAGTTCAGCCACAAGAGCGGCCAAAGACTGCTCTCAGGACGGGTTGCCAAGGGGGCTGCAGTTCTTCCTGCTACCCTGGGGCTGCCCACCACCCTGCTGGAGAGCTGATCCAGGGCTGGAGAGTTGGGTCTGGTGCCAGGGAGCCATGCCAGGGCTGGGGAGCTGGAGCTGCATGCTGTTTGTGGAGGCCTTGATTTTTTTGGGCAGTGTGAGGGGGTTGGGCAACTGAGGAGCCATGTGGTAGGTTGGAAGGAGGCCTCTTGTTGTAGCTTTAGCAGTGACTAGAGGGACAAGGTGGGCACAGGCTGGACCTGTTCCTCCTGTGAAAGCTCTGGTTTTGAGCTGCACTGGTCTAGCAAAATCACCTTGGTAAGAAGTGAACCGCTAAGGCTCTCTGCACCAAGGCCACAGGGTGGCCAGCAGAGCTGCTAACCCACGTGTGGCTCTCGCAGGTCTCGTTGCAGGACCACGTGTGGCTCTCGCAGGTCTCGTCACGGGACACCTGCATGTTAAAATATTGCATTTGCTCCAAGAGCTGGTTGTTTGATGCTGCAGCTTTGCAGGTCTGAGAAGTGGATAGGGAGGCCCCAGTTCCGCCACAGGCTAGCAGCAAAGGGCAGGGCAAGCTTTCAGTCTCTGGTAGGGATGATACAGCAAGGAACAGAGGGTATAATACCTGAACAAGCCTGAACCTTAAAAATCCTTGCAGAGAAGGAGTTGAAGCTTGGCTGGCTGCCTGCTTTGTTATGGTTGTGTTAAATGGGAGTTCAGTTTTAGTTATTGATGGTACTTCAGATGGTACTTTCTCTTTATTTGGAGCTTTAACAACTCGTTCTGGAAAATGATGCAATATTCCTGCCTCTTTTTTTCTTCCCAGAATGAGATACAGTTGTTCTAATAGCCTCTGGCATTTTGGAGAGGAACATGCAGGTGTAGTTTGCTTTGCACATGCTCCTGCTATGTGTGTTGGTTGTTTACTGCTCAGCTGAACAAATTGCTGAGTATCCTTCTGGATGTCTCAGTGTTTAGCAGTGAAATCAGAAACTGTGTTGCTAGGACTTGGGTCCAAGTGTAGTGAAAAACAAGCCAACGTAGTTTGTGAGGGGTCAGGGCCCACTGTTCCCACATAAGCTTGGAGGAAAATCTCTTCTATCTTTATTTCTAGAGATCTGTATTATTTCCTACTCTGATCATGATGAAGGACTTTCCTAAATGCTCATATATCTGCTAATCAGTCTCCATAGTAGAGGTTTTCAGGTTCCCCCCCCGCCGCTTTCCTTTCCTATCTGATTGAACCATTTGCTTTAGGGCGTTTTTATTTTTCCCGTTACTGTTCTTTGAAGAAATGCCAATTTTTGAGAGGTTAGGAACAAATGAATAATATTGCATGTCAGAGTAGAAGCAATATCTGGTTACCTGGTTTTGCACATGAATTGAATACTTTTTCTTCTCTTCTGAAGCTCTTTTCTCATTTAGAATAATTGGCCTTGGTACCTTCTTTACTAATTATCCTGTATTTCTCCCCATTGACCTGACCTCCAGTGGTTTCAAAGTGACTTTCAGCTCTGTTGAGGTGGTTGGTGCCTATAGGACTTGCACAGCGCTGAGCTGACACTCCAGCGCTCGTTGCTGGTTAAGGCACAAAGCTTTTGGCATTGTTAAAAGGTACTAAGAAGTGCTTTTGGGAAGGAGCTTCTTGAACAGAAATCCTGTGTGAGACCAAGGCTGTTTAGCGGATCTGGACATGATCAAATCTAGAGAGGAGAGCTGCAGAAGGAAGAGGTGTAAACAGGGTTTTTACCCTCCTCCTGCCAGGGCTTTGGCCACTGCCAGCACCTGCTGCAGAGCCATGGGCTGTGCTCTGCAGAGCCTCTTAGGGACTACTGCAGGGGTGCTGCACTGCTAAAACATGGGTGCCTTCCCCTCCTTCCACAGATGCCTCCTTTGATTGCAAGTGGTAAAACCTTTGTGAAAGCAGCTGGTCTCTGATGTGGAAGTCGCCTGTCTCAGGCTGTTCTCAAGGTGGGTTTCTCTTGTCCTACAGTGCTTCTGCATCAGCAGTAATGTTTAGAGGCCTATGAGCCAGGGAAGCAACTACTCCCATACAGCTTTTATTTCTTCAGGTCAGCTAGACTATAGCCTCAGTTAGCATAAGGAAATTAAAGTGACCATTACAGTGGTACAGGCAGGCTGCACTGGAGATGGTCTCAGCTCTTGAAGAGCCAGGAGTGCAGCTGTTGGATAGAAAAGTGGATTTGCTGTGCGTTTCAGTAGGTCGATCTTAAAGTGCTTAGTGTTGCCTCTTGCTATTGTCTTGCTGATATTCCTGAGTCAAATATGGTTGAAATAGCAGGAGGCGGAACGCGGAGGTGAACTTATTTGCTGTATGTGATTGCTGCTTCTGAAATGCCAAGTTTAATTATGTTATTTCATTGTGACAAGCTACTTTTTAATTTAGCAAGGTGAAAGTATTCTCAGTGCATAAGCTGGAAACTAGACCAGATCACTGATGGACTGAAGTAACTGGAAGCTTTTCAGGGAAACTTCCAAATTTCTCAGGTTCTTCTAAGCTTTTTTTGTTTTATTTTTTGAAAAATCAGCCTTTTTGCATGTGTATGTGTTAGTCTTCCATAAAGGAATTGTTTATGGTGAATGAGTAGACAGGCAGTTGGAAATAGCAAAGGTTATTTCTGTAGTGAAAGTTGTTGGAAAAATAAAGATTACTGTGTATGGGGGGGGGGGGTGTATTTGCTATGCCTTTTTGGCAGATGCTGAAAACATTTGATTTGTGACAGTCACTAAACTGTCACTGGAAAGGGTTTTCTGTGCTGGAATTGCAGAACATGGAATTTCAGAGTTATATTGATTCAAAGGGATGATCTTAAATTACTGTATGAGGGTGTATAATCACATGCATGAGTTCAGTGGTGATTTTCCTTGTTGTATGCTAGATGGACTGTAGGTCTTGGCCTTGTAATATTTTTGCTGACTTTCAGTGTTCAATATTTATGGCAGTATTCTATAAATTCTCCATTAAGAACACGTGAAACACTGAAGCAGTGATGTTATAACTTACAATTTCACTGGGCTCTCTTGTGATAAGAGAGAGGCAACTTGAAGATCACACTGTCCACAAATACTGTGCTGTTTTACAAAATAACTCTCCAAATTATTCTGGTTGAACAGAGTTAAGAGAAAAACAATTTTTTCTCTTCTGTTCTCTTCCTTTTCTATATTTATTTTAACTGTTTCCACCACCTGTGTCTTTATATTCCCGTACCCACAACTGAAGGTATGGGTTTGTTGTCTGAGGAACGCACGGTCAGGGCCTCTGAGCCTGAAGAGCTGACAGCATGAATAAATGAAGGCAGTGATAGCTCTCTCTGTAAAATGGGGACCTGGCACGGATGTATTCAAAGACTTGCTTGAAGTCATGTTGGGAATGGCACAGCTGAAAACTTGTTTTGTATAAGTGCCCATCTCAATTAACCAGAAAGCTATGATTTTCTTTGCTGCCATTATAAACAAAAAAGGAAAATTGAAAACTTGGGTTAACTGATATTTTTAAACCACTTTATCTTCTTGTAACAGATACTCTGCATTAAACTAAGGTTCATTGAAATGAGCTATTGTCAATAAGTTGCAGTTTGACAGTCACATAGTGTTTTCACAGGGAGAAAGTCTGTAGTAACTATGCAATGCAAAAGAAGGAGTAGGGTCAATTTTTCTTAATTAGCATCTAGTCTGCCTTAATAGGTAGTAACTATAAGATAGACTTGAATTTAGGAGGGTGATGTTTTAGCATGTGCAGTGATTCGTTTAGTTTTTCATTAAACAGATACTGATCTGTCAGTGTTGGTCAGGGAATTATTCACAAGGAAAGTGAGACTAAGGAAAAAACAACTGAAACTCGTGCACCTCCAGCCACAGTACGTGTTCAGGGCTGCTCAGCCTCAGGCTGAAGGGACTCACCTGTGAGATGTTGCAAAAACAACTGTAAGATATGTTTCCCTGCCTGAAACTGGACAGTGCTTGATGGTTGCTGTGCTGACCTAATCACTGCATTCAATGTACCTGTTGCTCCCCAGTGGCTGTTGGGCAGATCCATCTCCCTGTCACCCAGTGGCATCCCTAGCCTAGTCAGTGTCCCTAGTCAGTGACACTGCAGTGGCAGCCAGTGGGGCTGGTCCACGCGCAGCTCCTGGCCCTGCACGAGGCTGCTCGCAGAGGTCTGTGGGATGAGTCTGTCGCTGTCCTTAAGCGTTGTGTGCTGGAAAACAACGTATGGGAGTAGTAACCCCGTAATACTAGTGATGAGTGATTTGATTATTTCATTTGAAATAACTGAATTGAAATTGGTTATTCTGCCCCGGAGATCCAGTGTGAATGACCAGACACTAGGTCAACTACCGCAAGGGTTTGTGGCTCTTCTTAGCTACAGCAAGCCCCATGTTGGAAACTGTATTGGATATGAGGAGTGCGACAGAAGCAGCACAGATACTACTTTAGAGAAGGAGGGTCAAGGAGGATTTGTTGAATTTATTTTTGTGGGGAGAGGGGCCTATTGTAAGATAATAACTAAAGGTGAGGAAAATTTAAACTTAAGCTACTGATGGAGAACTATTATAGAAATTAATAACGAACAGAGTAATAGAGTTCTTTGGAACTCAAAAGAGTGGTGGAGAGAGCAGGGATTCAGGAAGCTCCCATGTCTTTGAAAATACCGTGTAGGGGACACCAGTCCTATTACCTTGGCTAGAATACTTTAAAATAACCGAAGGAAATGTTATTTTTTCACTTTTGAAATTGAGGAATTTCTGAACTGGATGTGCTTCTGCTAGGCCTGAGAATGGAGCTACAGTATTAAGGACAGATGTTCTGTTTTATCTTTCCAAGCAGCAGTGTCTGTTCCCAGAGACTTTCTAAACTGTTTGGATGAGGAGCAATCTGCCTGGATGACCAAGGTCATTTATTCAAGGACTAGAGAGCAACTTCTCTCTTTCTTCAATGTTCAAGATATACAGTGGATATATTAATGATTAATTTCCCCTAACGCACTTGCTAGAGTGTAGACCAAGGCCTGGCTTTTCTCTTCAGCTCTTTCCGTCATCACTCTCTGCTGCTAATGCTGCTGTTATTCTTCCTTCTCAAACAGCTGTGTTTGCTTTCCTTGTACTGAGTCTCACCAGTCTTCACCATTTCAGCTTACTCTTGAGGCTTTTATTCAATATAATCCTACAATATGTCTTACGCAGTTCATGCATTTTTGAGCATATACATCTCGTTGAGGAATAAATTCGATCTCTGCTATAATCTAATATCCCTTTTCTGCGGGACTCCACTTGGAAAATAAAAAGCAGTTGCAGCTCAACAAGCAGGAACAGTAGACATAAGAACTTTGTTACAAAAGAAATAGCGGCAATCTTCCCTTTGCTGCTGTGTACAAATGAGCATAAGCAGAGCAGTTGTCTGAATGAAGATAACTGCTAATAAGATATTCTTAATTAAATTTTAATAATAACTTTCCTAATCTAATAGGAACCTCAAGAAATTTGTAAATGACAATGTCACCTATGTTACATAAAAATATGATGAGGTCTAAGAATGGAAATATGTGATACAGAAACCTCTAGATAGGAAACCAAACAAACGTAGATTTTTTTTTTTTCCCAGAAGTCTTTTTGTCCTTAAAAGCCGTGAAGCCTGCTGCTTCCATTCACAAGGAAGCTGAGGAGGTTCATAGACACTTGCACTTAAATTCATATATAGAAACAGCTTTCTGCTTTTTCTTCATGTGCTTGTCTGTCCAGCTGTAATTATCCATCCTCCTTTTTCTGCGATTACATGCTTTATAATGTTTAGCGGCTATTCCAAGAAGCTTATTCCTGTGTGACAAGATTTAATTAAACTTCCAGTGAAATAATTAGTGAGGGTATCTCAAAAGGCTGCTTAAAATCAATGTGGTACTGAGAACCGAATAGAGTTAACTCTGTCATCAAAGATCAAAGTCACCAAAGAACGTGACTGAAAATTAAACCCCCAGCAACACTCTAATGAAGGAGCATACTGAAGCGGTTGTGATTCTTCTGCCTCTTGGGTCCTATCTACAAATTGATTTGACATGGAAAATTTCCCTCCGGAAGCTTAGAAATGGTAAATTTCCATTAATTACATAGCAAAGAATGTTCTTTTTATAATTTATAATCCATTAGGAAAAATTCTTTGGTATTTGCCTCTGCCTCCCATTATCTGTGTTTTCTGCTTTGCTGATGGAGATTGGCTAGAGGGGGCTTGGCTGGCTCGTTCTTCTGTTGCCTCATGTAGTTTGAGGCAGAGAAAAGGGGAATGCTGATGTGTTCAAAGGAGCTGAAGAGAGTTAAGCACGTAAAGCTTTAGGTTCTCGAGGCACGCTGTAAATCCTAGCCTAGGGGCATGTTCTTAAATATCTCAGGAGGCCAAGGCAGAATTGTTACCCAATGATCTGCAGTCTACCATCTACTACAAGTAGGCTGTTCATATCCATTTCAGGGGGGAATTCTTTGTATCGAGAACCAAATCCTAGCTCTGCCTGAGGCCTGTTCCTACATAAATTTAATCAGTGATTAATTTCTGCAGGAGCTAGACCCAGGTGCCTTATTCAGCAACACAGGATACAATGCAATTATTTTTTAGCACTAATTCTGCATTGCCCCGACCTGCTGTGGGAATGGCTGACTGTGATCTTTTGGGATTCGCGGAGCTGCTTGAGCAAGCGGGGTTCTCTGGGTTTTTTTCCCAGTACCTGAGGTTTAGAAGTTGCTTCAGTGAAGGTAACTCTGCAGAGTAGAAGCAAGTGATCAAAAATCTTCTGCTCTAACTTTCTAGTACAGATCACTTCTCTTGGGAACTGGATCAAATTGACCCTTTGTGGTTGCTTCTCTTTTTTTTTTTTTTTTTTTTTTAAAACACCCTAGTATGCAGTTAACTCGTGGAATTTCTAGCCATAGGACAAACACCTAAGTAAGACTTCAAACTGGCCTATACACATTTGGTCAGCCTCTTCAGAGCTCCGGTAATAAGTGCTGAAAACAAGGGTTTGGCAAAGGAGGAGAATGCAAGGGCCTCAGTGCACCAGTCAATGCCCAGTACGGCTCCTCAGTGCCAGCTCTCCCAGCAGGGGCTTCCCATACTGCTGCCCCGCATGGTCTCTTTGAACGGCCACAGCTGGCCACTTTGGGGCAGGGTCCTGAGCTCCCTCAGCTACGTGACTGGCCAGGAGGGATTTCTGTTGGTGCACGCTAGATGCTGCAACTTCCTTGTTCAGTCTGTCATGCTTGTGTGTGGCAAAGAGGCTGCAAATCTGGCTGAATTGGTGCAGTATTTGCAGCTGGGTTCTCCTGGCTTACGTTGCCTGATGCTTAGGACTGGATCTTGGCTAGAAACCTGATTTAAAATATGAAGATCTGGAATAAATGGAAGGGATTTAGTGGGTGTGTGCTATGGGTTACGGGTTTGTCATCTTTGAGCTGCACTGGGCTTGGGTTGAACTATAGAGAGATGAATAATTTATTCAGAAAGTGGTCACTTTGTATGGCACTGGAGACTAGTAAATAATTGATAAAAATATTTCTTCTGCAGCCATGTCATTGCTTGTGTTGCTCCAGTCTTTCTGAATATGCTGAGCAGTCGAATACAATATTCTGTGCCTGTAGCATCATGATTCCTTCAGTGTTTCTGTTCTGCATAGAAATAGTTCCTTTAAAGCCTCATTAAGAATATCAACTAAATTATTAAAACTAGGCAGAGTCAACTATGGCTGTGACACGTGTGTATATATACGTATCTCTATGTGTGTATATATATATGAATACATATATAAAATAAAATTGCAGCCAAATTGTTAAGAAGGAGCTTGCACTAAGTACGGTCAAGTATAGTCCAACTAGCTGTGGTAGAAAAAAGTTACTGCAGGCTAATAGCTCGCATTTCCCCTATGACTTAGCATCTCCAAAACCAGTCAGTGTTGAAAAACAGCTAAAAGCCTGTTGTTGCTATTTCTCACTTTGAAGTGGAGATTCAACAGCAAAAAGGTAGGCTTAAAAATGAAAGTTGTAGCAAATCTCAATGTGGGCCAAAATTGCTGCTCTCAATTGGGGCACTTCCATAACCATCAAAGGGCCATGTGCCTGCTTTCAGCAGTGGTGAAATTAACCTTTTTCAGGAAGGGTTGAGATCTCTGTGCCTAGAGGAGAATTGGGCGTGATCTCTTCACTGTCCTCAGTCTGTTAGTTGTGAGTGTGAGATTTCTAGATATCACTCTCTGGGTCACTCCCATTTCTCTTTTTCTTGGTTTCTAAGTATGCCAAAAAGCCAAAAATATGAGATGTTATTTTATAGTCTTAACTGTCACAGTCCCTTTTTGCAACCTTTTAATAATATTGATTAAAAACAAAGACCTTTTTATAATTAAAGATAAGTAGAGGGCCTGAGCTGCCTCTTAAGCTATCGCTTGTGTGTGTGCCATACAGTGATTAAAGTGCTCTTTTTTCAATACGTAAAGGTAAGGCAAAGCACTGAATACCAAAATAAGTATTCAGCACAACTCTCATGGAGTATAGGAGTGACAATAGAAAACATAAATTGCTCGTTTCTGAAGGTGAAAACCTGATCCTGTTAAAAGTCTTTATATCTGAGAACAGACCTTACCCACACTCATAAATTTTGTTGTATTGGACTGAGGGGACTGTGATTTGTGTTCTTTTTCATCTTTCACAAAAAGGCATGTTTTGCTTGACTGACTTATATACTTAAAGCATTTATATATATATATGTATGTCTGAACTAGTGCCACTTTATGGCAATAATAAAGTATTGTTTTTAATACACATTCAGTTCTTTAGACATTATTACAGTTATATGTTCAGAATAATTACTTCATGGTCTGGTTCTTCTGCAGTCTCATATAGTTGGAAAGGAAAATAAGCTCCTTGAAATTATTTGGCCTAATTTAGTAATTTCTGGATTAATAGTCAATAAGAAATGACAATGTAGTTAGACCTCCAAACAGGTGAGAGAGATATTCACAGAAGTCTGATAAGTTATCTCTTTGCTTAACTCCTGTATGTGTTGTGGAACATTACTGTGCAGGTGGGGACTTCCCTTTACTATGAATCCAAAGTGCTTTACAATTTTTATTTTCCTTCCTGCAGATACTGCACAAATATTTTAGTATAGGCTCTGGAATAGGATTTCTGACTGAAATATACAGGGTGGACACTTGAGTTTTACAAGGTAATGAAAGAGACACCTGCCTAGATGATGGAAGTAAGAGAAGGTGATTTAAAGATGTAGATATTTGTTCTCTTGTCTGCAATTTAGCAAGCACTGTAGAGCAGGTTGCAGTCACCTCTGAATCATACTTAATTGATCTAAGGGTACCCACAGTATAGCTGCTCTTTCATTAGGATTTATGCATACAACAAAAACATTTTCCTAAATGCCCCTTGGATAATTAAATGAATATCTTTGTCACAGCGAGCTTTGACTAATGATGACATCCTGGGAGGAAATCATCACTCCCAGCAACCATAATCATAATCTTCAGAGAATGAAAATATACTTAACTAGCAACCCATGTTGCTTTCTGTGAGTGTGCAAAGCAGACAGGAACCCAGGCGTTTCATGGGGCTGGATGAATAACAAAATATGGCCAAAGAATTGAGCCCTCCGTCATGTGGAGGGCTGCCTGGAGGTGGAGGAGCAGGGCTGAGCAGACGAATATTCATTTGTAATGAATATTCTTATTTAAGGTATATTCTGAGAGGACTTGCAGCTATACGTGGAAGATATTGAAGTTCATGATTCTACCTCTTGCTGAGGATAAGTGCACAGAGTGGTTTTAATTAGATTAATTGCAGAGTGCTGGGCCTGGCCGGTTCCCTGCAGTTAGCTGCAGCTGCGAGCTTCCTGTCAGTCTTGCTGAACTGAGTGGCTCAGTTGTTCAGCTAGTGTCTAAAAAGACATAGTGCCATTCTGTGAGAAGACTGATGTATGCAGTGCAGAACACGGTTTGTTAAGGAAGTGTTTAGAGCCTGTGCTGTTGTTTCTTTGTTTTTGCGAAACAGTATTATTATATGAGACAGCAGATAGTAATTTTCCTGAGTGTCTGTGATAGTACAACCTGTTCCCAATAAGTTTTTGACAACTTTTGAATGAGGAAAGTGGAAGCTCAGGACACCTGAAAAGATCCTGAGCAAGCAGCACATGTCACAGATGGGCTCGTGCGCGTGGTGTTGTGCCGGCCCTCCCACCGTGGGAGATGAGGGGAGGCGCTTCTGTGCGGCACAGCTAAAAAGACTTAAAGGCTAAGAAGACTTTCCTGCCTCCTCCCTTGTTGGCTTTGACCCATGTTGGGCATCGTGGTGAGCTGCTCCAGTGAGCTGAGCTGGCAGAAAACTATCTCCCTCCTTTTCCCTCCCCTTCCCCAATTTTCTGCCGCTTAGTGCACTAGGCTGATCCCCTACCACTCAAGGGAGAGCAGAGGAAGGGGCCAGAGCGTGTCTGGGGGTGGCCGTGGGAGCAGGACCACCATGGCGTGGTCTTTCCAAGCAGTCATTTTGAAATATCTTAGAGGATAAGCCACTAGTCAGGTTGATTTGTGGTATTAATAATGGGAGAGGTCAAAACCATTGATAGCAGGGAGGAACTTGACCTGGCCCAAATAGAGAAACAGCGGTGGGAACAGCAGGGAAAGGCACATCAATAAACCAAAGCCCAAGCCAACAGGAAGCTTAGCACCTGAAATGTATTTTCTCTAGCAAATTTGAAATATCATATATTTGGAGTATTGGTATCATAAATACACTGGTCTACAAAGGTATCTGTCAGGCTTTTGAGATGCTGAGGTTAAAACCCAGAAGAGCAGAAGCAAGCAGATGGCTTTTCATCCTGATGGGAAGTATTAATGGACAAAGGCAGGACCAAGCCTATTACTGAGTATAAGAGTGAGCCTGTATATCTGTATGAGAAGACCTGTCATGGTTACAGGTGCTGTCATTATTCCTCTGAAGTATAAATGTCATTGAATTTTAAGCTATTATTCAATAAATCATCAACATCTTGGGAAGTTCTGGACGCGAACCTAGCTGTTTTTAAAGGGGTTGGTACTCTGAATGCTGACAGGGTCTGTATTTGACAAGACAAACAAAAATGATTTGCAGCAATTTAGAGTTAGGCAGGCAGGAAAAGAGCCATTAGTCTGTTAGGTCAGGTTTCTGCGTACTGATAGCGCCTGGGAAGCGAGATGTGGAGGACTGCAGAGCCACTGCTATGTGCTTATTCTGCTGCCACTGATGGAGAAGTTGCTGCGGGGGGGAGGTGGGGTAGGGGGTGGAAGTGGGAGTCAAATGCTTCTGCCCGTTCAGGAGTGGCGATGTACGCTTTGACATGGGATAGAAGGATATTGGTGGGGAAGGATAAAAGGATTGTTCCTTCCCCAAGAAGGATGAGATGCAGTGCGGGAGTGCTTACCAGCTTCCTTTTCTGGCCGCGCTGGGATTTGCAGTGGGCAAATCTGGGCGAGAGGCTGTTGCAAGCAGTAAGTCAGTGAAATCCATGTGAAATAGGCTGGCAGATTTCCTCAGCTGGGAAACGGCAGAGGCCCTGTGTCTGCAAAGCTGAGCCGTATGCAAGAAAAAATCCTACTGCAAATAGACTGCAAGCACTAGTCTAAAAATTAGTTTGCAGAATAAGTTTAAATGATAGTTCAAGCTGATAGTAGGCCAATAGTCAGCTTATGTTGCTTCTGTAGTAATAAATAAACACTGGTAGCTTTGCTTTAAAGTGAGGAGCTTCTAGAAGAGTTGGGCCCAAGAGAGTGCTTTTTTGCTTCTGATATCGGGATTGCTAGAGCTGGTGTATCTACAAAATTACTGAATCAGGAGATTAGCAGAAGTAAGTACCTGCCTCTGGAGTTGTCTTTGGCTGACCTGCTGAGGAGTTGCCCTGTGTTAGAGGGAGCAGTAAACAAGGATGTTTTTCCCCTTTGACTGTAAGTTTAAGTTTGCAATTACAGTTCAAGCCATCTTGTTGGAAAAGCAATTCACATTCATAAAATGAATACACGGTTGTAATGAGAAGAGTGCTGTCCGGTGTCAGCCTCCTGAAGAAGGGGGATAAAACCCGCGCTCCTCTCTTTGCAGGATGAGGGACCCCTGGACTTCAATGTTTGTATTTGCATGGACACAGCAAACAGCTTGTGTGGTTTTTGTTTTGGTTTTAGGTTTTTTTTTTCTTTCTGTTTTTTTAGCTCCTTCCCTCTCCTTTGACTCATGTCACGTGTGGAGTACCAAACAGTCATGTGGATGTGGCCCCTAGCTCGGTACTGCTGTGACACAGCCAGCATGAGCTGCTCGAGCGTCCTGCTGCCATCTGGCCTTGTCCCGTGGCTTGGCTCTGCCAGCAGGGCCCTCTGCTGAGCTGGCTCAGCTGGCTGATGTGGCAGGCGACGTTGGTTACCTGCGGTCCAATTCTGCTGGCTCCATGAGTTCAGTTAGCTCCGCATAGCTCAGCCCAGCGCCAGAGCTGGCGCAATGTGGAGAGGGAGAGGAGACCTGGCCTGGCAGGAGAAGTGAAGCAGCAGTGAGCTGGTGAGCCTGGCAGGTGCTATACCATGTCTCTTCCAGCCTGAATCTGCAGCCTGTTACAGGAGAGGTCTCACTGAGCGTATCGAAGTGCTTCCCTTGGTGAAACTGGCTTTGGGGTCCTCAGTCGAAGACCCTGATCTCTTGCAGCGTTGGCATGACTATCAATGATGTAAGCACATCAGTCAGAGCTAGCTCACTTAAAATTTCCTTTCTGTTAGTTTCAGGTCACTTTGAATCAGTTTTTTACAAATATTTCAGAACTAGGGTCAGATGACACTGCCAGGAGAGCCTGTCCTTAATGCCTTTGGAGATGGGCTAGATCAACAGCTGTTCAGTAACCACTGTGAGGGTGACCATTGTAAACTTGTACTATTTTGGGGTTAATTGCGGAAGAAAAGTTCTCCTTCCTGTAAGGAAGCTTTCTCCAGTTACCACTTCAATATTGCAGCAGAGGGGGTGCGGGAATGTTCCGTTTCACTCTACATAACTGTCTCTTGTATTACCTTGACGTTTTAATGACTTCTCAACAGAACGTCGTTTTTTCTTAAAATTCTCCTACTTAATAAAATGGATAGAGTAAGGTTAGTAGGACTTGTTTGTGGTGACAATTTAGTAAACAGCATTATAATTGCACAATAGTATCTATAGCAGTTGATATTACTGCTTTACCTGGAGATAAGAGTTGATGTGCTATCTTGTTTTTGGCTTTGTTCCTTCAGAGAACTGTAAATCTGGCTGAAGATTGTTTATTTTGCCGCTTAAATGCTCTTCCCTGAACACTTGCATCTCTGACAATGATTCGTAGTCGTGTCTATCATTTAATGTTTTTTTTAGAATATCTGAAGCTAAATCTCCTGGTGATTTTTCTTTACTTGTTCTTTTTTTCCTCTTTCAAGCTGTTGCTATCAATACTGATTTTTAGTATCTGCCAATTTAATTTCTTTGTAAGTACATTACATGATTACATTTGCACTATGGTAAGTTATTTGTTGCATTTTTATACTGCTAGACTCTTACTGATCTGGACCATAAGCGTGATTAAACTTGTTTGTTAAACTGGTGTGCTCATGACATAAGACAAAGACACTAGGAGACGTATCAGTGCTCCAGGCAGGAGATGATGGGGCATGTATGAGAGGAGGTGAAGGTCTCACAGGGAATATGCAGGCAGATCGGGTCACCAGAGTCAGCCTAAGTATCCATCAGTGCACTTTAAGCTTACAGTGCTTCTGACGAGAACATGCCTAGGATTATGTCTGCAATTCAAATCCCGTTTGCAAACATCTAAGATGTAGGATGCTGACTGCACGCTGCCTGAGGGCAATGGGAAGCATAGGAGTAACCTACGACTGTAACATGTTAGTATTTGGAAATTTTGTGTGATGTGCCTGGGTGGGCACATGTAACCGAGCATGTCTAAGCAATCTGGCTGATGAAAGAAGCTGCGCGCGTTAGAGATGAGTGGGTTAACTTTTAAAAGAAGGAAGGTGATGTGGAGATAAAGACAAAATACGATCAGCTTATACATGTTTTCTCCTCCTTTCTGAAAGTTAGCCACAGGGAAAAGATAAATCTTGGTGGATGAGTTAAAGATGACTTAGGGCTGCTGTCAGCCACTCAGTGAGCCTGTGCTCTTGCAGCAGCTGCTGCTAAAGAGAGCTTGTTTGCTTTTTATACCTCTGGAGTGAATATTCTCACATACTCTTCATAGCTGCTCTTTGAATAATTTCTGCAGAACCCATATGCCCTTGTGAGTGTTAGATTGCTGATACACTGGAGAGGTGGTGGTAGGGTAGGTGACAAGCACTGTTTTAGCAAGCAAGACTTAAAAACAAAGTTGTGGTTTCTGTGTGTGTCGTTTCTTGCCCGTCTTTCTGCAGTCCCCGTAATTCCCACTTTCTCTGCTCCAGCAGCTGTTAGTGTAGCCCAAGAGGGGAAAATATTTGTTAGTGAAAAGTGAGACTACTCAGTAGTTGTGTAAATAGTGGATATCTTATACCTAGATTTAAAAGATACATTTTAAAGTTGACATAGGCACTATTTAATCAAAAGTTCAATGTGAGCCTTTACTTTAAAGGGCTTTGGAGAGGGTAACAATACTAGAGGTCAGCATCATTGAGTTCTCTGTCAGTTACTTCATCTCCTGTCCTGTTGCAACGAAAAGAAGTAAGCCTAACTGAATTAAAAGATTTCTTGTGAGGAGGAGCAAGGACAAGTAGCACTCTAGGACGACTGGGGGTGGGTATCTGGAGACAGCTGGTATCTAAAAATGTCATTCAGAGATGTGATATTGGGCCAACTGTACCATAAAAAAGGAAATAAGGAGTACCTGAGAGATTGCATGGGGTATGAGGCCAGTGGAAAGCTACCTGAAGCTGGGAGAGCATGTGCTGTCACAACGTAGAAGTCCTAGATGGGATAGAAAGTAGGAGATCTTCATTTTTTTCATTTAGTGGAAGGACTTGGATGAAACACACAGTTGTCTTCTCATTTCCATGAACTAATTTGTCCTTTGGCAACAATAATTCTTTTAGGAATGTTCTGCTTGGAGAGTCCCATTTCAGTCACGTAATAGAATTTAAAAAATAAAGATAAGGGGAGATGCCATGCTGAGCAAGGCTAACGTTTGTTTGACATCAGTGATAAACAACCAGAGAGCTGTGTCTATGCCTGAAAATTGTTCTTATGCCTTTTGTGACTTTTTTTTTTTTAAAAAAGTACTCTTTAAAATATCCTTAAAAGTCATCCTTACAGGACTCTGGAGAACGCATCCCAGTCTGGTACTGGGGCCCCAAGCCCGTGGACTATAGCACATCCTGTGAAGTAACTGAAAGATGGAGCTGTGGAAAAAACTTCTTTTGAAGCAATGTGGAATTTGCTCGTTGCCTCCTGCTTGCTTCAAAGTTTTTTTCAGTTGTTTAAAAACCACCTTTATAACAACAGTGCAATTCACTTAGTAATTTTTCTTTTTATTCCTGATAATAAGCCTGTTGGATACAAAAAACAGCTGTTCTTTGTCTGAAATTCAGCTAGAATTTGATGATCACAAGTAGAATCTGGCAGATCTCCAGCTAAAATATTATAGAGCAGCTCGAGCAGGCATTAACGGCTGATGCTTATACACTTTGTGCTTTTAAATCTCTGAATTGCTTCTGAAGTGTTTAAATATAACTACTGTTATATGCCTATATGACATAGCCATTGTTCCCCTACATTCCAGTTTGAAGTATGTCTGAATTGAATATTGCATTAGCTTTTTGTATGGGAATATATCTTTTTGAACAAGAAGGACTAAAATACTGTTTGAGAAAGTTTTATAATTTGCAGAAGCAAAAGACCACCTCCCCCTTTGGATCTGTGTCTTGATTTCCCCTGAGGCAGCTTGACCTGTGCGGTGCTCGCGTGGATCTGCTGCGGTGCGCATGAAGCCTCCAGAATTACGAGTCCTGGCCTGCTCTTCCCAAAGTCAAAAGTTGGCCATTGATTGAATGGGTCAATAAATCGTAACTCACTGACAAATGAATGTGTCTGGAAGTGTATGGTCCTAATCAAGCAAGCACGTGTCCTGTGGCTTCAGTGTCATGTATTTAAGAGTTAATCAGGTGTTAGATAGTCTAGTAGTCTGTTAATTGGAATTTGAGTCTTTGTTTTATGAGATGGCCCTGGTTCATCTTGCTTGGGATGTTATGGGTTCCATCCCTGATTTAATCCCTCAGTCCTCTCAGTGTTTAGTGGCTTATTAAATTAAAGCTATAATGCATGGAGTTTTAAATAAATGAAATGCAGCAGAAAGCTCAGGAATGAAGTTTTACAAAGCCCTGTTGGGTGCAGGAATCCCTACGATGAACACGGGACTGCAGACAAGAAGTACAACTTTACCTGCTTATCTTTAGAAAGCACTGGCATATAGTGCTTTCTTAAATACTCTGGTTATAATTAACAGTTAAAAAGTACCCAATTTCTGATCATAAACCCATACTTAATTTACAGGATATTTTAAAGCTGCCCAAATGAAGGATGGGGGAGAGGGGGAAGGACGAAGCATCATTTCTTTATCTTCAAGCCACATACAAACTGGTGTCATCCAAGGGCTGCTTTCTGATAAGCTCAGGGCGCCTTATCTCCCCACTGGAATGTGCATTGCTCTTCCCTTTAAATGTATTCTGGGATTCAGATTTACAGCTGTTCAGTTTTCCCCTTTTCAGTCTCCAACTTCTTTTTATTTTTAACATGTGGAGAAAATTATTTACTTCAATATATGTATCTTTTCGTAACATAAATTCAAGGAGAGGATGGAGAAGGAAGTATAAACTTGGCTGAGCTAATGAGAAAATGACTCAGTTTGTGTCTAACATCTTATATGAAGCTTTTGACAAAGAAAAATGGATTTTGCTTTAAATATTTTAAAGCTGCCACAATAACTGATCATACTCTGTAGATTACAATAGGCTTAAAACAACAATTAAACATCAGCCTCACTGCCTCTTCTCTGTGAAGCTTATAGATAACAAAGCAACCCAGTAATAAATCCTTGATTTGAATTTAAGTAAAATGCATGTTTTGGTGAAATTAAAAATCTTAATTGAAGGAGGAGAGCATAAATGCAATAGGGAAGTGTTATGCTGACCTCTGATGTATGTACCGTTCCGGCGTCCTCTAAAAGAAGCTACAAAACAAACGAATGAACTAGGTCATATATATACTGGTGTAATGCAGAGTTTCTTTAGTGAATTGAATTCGTTTCTTTAGTGCATTTACTAAATAGTGATTATTACTTGGTTAACTAAAACTTAGTGAAAATGGAAAACTTCTAAGGCTGGAGAAAGGGAGGAGGCCTCAGTATTTGAGGAAGGTGCCGTGCTGTTTTTCTTCCCCAGGAAGGTTTTGTTAACTCCGGGGCCTGTGCTGTGTGATATATGCCATAAAGAAATGTTATGACGATGTTATGAGTGGAAAAGAATTTACTTACAGGTATTTTTAAGCCAAGTCCCCTGAGGCTATTTCTTACAAACAGCACAATATACCTACCCTATGCGATGTACTTGTGCTTCCAGACGTATATATCTGCCCATTTTTAATTTGGTGGTCTCTTTTCTTACGCCTTTTTTGCATGAGGAAATTGCTATAGTGAGACCTGAATTTTTAACCTTAAATTCAATTTTAAGGCAGTGATGTTCTACTGGGGTAAAAGCTGAGTTAATGTTTAGAAATTTGGCTTAGTTTTGTTTTCTTAACTTCTTACTAAGGAATTTAAACTTTAGTGAACTAATCTACTTTCTTGCAAAAATTGTAGGGATTTACACTGGAATTATACTAGTTTTACTGTACTAACTAAAATTCAGACTTTATACTGGCTTGTCTGGCTTGTGAAACCTACTGCTTGTTTGTTGTACTCTGCATAAAAAAATTACTGGCAAAAATTACGTGTTTTAAATCGGTAAATGGCAAAATCCGCTTTGACTAAGTAACAAAGTATTGGTTTTATGTTTTAAATCTATCCAAATGAACTGAGATTGCAGTGAGCGCCTGTAAGCCCATGAATACGGTGGGTAAGGAGGATTTACTGAATTCTTTACAAAAATGCGATACTGTTGATCTGCTTTAAGCATGACTTGTTAAAGGCATTGCTCATTACTGTACTTCTTCTTCTGTAATGCTTACCTGCAGACTAAACTTGTGTTACCCATCTTTGAGTTTCACACCTAGTACATTAAGAGCAGAATAAACAAGTGCTGTTGATGATCAAGCAAATGTTTTGGCATGTACAGAGCACAAATACGGCAAATAATTCCATTAGTGCTGCAGTTTGGATTCGGTGACATTTAAAATAACTGGTTAGATGTCTCTGAACAGTTATGTTTTGTAATCTCTGAGAGGAGGGGGAAGATCTGACTTTCTGCAGTGTTGCTCTTATGTAAGAAGAGAACTGGTCGCACCACGCAGCATAATACAGCAAGCTTTCAAAATCAGTTTTCAGTGGTGATCCTGTTTGCTGTTTACATGTTGCTCTCTTTAAAAATCTTGCATGCTTTTACAGTGTTTTCAGTTTGCAAAAAAGCTGTGTAACTTTTGGCACAGATAATAGTTCTGTGCATTTAATTTCCTCTGCAGGAAAGAAGGTGGCACGTTGGGAACTGCAAACGTGGAGGGCAGGGGAAGACCAGGGAGAGTTTAGGGTCAGCCGTCGCCCTCTGAGGGGGGCCCAGTGGCATACCCTAAAGGCATGCAGGGTCCAGCCCTGCATTTTCAGAAATGATCAGAAATCAAGCCAGGCTGAACATACTTAAAACAGATCCTTTTTGTTTGGTGGCAAGTTGTGATACCATGTAACCTTTTTTCAGGCCATCTGCTACCAAAGCATATGCACTGAAAGTGCTGGTTCCCAGGGTTAGCAGCACGTCCTTGCTGTCCCACAGGCCCTGAGTAGCACTATGGAATTAAATGTAGGTCTCTTATGCAAAATGAGAGAGAAACTTATTATAGCAACATTCCCATGGGGAATCCTGTGTTCAGATAACCTTCTGCAGCAGCATCCAAGATTTTTTTTTTTTTTTTTAACCCATAGTGACTAAAGTGACTTTTTTGTATGTGTGCAAATTTATATATAAACACTGGTGCTTACTGCTGTTCAGAGCCTCTGAGGCTCCAGGTTACATGTCTGACGTCCGGTGACGGCGATGAAGGCTGTGCCTTGGGAGAAAAACAACCAGAGACCGTTTCAAGGATCTTTACAGTAAAGTGCGACTTCAGAGCTATTGTAAAGAATATATGAAACAATTTGAAAACGGCGTTTTTAATACCTTTAACAATTTTATTGTAATCTTTCCTCTTTCATCATAAACTAGCTGCTTGCAGTGGCTTTCTAAGCAGACAGTAGAGTCTCCTCTCAAGTCCTGTGCCAAAGGAGAGGGCCAGATACCAGTGTGTGCTGTTTAGATATGCAAATACAGCTCTGCTGCAGTGCTAACATGTCTATTAATTAGAATGTGTTATGGAGACTCAATAGCTTTGTAAATGAAATGCTATTGCGCTCTTTTACCGCTGGGAAGCTGGTTTGCATACAGCCATACATCTTTTAATAAAATTAACTGAAATTAATTAGGTAGTTCCTCCTTAATTCTTTTGACTGTAATCCCATATCACAAGAGCACCATATTCAATTTGGCACAAGCTGCTCACAGGAGAGCCCCAGATATAAATTAGCATGTAATCTAAATTACCTTTAACCACTTGAAACACTGGCTCATCTACACTAGGTTAAAGTCATTACTGGTGAACTGTGAAAGTGCTGTGCCATTGCATATACTGAAAACATCTAGATAAGCGTTAAATTTGTTTCTTTGGTGCTAATTGTTTGTAGCTGGATACTACAGAAATGCAGGTGTAGCTTTCAAACAGGTAATAAAAGGCAAGAACGCATTGCATTTTTAATCAGGACAAGAATTTAAATCCACACCTGTGTGTGGTTTCACCTGGGTGAATCTAGGCTCACTAATGATGTGCCTCTTCAATATTAAGGTGATAATTTCTATGATTAGTAACTGAACTTTTTGCCATAAAAATATAAATGATATGGGAGAATTTATAGTATGAGAGCGTTTTCTACTTCCGTTATGGTAAAAGTCATACAGTGGAACAGCTTAGACTCTGTGCGCTGAAGCTTAGAGATAGATTTCCCATTTTAGGAGCAAAAGAAATTGTTCAAATCAACTCTATTTCCATTTGTGATTATAGTAGGCCATCATTAGAAGAACTAGAGGCTAGAATAAATAAACCCTTTCATAAAGAAAAGTACTCCTCTGAGTAAAATAACTGTATTGAGGTCAAAGGACCTACTTTTGTAAGTAGTTATTATTCATACAAGTATGGTTTTATGCTTTAGCCCTCATAAATTTACATTGCCCATTACTTATAAAGAACACTATTTCTGAGAAAACTTACTGTGGTGATACTCAGCTTTATATACGACTTGAAGTAGGTTTTTTTTTTGGTTTTTATTTTTACTGTTTTAAGAGCTATTCAGCTGTGAATCGTTGAGATGTCTCAGTATGTGAACTATTGAGGTTTTGCCATATTTCATTTATGATCAATGAACTGATTTGCAAAGCAAGAATCTCCAGTTCCTTCTAGCATATGGCAATATGTACCATGCCATTGGAAACACAAACGTGCCGGATAACAGATGGACAAATACGATCACTAGAAAATTGTATGATGACAAAAATCCTTCTACAAAATCGTTCATGGGGCTTTGGACAATTAAAGAACGTGGGTGGGTGTGCGTGTTAGCGAACGGTAACTTTTTGCTTGGTTCAGCATTCTGCAGCAGTTGTGTTATGGTGGCAACTGTGAAAATGTGAATTTTTGTTACCTGGATGCTTTCAGATATGTCGCACCTTCTTTGGCAGATGGCAGATATTCCTGTTTGTGTAGGTCCCACTGCAGTATTACATATAACAGGGGCAATCAATTTCTCAAGGGTTTAATGAGTTACAACACATTAGCTCTTGTTCCACAACAGCAGCGCAGGTTAGCTTAACTGTTTTGTTGCAAGAGAAATTGTTTGCTGCAGGTTAAGAGTGTTCAGAGCACCAACTGCCAAGTGTAGTTACTGACAGGAGGGAAACTATTCAGTTTTGTGTCTAAGCGCTTTCGTGTTAGTTTTGTATTACAGTAGCCTTTGGAAACCTTCCCCCCTTTGAATGGGGGCTTCCTTTCTCTGGCCTTGTACGAGAGCAGGAAGCTCTGAGCGCTGCTCTGATAACTCTGTTGGGTAGCTAGGCAAGAAACACAAAAGCTAGGGAAAAAAAAGTGAGTGCAGTGATTTTTTTTTTTTTTTTGTTGTGCAGATTAATGATAGAGGCCTAAGAGGAGTAGGATTTTAATAAGGTGACATAAGAAGTTGGGTTTTGCTTTCCAGACAATGCCACAACCCTTTTGCATCCTGTTTCAGTGCCTGAAGCAAAGCAAAATGCTCCCAGTGTCTGTGAGTGGGATACTGAAATACAGCGTTGCTTAGAAACTGGCTTCCACACGGTTTCTCTTATGCTGCTACCAAGTACAAACAAGAGGAAAAAAAAAAAAAGAGTAGGCTTGCAGAGTAGAACAATGTTCCAATTATTTGTGAAGCTGTTATTGTCATTACTGCTGCCATAGAAATAAGACTTTCAATTTCTATTATGTTTATTTTATTTATTTTTAAAAGGATGTTATATATGGATGAGGAATTAGAAATTTACCCAGCTACTTGCTAGATTTCAGTCATAATATTTATGTGAAGCACCTCTATCCATCTGAGTGTAATATCCAGCAAGGCTAACTTCCTCTGATCTTGCCTGGGCATAGATTATTTATTTACAGAGAGATTTTTTTTTTTTCCTATAGATAATGGCCAGGGCACAAGGATGTTGCAGTCAGTTTTATTACAAACTGGAGAGAGTGGAGCTACACCCCTACCCAGTATAACGTGCAAGCTGTGTTAATTGTCTATTTAGCTACCGATCGGGATCCTCCTTTTTCCACTCTCCTTTATTTTTGACTTACATTGACAAATAACTGGTATCTGTAGATCTAGCCAGGAGGCACTAGATGAATGAGAGTATGCAGTCTATGAGGCAGAGAAAATCCCATGGGCGAGGGAAAAGAGGTGGCTCCAGGAGTCGCAGAAGCAGCAGGTGTGTGATCTGCCTTCAGCCACAGCAGGGACCTGTGCCGCATTGTTTGCCCCACCTGGCGCACAGGGGTCCCACTGCCATGAGCTGCACTGAATCCTTGTTGTCCGGCTCGCAGTTGTGCAAAACTTGCACCGGCTGGTGGCCAGGCTGGTAGGGGCAGACTTCAAGAAGCATTTTAACTTCGTAGCTTTTGTTGTGTAGGCCACTCATCAGATGTGAAGGTGTGCTAGCATCTTTCTGGCCCTGTCTAGAACTTGAGGGGAAAACCCATCAAGTGTTGGCAGCTCCAGAGAAAGCCATAGTGGGCCTGCTGTTATGGTACTGGTCAGATGTGTGCAATTGATGAAATTGCACTTGATTAAAGAAATAATTCACTTCCTTGCTATCATTCTGTCATAATGATACTGAACCAAGGGGGGAGCCCACGCAGCTACCGCGATCTCTGGACAGAATTCTTGTCGTTGGTCTGCTGAAGTTAACTGAGCTCTGCTGACCTGCATCAGTTGCGAATCTGATCCCAGAGTATTAGATACTCAGGAAATACATACAAGAATGCTGTACTTTTAAAGCCAGACTGCAAACATCCATATGCAAGATGACTCTCTTATTCACTGTAGTTCTTAGAGCTGTTGACTTCCTGACCAAAACAGCTGACTTTGCATCAGGGCAGGCTGTGAGTAATCCTTGGACCTGGCTCCTTGGGCCTGGGTCAAGTGATGATCATAGTTTGACTTCCTTGAAGTTGTTTTGCTAGTTGCAGATGGTAATCACTAAAGTTGTTGAACAATGTTTTCCATTCTGGGGATAAAGCTAATGGGTCCGGAAAGTTGTGCCAGAGAGAGGCCCTCCGTAAGGCTACTCTCCATTAAGCTCCTTAGATCATTATAAAGATGTTGGTGTGGATGAGAACCAGAGAATCAAGATGAAAAAACACTTGTGTCTTACAAGACCTCTTAGGAACAAAGAGCCTATAGTTGAAATGGTCTGTGTATCTTCTGTACCTTGCTATTTTGTCTGACATTAGCCTCACCAATCCAAGGACTAAATATTTTCTAAGAATTTTGCTCCTCTATATATTTATTTATCTATATGTTCATTTATCCACTACTGATTTTTTACAGGTTTTATGATGCTTTACTTATGTACTAATTCAGCTACTAATCCCAAATTCCAGCAATTTCAGCATGAATTGTGACTAAGTAAGGTTTGTGTGATTTGACTCATTTAAAGTTGCTCAGATGATGTTTATGAGCTAATTGTAGTTCTCAGTCTTTAACCGTGAGTTAAATGCTTTTTTATTGTTCCATTCCCAACTATTGTAGAGAATAATTGATTACAGTCTGTTTTCTTCCATTCCCATTCTCTTAAATGGCTTTTTTTTTTAAGCCCTAATATGTTTGATTTGCTTTTTCTGAAATTACAGCCTGAGGAAAATTTTAAAGCTAATATTACCAGGATCACTAGACCTTAGAAGTTTTCCATCTGTCTTATTTATCATACCTAGCTTATTTCCTGTCGCTAGGGCTGTGCTGTAGTTGTTAAACTTGAGTATGCCATTCCTTTATATAGTCACAGCTTCCTCCTCCCTGTATTTTATATTTATTCTGCAAGATCACTCTGTTCCTGCATGTTCTGTCGTAGTGGCCTCCTCTCCTCTTTTTGTTGCTCTTTAGCATTCCCTCCCCCCCCCCATTTATTTTGTTCAACCATTTTAAAGTTAATACCTATCTCTGCAGCATGCCTCGGAGGCCAGCACCTTGTCTGCTAATGGCATGTGAACTGGAATTGCTCTCTTCTATGCAGACTCTCTGCCACCTCCTTTTTTTGGATTGATTGTTTCATTTTTAATAGTTTCCATTGCTGTATTTGACCTTATTCTCTCTCTCTCTCTCTCTCTCTCTCTCTCTCTCTCTTTTTTTGGTTAACATCCTTCTTTCTGTAGCCAGAAGTGTCTGTAGGCCGCATTTTGCAGTCCTAGTGCCTTCAAAAAAAATCAAATTCTTTTGTTCAGAAATCTCCAAGCGCGCTCTCAAATTATTTTACCTGAAACAGCTCTCACTTTCCACCATACTTAAAGAATTTACTTGCCTAATTGGAATAAATTATGGAAAACTACTTATTTTTCCTTTCCCCCAAAGCTTTGTTTTATAAAGCTTTTTTGAAATCAGTACATGCTGTAAAAAGTTTTCAGAAATGTGAATGCTGTTTTAAAGTGACTTTATGGCAGTGTGTTTTGCCCCATCATGGTTTGCAATGTGCTGGCTGAGTAACAAGAGTAATTATGAAGTTCTGTGGAGTTTTTTTTGTTTGTTTTTTGGTGTCACTGAGGTTAGCCAGCGATGTTGGAAGAAAATGAGGGCTGTGTAGGTGTCATGGGGCGGGCCGGTGCTTGCCGCGGGGCTCCGCCGTGCGGGCAGTCCCCCAGCCACGTCGGGCAGCTTGCTCGTGCCCAGCGCCGGGAACTGCAGCCATGACCCCGACCGGGGAGCGACAGGAGCCGCCAGAACCGCTTGGAAGGGGCAGGGAGAGACCTGGGGAGGCTCCGGGGCTGCAGCAACCTGAAAGACGGAGGCTGCGACCGCCCTGGTCTGCGAGAAGCTGGGGGCTCTTGGGGCTGGCTTCCGCAGCAGGCAGGATCGGACCCGAGGCGGTCATGGTGAAGTGTGGGAAGGTTTTATCCGAGTATGCCGTAGAATAAGGGAAAAAGGCTAAGCCTGTAAACCGGGGTGCGTACAAAGTAGCTCCTTGCTCTTCCCAGAGATGACCAAGATGTGTTGCAGGCGGAGCATAAAGTAAAAGATTTTTTTTTTCTAATTACATTGGAATCAAAATCAAAAATTGAATGAATGAATCCCTTTCTCCAAGTGTAGAAAAAGAAAAGAAGCAAAGCCTACAAAGTGAGTAGGGTAAGTGAAGATGAGAAAGAGATGTTTCCAGGCAGCTATATATAATCCTTGGTACAAACGAAAGAGAGAAGTTTGGCTGTCCTAACTTCTGGAACTGGGCTTACTGAAAGCAGAGGTTTGTGTTATGTTGGAAAACTTCTGCTGAGGAAGCAAAAATACTAAATAACCATCCATCATCAACCCCTCATTTTAGAGGGGGAAAAATCCAACAGAAGTTGGAGAAACTTTTGATGCCAGCTTTGTAGACAGACAGAATATGGTATAATAAAAGTGGCAACATAATAGGCATGTCAGAAGGAAGGTGCAAAAGCTGAAGTTTCTTATTACTTCAGTACACGGCACCGTTGAATTTGGTAAATATGGAACTTTTACCAAAGAATTAGCTGGTATGATGTTTAGCTGGCCTAAGACTATCCTTACTCTTCTTACTAGATTCATCTCCCAGCAGAAAAAGCTATTGCAAAAGGGAGACTGCAAGAAGAAATCAAGCAGTAGCAATGTGACTAGCATGTAGGAACTGGGCAGGCTGCATCACTTCACGGCACGGTGCAGACATTAGCTGCAGTGGCCACGCTGGCTGGTCAGGCAGGCAGAGTGTCACGTACGCCACAGGAGTATAAAGCCTTAAAATTTAAGTTTTAAGGAACCTTCAGAGGCCTGACCTCCTGCTCAGAACAAGGCAATAGTTTTACAGTTTTGCTATAGTGAGAATAGCGGCAGATTTCAGTGGGAATGCTAGTGCTGTGTGACCAAAGCTTAGGTCTATGTGGGCAAAAATTTTAAAACCAATTCTGCAGCAGCAGCCGTAGCAGCTTCTACAGAAAGTTACGATCCAGATAGGTGCAAGGATCTGGTAAGGTCTTAGGCTTAAGTGAGACCACATTGGAAACTTACAGCCAGTTCTTTGGGAAACTAAAGCAGGGAGGGGAAATCTTCAACCTCTGCTGTTCTCCTATTACAGTTAAGGGCAAGACGAGGTCTACTCCGTGTCGAGAAACAGAGTGGCATCAGCAGCAAGAAGTTGACTACACAACGCATAACTAGTGTTACTTAGTCAGGAGTAAGGAATGAAATCATTGACACCCTTAACCTGCTGTTGCCCTCATACTTGTAAGCTGTACTTTTATACGGCTTGGGCCGAAATAAGTTAAAAGTTACGGAGAATAGACGATGCTGTGGCTAGTTTCCAGGCAGTAGAACACATGCACACAAAACGCAGGGAAAAGCCTGCTGTGCTCATGCAGTACTTAATGTATTAACTGATGTGCTGGAAAGGAGGTATGCTTCCCATGGTTGGCATGAGTTAGTTGTCAGAGGAAGGAAGCTCAGCAAAGCTGGTTGCTTTTTGCATGCTTTGAAAATAACACTCATGGCAAAATCTTCCCCATTTACCTCTGTTCAAAAAGCGAACTCCGGGACAGTCAAGTACAAAAGTCAGCGAGTCCTGGAAGTAAGTCTAGGTGACTTTGTTCAGCTTGGATTTCAAGGAAAGACAAAGCACAAGTTTCCCTTTCGTTTTCACTGATTTCAGCGACACTGGCTTGTCCTATGGTTTTGGCCATCATGAATGCAGCTTTCAGTAGTGAGCGCGTTACCAGCGAGGTACTTTGATTAAACAGCCAATATAGAAGAGAAGAAGGCTGTGGAGGAAGGCTTTGATCTTCTTTCAGCAATTAACCAGGCAGCTTCATCAAATTAAAGATGAAGACTAAGGGATGAGCTCTGTTCAGTGAAGGGCTGGAGAGGCTCAGGTTCCAGCAGATGTAGGAGTGTTTTGAGGGGTTAACCCCTCTGTCATGTATAGCATGTGATTTGATCCCTATGGTGCTTCCCAAAAAAGAAGAGCCCCCAGGTTTAAGACCAACACCGAGATTCCCTGTAGGGTGACCTGCTCTGAGCTGGTTGTGCCTTTGCAGAGAGCAGTGTAACGAGTAAAACAAAATAATTGCCTGAGTCATTGATCTCTGCGAGCTCCCTGGTGCAGCCTGGCAGCAGGTAGCAGCTGATCCCTTCCTGTGGAAGGGACTGGTACATTATTATCCTTGATTTTCTTCTCCCGATATTGCCTTGGCTACCCCTACACAAACCTGCTTGGTGCAGGTTGTCCAGAAACGGCACTCAATGCTTATACAGCCAGAAGAAATGAGGGGCGCGTAGGCAACGAACCCGTTTGTCAGGGGAGCACCTGCTCTGCAAAACCCGCCCAGGTCCCTTTGCAGACTTGATCTCTCAGATATTATCACTGGTCACCTCAGTGGGCGAGGAAAGGCAACATAGAGGTGTAAAACCACCTAAAGAATGTGAAGGCACTTTAAAAATGATACGCGCCAACTCCCAATGTATTGACTTATTCATTCATTTTTAATCTTTTTATAATGCAGAAAATGAGTAGAAAGGCAGTTATCTGTAGCGGCTGGAAGAACACTTCAGTGGGACGCTGCTGAAATAGCAACGCTCGGGAAAGGACATCCTTCGGGGGTAACTCGTAACTCTGGCGCTCTGCAGCATCAGAGCGTTACGCTGGGACAGGTCGGGTTGGTTGGTGGCCCTCGCCTGCGGAGGAGCCCAGCGTCGCCGGTGTGCTCCGGCTTCCAGGGCAAAGGCACTGCGGTGATTCACAGCAAGCACAAAATCTGCCCGCGCACAGGTATCTTGAACAAATTCATGTGTTAACTCGTGCTGCGGTGTATATTGTAAAGGCAGCCACTGCTTGGGAAGGTACTCTTAGATGTTTTTCTTCAATTAGTTTAATTTCTTAGCTTTTTAGTTTTTCCTCACGGTTCTTTCTTTTGTAACAAGATTAAAGAATTAAAAGTTGTAAGGTCACCTGGAGTGTAGAGAAAATTCAATAAAATATATTTCACTAGGGGCACAAGAACCATTTTAAATATAAATTTAATATACTATTTTAATATAAATTTAAACTTTCATGTGAGTCTGTCTGGAAATTAGACCTGTTAAAGGTGCTACTTATGAGATTTTTTGTTTGGTCAAAGTATTGCGAGTTGGCAGTGTAGTCTACCTGGATAATTAGGGTTATTTTTCACTACTCTCTAATAACTTTAAATTGGCTTTCATGGATATTGAGCATTTTTCATTTGATCTTGACTTATTCTTTTATTTGCAAATTTAACCAGTAGTTGTGTTTTTCATGCATTAAAATCCACTCTGTGATGCACCCTATAAAATCACTTTTTTGTATTTATAATATTGAATAAGTATGTCCTAAAAAAAATAAAAGCACTTTCTTGTTAAATGGAAACTTTTAGTCATTTGAAATGCATATAAATGTATCTAAGCTGATATTTTTATTAGTTTAGTGACTTAATGTGAGAAAATATATACATTCAGAGTAATTTTTTGGTAGAAATGTGTAATTTTAAGGAGCAACAAATTACTTTTATTTCATTCTGCTTTTTTGGGATACTAGTATGACCAGTTATAAAGAATTACTTAGCCTGATTTCTATTTGTTTGCTAATTTCTAAAAATATAAAACAGCTCCACAAATTATTTATTTTCTTACTCAAGTTAATTTTTTTTGGTTTTAGTATTTATAATCAATCAAAAATATCTAATTAAATAATTTAGAACTGTGACTACTAGTTAAAGATAGTAAGTTTGATTTCTAGGCTGTGGTAAAAGTAACATAAACGAACATGAAAATATTCAAAGCTGTGCTTCAAAACTTTTAGGATAGAATTTTCAAGGTTGGCATTTAAGTGCCATAGTTTTAATTTGCTAGCTCTGCTATTAAAAATCAATCCCATTTCTACCTTCTGTTAAGATTTATGAACTTCAACTAATAGAAGCTTGCTTCATTTTTTTTCTTTTTTTTTTTTAATGAATGCAGTCTTGTTTAAACATTTGGTCCTAGAATTTGATATTTTAATAGAAACAATCCGCAAAGAGACATTCCTAATTAATGTTGTAATAATTAGCAGCAACATAGTTTGAAACTTGCATTCTAAAATCCTGTTGATACCTTTAGGCGAGGTATAGCAGCAGGGATGACTGTGCCGGAAGGTTTGTAGGACTTGAAAATATTGCAAACTCAAGGTGATATTTTTGCAAATAGACCTGATGTTAACATACTAATATACAGAGCGAGCAAAAATAATGCTGCTTGACTAGGTGCTGAATAGGTATCCTGTAGAGCTTTACAGATTTGGAAACCTGGCTACAGGACTAGAGGCTCTGTTATCTGTTCCATTTTCTGAATTCAGCTTCATTAGAAATGGCTTGTAAAGTTGTCTTCTTGCATTAGCAGTGAAAAATGAGATGTGTGAAGAAAGCTGCAGGAGCAAGTCTCTTTGGTTTCCATTACTTACACATATGGCGATATAGTTGCTTCCTGTCTTGGCAAACCATTGTTCAGTATAATCACAACCATGTGTTGATACTAGATGGTGTCTCTCAAATGCATCAAAATTCTCAGAGTGTCCTAGCTAAGACTGTAAGAAATTCCTGTCCCATTTTACAGACGAGGAAGCAAAGGCAGAGGTAAGTGGCCCTTGGGACCGAGGGGTGGAGGGGCTTCCTGGTTCGTGAGATGTGTGTTGGAACAGATCTGTCACACATTATTCAGAGACCAAAGGGCTGTAACTCAGGCATTATCTTTTGCACAAGTTTAACAATTTCTGAATTAAGATTCAATAATACTTCCCCCCCACCACCCCCCACCTTCCTAAATCACTCTGAAAGAGAATTTTGGTCTGTATCAACAGATCAAACCTCTATATGGGTTTCTAATTAGCCTGTTCTTGGAAGAGTGTTGCCTTTATCTCATCCTACAGAGTGATTGGGTATTTCACGGATGTCAACTTTGTCATTAGAATATAAACAAGCCTGAGTAGGTGACGTAATCTCTCACCTAGCAGGAAAGAAACTTTGTATCTCTTTTAACCTTCATTCATCATTCTGTCCCTTTCCAGGCTGTGGGCAGTGAGATTGTTTGGCAGATGCTTGCTATAATGGCAAATTTGGAAATAATTCAGCGAGCTTCTAGTGGAAAGGGTTATGACATGTGCCTGAGGCTTCTCTAATCCTCTCCTGCTACAAATCAGCACAACCTTGCAGTGCCACCCGGGTGTCGATGTGCCAGCAGGGAGAAGTAACAGCCTTGCCACTGAGTGGGAAGAGATAGCAACCTCTGCGCAATACCTCACTGCTCCTGCTGCAGCCTAATTGTTTGGGGAATTGGGAGAACCATAAATAAAAAGCAGAGATCAAATTCTGCTGTCAAGACAGAAGTTTGGTTTTAAAAAAAATCATGAGTTTGAGAGGGGTGATGTTTGTGTGCAAAATGTGTAATTCTGGGTCGGAGAGTCAAAACTGCTAGATAATTTAGAGCCTGTGACTGCTTGCAAGCCCTGATTTAGGGAGCCAAAGTTGTTCTTTTACTTTGGCTTTGTTTTGGGCTGATAGGTGTTTCCATGATAGCTGTTGCTAGGTCTGATCATCCCTTGTTCAGGACTCTCCATACACTTTGTGGATGCGTGCTACCATGGATGCAGCTGCCAGAATGAAACCCTCTGGCAATGGGCTCTTCTTGAAGAACTATACAAATTCCAGATGAACTCTGCTGGAATGGACGCAGCGCTTTAGGACGGTGATGTGAAATAGTGTGGCTATCTGTTCCTTGTAACCAGTGCAAAGTGCCCAGCATAAGCTAACTGTACCAGTCACAGTGATCCTCAGTATTGCCCAGTTCCCTTTCTTGGGGCATAGCTCTCTGTGTCCTCTCCAGCCCCATAAAATTGTTGAACTGAAGGGCCTTTATAAATATATTTCTAATGACATTGATAAAAATTAAAAGAACCAGGCTGTGTGAGTGGAGAGGGAGAGAGGAGTCCTTGCAGGTTGCTAATGTTTCTTTCTTCCTAGAAAATATTTTAAAATTAAATTTCCTTTCCTTCTTAGAGAAGAATGGGTAACTAGCACAATGTACAATGAATGACCTTTGCCTTCAGCTGCTTTTACAGAATGTTAAAATAGTAAAGAGCATTCAAAAAATCTCACAAATAAAGCTGTGAATTCAAGGTACCAAGGTATCACACCCCTCTCACCAAACACTAGCCTTTGCCCATCAAAGCTGAAATGCACCTTTGGAAAAGGACCATCCTACAGTACATGGTAGAGGGAGGGATGGAAGAGAGACATGGGGTGCTGTTCTCTACAGTGGGGAAAAAGATGCCAGCAAGAACACTTCTCATGCCTTTTACTGTCCCCAAAGAGCTGATGAGACCTTTTATTTTTGGGGGTTTATTTTTCACCCAAAACATTTCCTCACAAAGCATATTTAGTATATGTGATATATTTACGTCGAAACGCTAGCCAAATCAAACTAGCACAGCTCAAACAGTAATTGTGTGCTTAGTCACATCCCTTTTCTTGTAGAAAATGTCTGTCTAGTTGTGGATTGGTAGCGGAATTGTTGGGAAATTTATATTTTATTTAAAGTTTCTCTGTATTGTACTGCAGCTTTCTATAATTGCTTTTATTGTCTGGAAAATGCAATCCTTTTCCCAGAGGAAGCAACCCAGTCCCCGGTATGTGCATGTTCCTAAAGGAGGAGCTTGGTGGGGGATGACGAAGGAGGGGCCTGAATTGGTGACTGAGTTCTAGTATTTGAAATGGAAGGAGGGTCCTCTGTGGCAGCGTAGTTCTGCAAATGATACCGCATCTCCAGGAACCACAATTACAAGCAGATTGTCCATCACTCTAGTCTTATGTCCTCCCAAGATGCAACTGGTGCATGCGTAAGGAGGTGTCTCCAGGAACAGCAGCATGGAGGGGTCCTGATAGGTCAGGCCCATGACAAAAGCTAGGGGATGGACAGTATCCTTCTGGCAGCCAATCTTGGCAGTGTAATTGCTGATCTCTGTTATCTAGCAATAAAATAGTCTTTTAGGGTTTTTTGTGCAGTGAAACAAAACATGATTTATGGCTAATTTCATGAATAGTTGTAGTGAGTCAGGTTTTGCAGTGTTCTGTAAGACTCCAGTGGGGCTTCTGCGGGGGGGGGAGGGGGGCATTAAATTAGCCTAGCTGTCGTAATGAACATTTATATTATGGGAACTCCTAGAGGCCCAGATATGATTGGGGCCTTGTTATGTCAAGAACTGTACAAATAGAGGCAGTCTCTGTCCAGCAGAATTTACGCGACTGGTCTGCTTCTTCATTAGTGTGTTTTAACAGATTGCCCAGGGCTCCAGTTGTGTAACCTATGTGTTTCTTTATAGCAGACATGTTTCAAATATAATCTAAATAAAGGCTGGGCTTTCAAAAGGCTTCTATATGTCTTTAGGAACACGCATGATCATATTTAATGCAATGTTGTATCAACATTTCTCTGGTACCACAGTACTGTGAAAGGATGAGCGTGGTACAGGACCTCTTGACAGTGTCTTGAAATTACTTTTGAATGGATGGATATGTCTGTTAGCTCTCAAAGGCTCCTATGCTCCTGAATTACCTAAATGCTCAGAGGATAAATATGCATTGCAATTCTGAATATGTTTATATTTTTCCCAGTGTAACAACATATTTGCATTATTTTTAAGTACTGGAATAAGTGTTTGTGACCTCTGAAAGCATGAGGAGCACCGGCATCAGTGTTTCACCAATGCAAATCTCCTGTTTTAAAATGTTTCTGCTGTGTAGTTTACACACCCATCACTTCAAAAATATTTTCAGTCTTTTTAGCCAAATCCTGCAAACAATTAACATGTTTAAAGCTGCGTAAGTCAGGAGCAGCATAGTTTCTCTTTGGTAACGAGTATTTGTGTTCCAAACTCAGTGTGGTGGTTGTGATGTTTCTTCGCACACGTGGCCTTTCTGAGGTTACTTAACCTGGTTGTGTTAGCAGTGACACCAGCGTTAGTGACTCAGTCTCACTCATATTAATGAAGCTTTCTTCACAACTAGTGAAGATTTTAATGAAATTTGTGTCTGGTGTCTTCAGCACTCTCCTTAAGTGCCCCATGTTTCAAAAAAAAATTCAAGAGAACATTTGTATTAATATTCTCAAGTAAAATGATGTGTTATGGTGTCAGGGATGAAAGATGTGTAGGTGACTTTTTTTTGTTCATTCTTTAATCTTTTCAAATGTTTATTTAAAAGAGTTGTGCTGCTTGCCCTAATCATATTTGTCCGTCAGTCACTCGTGTAACACGCATTTTCATTACAGATGGCAGTAAGCTGACAAGGCTGGTTATTGTATTTACTATCCCAGACAACTGAACGCTGCGGCATTTCCCTTGCTCTGCCTGCCCTTCCCTTCTGTAGAGTCGTTGGCTCTCCACGCTTGCCTTACGGTTCCCCGTACCTCTCAGTAGAGTGGAGATGCTCCCCTGGGTTAGATTAGCCAGTGATTAAGCTAAAATATGCAACTTTTCCTCTACAGAGATGGAACAAATGGAAGTGAAGAAAAACATCTCCCCAAAATTAATGAAAGGCAGAATACAGATCCTAAGCTTTAAAAATGTTTAATATACAACTTGTAATTAAGACAGCTCTCTAGCCGAAGGTGAAGGTAAGCGTAATGCTAGATCTTTTTGGAAGACAAACCTTCAGGGAGCTGAAGCTGAACTATTCTGTGAATTTTAGGTGCATACTAGGGTGCTTGCAGCTCAGATTGCATTCCAGGTATAAGTTCTGTCCTCACCTTCCAGTCCTCCTACCCCAAAATCAATCTCTTAATCTCTTTTATTGACTCTTGTCCTACAATGTTATAGGTTGTGCACACTGACGTATCTACCCATATCACATACCCACCTCTTATCACTTGTGCTGTTGAATATCTTTCCATTTGCTCTGTGAAGCCACTAATCCTGCAAGGCCTTGAGCACGTGCTTTATTTCACAGTGCGATTCAGTCGCACTGTCGTCAGTAGAGCTTCTGAAGGACTGCCCATATAACATATAACACAAAAGGAACTTGCAGAACAAGAATCATTGCAAAGATCTAGGATTTCATTTAACATCCACAAAAGATTTCATAAAAGATAACATCCACTAAAACAATAATTCCTCATAAATCAAATTAAAGGGCCAGATCCTACGAAGCTTTAGGCATTAGAGGGAGGTTAGATTGAGGGCACCTTAGAAGCCTGTGTCTTCTGTATAGAGAAGTGCGAGAAGGGGTTCCCAAGGTCACCCGTATCTAAGGCAGATGCGTAATGTTATATGGTTTCCCTAAGTTATGCAAAGATCATGTTTTATGTACATATGTGTCTAAAAGGGTGAAATTTTGAAAAGGACCAAGCAGGTGAGACATCGCAATGCTAGTGATGTCTGTGGAAGTTTGGCATGGAATTTACTGCAGTACGAATGAAAAGCCCACGAGGTGTCTTGCCATGTCTCAGCATGGCAACGTGCCTTTGAAAACCTGTTCCCAGTCTCAGAAATCATCCTTTGAGGCCTGATTTGGATTTGCCAGTCCATTTGCTGTTGGTCTTAGGGAAGTAATCTGGTGGTAAAGATGATACGGTCCTGCTTGTCCAGGTCTGCAGCTCACCCCAGTGTTCAGCAATCTTGCATTGCTGCTTGGACTGACGCCCTGTTGGTCACTCGCAGAACGCACCCCTTCTTCTGAAAAATGTTGTAGCTGTTGCTAACTGTGGTGCAAGCAGTGCTGATCTTTGTGCTGAGTCTCCAGCTGTTTAGAGAGTTGTAATTTATGAAGTTAACCACATGCATGTGCTGATAGTTACATACGAACTGTACTTAGAGTTTAATGCAAGCCGACAAAGGAGAAAGTACTCCCAGAAGTAGAATTTTGGGATCATATATTAAAGCATGTGGAGAAAGTAGTGTCTGAAATTCCTAGGTCTGGTGTGGCCTGGGAAAATTACTGGTTTGAATGAGCTGATGTACACGATTGCCCCGTATCACAGTATGTGGTTCAGGAGCCTGTTAGGGACTGATCCGATAGACTCAGTGCAGCTTCCCCAGAGTGGTGACTGCTGAATATAAGAAAAATATTTCTTATGAAGCATTTGCTTGGAAAAAAATATATAATTTTTACTGCCATTTAAAAAAATTATGCCACATTTTTTCTTAATTTTGCTAAAGCAAAGAATTCTATGAACTTTCTGTAGAAAAGCAATAAAACTCACTCTGATGCTTTAGTGTCATCAGTATCATGTCACATTAGTCTCATATGGCAAATATATCATCTTCTCCCTGATATATTTTTTTTTCCTAGTCTGGATAAGAGCCTTAGCAAGAGGAACTACAGTAACCAGCTCACTTTATCCCTCTTGTTCCTGATCTACAAAGACCTATTAATACCAGTTAACAGTATCCAAAATTGTAAAGGTAGTTGTGTTCTGCTGAGACAACGTTTCTAGACAGTTTTTTGTGTTTTGAGCATCATGCTGCTCTAGATCCAGTTCTTTCTTGGCTTACTTTCCTCTTCCATTGCTGGTCAGGCGCTGCCTAGGCTGGCCTTACCCAGCTGGGCTCTTCTGCTCCGCTCTGCGAGCCTGGTCTCCCTTCACCCTTTCTCTCTAGTCTCTCTCTCTCTTGTCTGTCAGCATGAACCACCTATTTAAAAATTGTCCATGTTGATCTGGTAAACAAGCCCACCCCTCTCTCATACTTAAAATCCTTTCTTCAAAATACTTGTGCTGACAAAAATATGAGAAACTTTGTACTAAGCCACTAAGTTTTCACTAAACAGTATTGTTTCTTCACATCTCAATGTTTTTATTTATTGTTTTGTGTTTTAGTTGGAAGCTCTTTGGAGGAAAGAAGCATCTTTAATTTATCCTATTCTGCACAGTACCCACCAAACTTATCTCTGCCATGACTCAGGGTCCTTTACTGTGTTTAAAAATTAAGAATAACTTGGAACTCCTTGAAAGAGGAGAATGAGTTGCTCAGCTTTTAAGTCTCCCTGCTGCAACTGTCCCTGCTTTAATTTGAGGTTATTAAAATTCTATCCTTATAGTACTAAGTATGGTTAATTCCATAGGAATTTTGATTAAGTGTTTTGAGCCTGCAGACCAATTTAGATTAAATAATATTGCCACCTACTAATAATTTTTTTTTGCCTTCCAGGGTTCTACCCATAAAGATATTACATTAGAAAGTCAATGCAGTCGCTATGGTTTCAAGCATATCAATTTGGAAGTGTTTTAACTCGGAAGGATGTAGGAAAAAATGAGGCTGAAATGATTCTGTGCATTCCGTTCTCATTGAATCAATTCCATTTTGAAAAGTTGAATCTGTAGTTTTTCATTACTATTGCTTCCAAACCCAGTTACCATCCCACCTTTCCGGCTCTTGACTGATGGCATTATTGAGTTTCTTATCGGATGAAGTTATTCTGAGCCCTAGGGATAAAATTCAGAGAGAGTTTATTACTGTGATAGAATTTGTATGGATTACTTGCATCACAAGACTGATTCTTTGTTATTTATATGTATGCTTATGACGCCTTATATAAATTTACAGATAAGAACAGCACAGTACAGTTCTCTTATTAAGGGAATTCAATATGCCCTCTACTCAAGTTCTACTTCTCCAAATAATCCTTCTGTATCATGTTAACAAATTGACTGGTGCGACATTAAATGTGCTGTTCTGCTCTTTCGCAGTCCCGAAAGTGACTGAGACTTGGATGCAGTCTGTTCTTCCCATAACCTCTCTGACTCTCCGTTGCCTTAGTCAGACTCTCCATTGCATTAGTTGCTATCATTTATGATTTATGGTATAATAGTAACAGCTTATATAGCAAGTAAAACAACTTGAGTAGAGAATCTTAATTGCCCATTAAACTGCCCTCTTTGCTGAGCTGAGGGAACTCAATGTAGGGCAAGTTTGAATCATACTAGTTCAGTCCACCCACAGAGTTCATTAGCTGTTTAAAAAGGTTGGTATTGTTAGCTAAACCACAGTGGCATTGAATCTGGATGAGACTGTAGACATAAATGATGGATGTGCAAAACTGCTAGGATGAAGAGCAGCTTAATCTGTTCTCTGCCTTCTAAATATGTCTGATTTTTCCAGAGTCTGGATTAACACCTAAGAGGGAAGTAAAGATTTATCATCAATAGAGAAGAAGAAAAAAAAAATCTTTGCTCATAAGAGACTGGTTATGTTCTGTTCTTGAGCTATATCTATTCTGGACATTAATCTGACATGAGACTGCTCCCATTAACCAAGAACTTGCTGGGAGCAATATCCTGCTGCCCGTTAGAAAAACGCATCAGTGTTTTAGCAGCAAAATAAGCGTAGCAGTTTAAATAGCCAAACCTTTCTATTATATCACCTGGGATATATTATATAATACTTATGTCCATTTAGAAGCAGTAAAACAGCTTAATAGCTCAAAGTTTTATATATATATATATTTTTTTTCTTAGCTAGACACGTAGGCACCATGTACGTACTTTGTACCGCCTCCTTATTGATCTGCATTGCATTGCTTGAAACCGGACAAGTTGTTAGCGAAAGCACCTGAGCTGGCTCCTGCAAGATGATGAATCGATAGGTTACATTTAATTGACATGGCATACTATTTTGAATGAATAAACTGGCTGTATATAACAGTGGAGTTGGACCTTTTATCTTTGTTTTGCTAGGACTGAGACTATAAAGCTCTAGGTTACGTCCCTTACCCAAATTTACTGTATGTTTCTGCTACTATAGCGCTCTAATGTCTTGCTGTATGTCCTTGTCACTCAGCTACGAGACTGTAACGCAAGAGTTCATCTTGATTGTGTTGCCGTTATCCTTTGCACAAAGCGAAAATATTTACCAGAGCAGAAATGGAGAGAGCAGTCACTGGATAATGCATGTGAAAAATGATCTATAAATACAGACCCTGATTGACAGGAAATGAAATACTAGGATTTAAAAAAAAAAAAAATTTTTTTTTGGAAAGTGTGATTGTTCTGAGGAGTTTATTGCCAACTCCAGGGTTTTACAGAAGTTGTACAGTTTAAGCTTTACTTTATTTCTTATATACTAATTGGAACATCAGGAAAGTTTACTAATGGGTTTGAAAAGCAGCTATTTTAAGATTATTGCCAAATTACACAGCTGGGCCTTCCTGTGTGCACTCTCCATCAGTTTCTTATGTTATTCCAGATTAGAAAAGCTTTTAAACAAAGGAGGGAAGCTGTCAAAGATGGCAGACTCGGAGAAAGAAAAATGTAACACATCTGATGTGGGTTACTTCAAGCTCATATTGCTTGTAGTGAACGAGCTACTTTTGAGACACTTGCTCTTTTACTCTGAGCTGACAATGAAACAACTTAGAGCAGGTTTTAGGTGGTTGGAAAATATTGTTTAGTTTTTGTATATTCCCGTTATCATGCTGAAGGGTGGGTACATTTTAGGAAGCATCACATCCAGCTTATTGAGATGAACATCCGCGCCTGCTCCCTTCATTCAGATTAAGTATAGTATAAAGCACTAAACGTGTCCTTGCTTAAGGACAGTCGAGGCATCCAGAGTCTAGAATGAGTGTGAACACAGAGACATGGTTTCAATTTAATTTTTATCTGTCATTTGAACAGGTATGAAGACACCTAGAAGCAGCTAGAGAGCAGCAAGTAAACCAAGAGATAGGGTCCCAAAAAGCAAGATGCAGCAGAGAAGAAGCACTCGCGTTGTGCGAGAGCAGTCTTGCAAGGTGGAGCGCGATCCCGGAAGGTAAGTGAAAAACTGATCAAGAGAAGGATTCCTGTGTGTTTGGATGACAGTTGTAATGTTCACTGTGGTGCCTCGGAAGGCTTAAACATACAGCAGCGTTCTTGTGCTTGTACTTGCATTGTACGCCTTCAGATCCAGGCCGCTGCCTAACTGCCTGAGCCAATCAGAGGAGCTGCTGGGAAACAACAGTACTTATTTCTGAGAAAGGAGACATTCATTGAGAATGACCTTTCAGCCCTTTAGCTATTTCATAAATGTGCTCTCCTGAGGTGCTGTTATTTAACTACAGGCATCAAGACTTGTTCTCCCGCTGGCTCTGCGGTGGCTGTTCATCGACAGGTTGGAGCAGCTGACGCAATTTCTCCTGGGCCACTGCCTTGGAAAGGTCACAGACGCACTGACAAAGCTTGTCACTCTGCTTTTAAAACCACTAGGAATCAAATCTTATCAGTAGCTGTGACCAACAACGCTACATGAAATGGTTTGCAGCTAAATATTCTTTTACAGATTAGAAACACTGGGAAAACTCTTCAAGTGGGGGGGAAGAAAAGGTAAATAAAAACCTCTGTAAGACTGAATCTAGCTAGTGTCTTCTGGATAATGTATTTTGGACTGCTACAGTATGTTTTTGAAGGAAATACATAATAATTTCATTGTGGCTTATATATATAATTTTAATTTTTGTTGTAGAATACATAAGAATCCCCCTCCTCAATTACAGTAATTCAAAAAGAAAAGACTTTTTTCTCTTCTGCATCTGCTCTGTGGATAAGAAAATACTTGTGTGATGCATGTATGCTTTGTGCAAGCGTGGGTTTTTGCATGAAACCTCAGGAATTTTAAAAGCACTGTTTATCACACGTAACATCCCGTTTCCAGTACAGTGCTGGAGCTGGAAGTATTGTGTGGTTGCACTAACTGCCTAGGAAAGGCTCATGAGAATGCCTGTTTGCTTAGGGAATGGAACTGGGTGGTGTTCAGAGGGAGTGGAAAGAGGATTGAAAAGATAAAAGCACTAAATCAAGAAAGGCGACCTGTTCAGATCGTGTATGTGCCATGCTTGGCTGGATCAACGGCTGTAGGTTAAACAGGAGCATAACTGCCTTAAGGAACAGTTTGTATTGTATGCATGTATTCTGTGCATTTGACCCATTTAAGGTCCTATGGCGAAGTACAGTTTCAGTGGTAAGAAATGAAAAGTTTGTTACCAGCCTTTTTATCCCTGCTGTTGCACTGAATGTGTCATTTCTATTCTCTGTGAGAACAGAAATGTATCTAGGAGTCTGCTTTGTGTTCCTTTCCATTGCAGTAATGGCAGTGGGCACTTCTAAAATTGCTTGGAGTAAGAATGATACCAAAGGTTAATTTAACCACATGTTGCCAACCAAATGCATTGCGTCAGCCATGGGTACCACGCTTAAGGATGTGCTTCAAATGGGAGAAGCAGCAATAAGCGTATATTAGTTTTGTATCACTCGTAAATAGGCATGTGCTTAAAAACAGATTATTTTCCTCATTTGAGAAAGGTACCTGGAAGGAGGTGAAGCTAAGTAAGCCACACACTCGCCTGTGAAATTTCACTGAGATCTCTTAAAGGGTAGTGATTGCATGTAGAGGAATTGGACACATATCTGAGCGATTGCTAGGTTATACTGATTTGCTCAGTTTGATTTTTCAAAAGACAACACACTTCATGTTGCTAAGCAAAGCATTTACATGCTACCAGAGAAATTCCAAGTGGCTGATCGTACCTCTTGCTTAATGTGACTGATATATGGTCATTTTTGACCACATATCTTCAGTTCATGAGATATAGGAGGTTCAGAGGTGAAATAGAAATTATCTCTAATTTCTGTGGAGTTCATAAAGCAATTAAAATACTTGTTAAACAAGCCTTCCTTTTTTTTATTTCTGTGCATACTATTCACTCTTCAAGATCCTCTCTCACTCACTTTTAAGGCTTGATTTCATCTGTTTGGAGGAATCTGAAACCAGCAGAGAAGTTGGATGGGCTTCTAAAACTAGTAGTGTGGTTTCACTACTTTCCTCTATCATTAGTTGCTTTCTTCCAGTCAGTAGTGGATTTTGTGTGGCAGAGGTGAGT